>NC_041387.1:490329899-490346848 GCF_002162155.2 Triticum dicoccoides
GAGTGGAGAGCAAACCTCCCACTCGGGGGCTTAGCTGTAGCTCATTGCTCGCCTAAGTTTCTAAATTCCTACCGAGTGGAGAGCAAACCTCCCACTCGGGGGCTTAGCTGCAGCCCAGTGCTCGCCTAAGTTTCTAAAATCCTGCCGAGTGAAGAGCAAACCTCCCACTCGGGGGCTTAGCTGCAGCCCAGTGCTCGCCTAAGTTTCTAAATTCCTACCGAGTGGAGAGCAAACCTCCCACTCGGGGGCTCAGTGCTCGCCTAAGTTTCTAAAATCCTTCCGAGTGGAGAACAAGTTTCTCACTCGGAGGCTTGGTTGCAACCAAGCACTCGCCCAAACATGACGAGCACAAGTCGACTGCAATTTGTGCTTCACTCCTACCTGCGAAAAAGCATTTCAGATGCTAGCATATATTCCAACCCAAAGAAGATGGTTGTCCGAAAGAAGCAAACGTTTTTCGACGGCAAATCAAGTTTGGATAACGTCCTACGGACCCAGAAGTGCTCAGGCATCAAGCCTGTTAAAGTTTGGCGGTTACAAAAATCACTCGGCATTCCGAGGCAAATTCAAATCATCAAGCATAGAAGTTTTTTATCCCTCCTGCGGAGGGCTGGAAGGCGCAACAAACTCGTCCAGGTCGATCCCATCTGCGATCTGAGTGGCGGCCGCGATGAAGGTCTCCATGAAAGAACGGAAGTCATGCTTCCTAGTGTTGGCCACCTTGAGAGACACCAGCTTGTCTTCTCTCGCTTCTTTGCAGTGGACGCGGACCAAGGACAGAGCGACGTTAGCACCGCACCTGGCAGAAGACTTCTTCCACGCTTGCACTCGACTCGGAATCTCATTCAGTCGAGTCATCAGCGACTCAAGGTCGTTCTGAAGTGTTTCTTCTGGCCAGAGCGATGTGTCGATGCGCGATACAGCGGCCTTCAGTCTTGCAAGGTAATCAACCACTGCAGCAATGCGAGACTCGAGGCGGAGCACGTTCATAGCAGTTTCATCCTTCACCGGAGAATTGATGGGATCCAAGCCAGTCTCCACTCGACTAGTCTCCTCTTTAAAGTTTTGGCAGAATTCTGTGGACATGATTCAAGAATAAGCTAACGCCCCTACAACAAGTCAGTAACTACCAATCGGAGATAAGAGGTTACCTTCGAGCATGAGGAACAGCTTTTTGGCGAGTCCTCCCAGATAAAGCTCCAAGTCATTCTTCTTTCCTGCCAGTTCGCCAGCTTTGTCGTCCAGGACCATATTGGCATTCTTCAGTCGAGTGACTTCTTGGTTGGCCACGTCAAGAGCAGCTTTCAGATTAGTGTTTTCTTCTTCAAGTTTGTTGACGGAAGCCAACTTCTCTTCTGCAAGCCTAGTCTTGTCTGTAGCCGTTTTCTGCGCCTCGGCAAGGTCAAGGTCCTTCTTCTTCAAAGCATCCCTCAGTTTTTCTGCGAAAATCACAATAAGATTAGATTCAGAGAAAGGCAAGAAGCGAGGACAGTCGTCAAGATTCTCACCAAACATACCTTTTGCCTCCTCCTTTGCCTTCGTGAAATTCTCTTGGACAAGCTTTTGGTCAAGCTCAAGATGGATATACTTGTTCTCCAATTCGGTATAACGAGAAACAAGGTCACAAGATTTCTGCGAAAGTTCAGTCGACAAACATCAACGGCAGATCACTTTCGAGTGACTAAAGGAAAAATCGCACTATTTCTAAGACTACAGATGAATCTAAACATTCAACTATAGTCCCGGAGACTACACCCAGTGGGTGCACTCAGCGTGCCCCCACTAGTTCTATCAGCTAGACTCAGAGTCGATCAGTCGACCGGAAGCAGTTAATTGTCAAAAAAAATCAGACCATAGCCGATTGCCAGCAATCGACCACGGTCTCGGGGACTACACCCAGTGGGTGCACTCAGCGTGCTCCCACCAGTTTCATTGTTCCACTCGACCATGGTCGAGTGGAACAAGTGAGAAATCTCAAGGAACAAAGACTATAGTCGACTGTCAGCAGTCCACACCCAGTGGGTGCATGACAAATATCAAGATTTCCAGTCGGTGTTCAACTAACCTAGACATTACTCTGGAGAGCTGAGCTCGCGTCATAAGCTGCTTGGCTGGCGGTTCGGATCGCCTTCACCTGCTCCATCATAATCCCGGCCTGACGTATGGCTTCCTTGGCAGCGCTTGCTTGGTCCTCCGGGACATGGTAGGTGGAGAAGATAGAAGGCGGGTCAGCACTCGACGACGAAGGGCGGGAAACCGTCAACGGCTCCGCAAAGGACACGGTAGCCCAAGCAACATTGCTCCCCTCGAGAATCTGTGGTCCAGGTGCCGACGTAACCTGCGCAGCCTTGCCAACAGTCGCCTTCCTGCTCCTCCTCTGCCTCAGCGGCGCTTCGTCGTCATCGTCAGGAAGATTGATGACAACGTTAGGCGGAGCTGCAGAAGAAGTTCAAAATCAAAAATAAAGATTCAATCGACCGGAAGCGAAACCGCGCAGATCATACCAGGCTGAGAAGTCGCAGCATCTTCCATTTCTTGATCCTCATGCGTGGCCGAAGTCTCAGAAGTAGCAGCACTGCGATTTGCAAATATCAGTCGGTCAGCGATTGAATCGACCAAGAATGGAAAACATGAGTTATGACCGTTACCTAGAGACAGTCGGAATCTCCATCCTCATCTTCCGTAGGGCTTTCACCGGTTTCGACGGGGCCGCTCGGGGTTGCTTCAACGCGTTTTCAGTCGGCGCCAATGAGGTTGTCCGAGGACGTTTAGTCGACTGCCCAGCAGGCGCGACTCCCTTGCCACGATCAGCCGCAAGGTCGTGGGCGAGCTTGCACCTCCTTTCAGAACGAGGAGGCGCAACTTCCTCCTCCTCTTCCTCCTCCTCTTACTCTTCGTCAGAACCTGCGTCTTCCTCACCCTCATCGGCGTCCGACTCCCACTCCTCTTGACTTTCGCCTCCGGTTCCTTCCTCCTCTTCGGCCTGTGCCTGCGCCCTGTTGCGCATCGAGTACAACTCAGTGGTTTCCTGAAAGACAGCAAGCAAGACAAAGGTCAATCGACTGATTTACGATGAAACAGAATAGACGGAGCAGTCGGAGGAAAATAGTCGTACCTTATCCACCTCATAAGATTGGTCGAGTGGAACGATCCTCCTAGCTCCACGAGGGTTGTCCTTGTTCCCCGTGATGGCAGTCATCCACCTCTCCAATGTAGCATCGTCGACCTCCTCTGGGTGGACCCGACTGGTGTCTTCAGTACCAGAATACAGCCACATCGGCTGGCCCCGGTACTGGAGTGGTTGGATGCGCCGCCGGAGGAAAACCTCCAGAAGGTCCATGCCGGTCACGCCGTCACGAATCAACTGAACTACTCGCTCCATCAACATTTTCACCTGAGCCTTCTCCTCCGGAACTACTTTCAGAGAGGAGGGCTTATTCACTCGACTCATAGAGAAGGGAGGGAGCCCAGTCGACTGCCCTGGCGTCGACCGGTCTTGGCAGTAGAACCAGGTCGATTGCCACCCTCTGACCGACTCGGGAAGGGTCATAGCAGGGAAAGCGCTCTTACTCCTCATCTGGACCCCGAGACCCCCACACATTTGGATCACCTGGGTTCTCTCATCATTGGGGCTGGCCTTTTTCACCGTCTGGGAACGGCAAGTGAATATATGTTTGAAGAGGCCCCAATGCGGCTGACAACCCAAGAAATTCTCGCACAAAGATACGAAGGCGGAGAGATAGGCGATGGAATTTGGAGTAAAATGGTGGAGCTGAGCTCCGAAGAAATTCAGAAATCCTCAAAAGAAAAGATGCGGCGACAGAGAAAACCCTCGATCTACATGAGTCGCCAAGAGGACGCACTCACCCTCCTGAGGTTGCGGTTGACACTCCGCTCCCGGAAGCCTCGCTGCTCCGTGCTCGATCAGCCCCTCATTGGCTAGGTCATCGAGGTCCTTCTGGGTGATGGTCGAGCGGATCCAATCCCCTTGGATCCAACCCTGCGGCAGGCGAGACCGCGACGAGGATCTACCCCGACCGGGCGCTCTCCCCTTCGCTTGCGCCGTCGCCTTCTTCGCCCGCTCCAAAGCCACCATCATCTCCTTCACCATTGTCGCCGACGAAGGCCGAACGGAGCAGCGGCGCTGGGCAGTTCGCAAGCGCAGCAGATGAATCTGGAGACGAGGGAGGAGAAAATGAGGAGGCACTGTTCGGAAAACCTCTGCCTGGTTCCTTATATGGGGTCACTTCCGAGTGGCTGACGGGTAGGCCCAGGCAATCCTGTCAAATCCCGAAACAGTCGCGCACGCGATACGTGGTGAAAAAGGCGGTGCGGAGATCGAGGTGTCCCTGCCTTATCCCATCCGAGTACCGCGGCCTTCTCCGCTTCGTGCGCTTCCCAAAATTCGGATCCCACTAAATCCGCTAACCACAGGGCAACTTGTCAAACGGAAGATCTCCTGCGATCCGTCGCTCGGAAATCTCCAAGTTCATAAAGCTCACTCGACAGATATAAAGAATGATCAAGGCGACTGAAGAAAGTTGACACCCTCACTTAAAAGTCATTGATCCAGAGCAAAAACGCCTTTACAGTACCAGAAAGCGGGTCGGAAAGATTGCCAACTCCGTCCTCACTCAAACCTCGATCCATTTGGGGGCTACTGATGAAGTCATGTACCTAGGGTAGGGTTACGGACCTGTCCAAGGTACCCTCCCCAAGGACATCTCTTAGAAGAAGCCGTCTTCCGTTCGACCAAGAGGGATTCCACTCGACCGGCTAGAAGACACTCGACGAACCTGAAGACACTCGACCATGAAGACTCACTCGACCACCAGGAGTTCAAGATCTACTCTGTATCCAAACGGTCTGTAATTGAGTAGTCTTAATGGTCATGATGACACTTTATGTAGGGCGTTACCAGTAACGCCAGACCTTAATGTACTTTAACCCTCTGCTACATGGGCTGGCTGGGGTCCTGGCGTCCTCTATATAAGCCACCCCCCTCCACTGGTAGAAGGGTTCGCACCCCTGTACCTTTGACACACATAATCCAGTCTACCGCCTCCGGGCTCCGAGACGTAGGGCTGTTACTTCTTCCGAGAAGGGCCTGAACTCGTAAAACACTCGTGTGTACAACTGCTCCATAGCTAGGATCTTGCCTCTCCATACCTACCCCCCATTCTACTGTCAGACTTAGAACCACGACAGTTGGAGCGCCAGCGTTGTCAGGGTCTTGAGCCGTTGTAGGGCCTGCCATAGTGTCGTCCAAGTCTTCATACTCGTCCGTGTCGTGCGATGAAGAATATGAGCTGGCCACCAAGGAAAGAACCTTGACCTTCTTGAATTTCTTCGGTGGAGGAGCAGACCAGTCAAAATCTTCTTTGAAACCCATTTGCTTCAAATCTTCTTCATCATAGAGATGAGACAGAATAGCCCAGGTTCGATCAAAAACTTCATGGAGGTAGTAATGGTTTTTCTTCACTGCATTATGTGTAGAAGTCATGTTGTGAAGAATAAAGCCAAATTGACGCTTAACCCATTTGTGGTTTCGATCCACCTTCTGGTGAAGACTTAGAAGCAGCTCACGGTCAGCCATCATACGAGGAGCAGTGGCTTGAGGATTTGGCTTGGATGCATTTGCAGCAGAGTCATGAGTGGCAGAGTCATCATTGGTGGAATAAGATGCAGCTTTGCGGAACTGACCATCCAATGGATGAGTACCCTCATCGATAACAGCTGGTGCCTTGCCCTTCTCATCAGCTGAGGAATATGTCCGCTTGAGGACTTCTATCGGGGGCAAGTAGCTGGGGTGATTCTGAAGGTCCGCCTTGTAGTTGAGTGAAGACCTTGTTCTGAGGAATCTCATGATCCACGGCGTGTAAGGCTTCAGCTCAAATGGTGGAAGTGCAACATTCGCGAGAGTCCTCAAGAAGTCATGATAATTGATGGGGATGCCATGCATGATGTTGAATAGCATATTCTTCATCATCCCAACAATTTCTTCATCGGATGAATCATGGCCTTTGATAGGGCTCATAGTCTTTGTCAGAATGTGATAGATGGTTCTTGGCACATAGAGCAATTCCTTCATGAGGAATTTGGTCCTTGGAGCTTGACCATGCTTCAGAGGCTTCATGAGCACTTGCATGTGATGAGCAGTGAGTTCAGGCTCATCATACAGACAACGAGCACCGTCAGGTGGAGGACTGATTGGCAGGGCTCGAAGCAATTCAGATGTCGGTGCCTTGTGGTGAGTGTTTTCAGTCATCCAGTCCAGCACCCAAGATTGACGTCAGCAGCATCACCTGTGATATGCAGCATTGCGTAGAAGTGAAGAATGAGCTCTTAATTCCAGTCAACTATGTCTGAGCAAAAGTTGAGAAAGCCTGCATCATGAAGCACACTGAGAACTTGGGAGAAACAAGGCATTGATTCCATGTTCACGTGAGGAATATGCTCGTGGTCGAAGACTTTGTCCTTATTGAACAGCAATGAAGAGTAAAAGTTGGCCTGGCTGGCAGTCCAGAAACGCTTCCTTCTAAGACGAGCATTGTCATAGGGGTTGAAATCAGTGAAGAACACATTCTCGCCGAAGAAATCATCAGCCTTGAATTTTTGCTTCCTTCAGAAGGGATCCTTTGGTTTGGGCTGAGGAGTGTCAGTTAACTGGAGCACTACCTCAGGTATCACAATCTTAGGATCCGCAGACTGAGGAATTTTAGGCTCTTCTTCAGCTGCAGCCTGGGTCTTCAATTCTTCATTTACAATTTCTTCAGCACTAGTGGCTGGAATTTCTTCATGAACACTTGGGGTTGCATGAGGTTCTTCAGATCCCATTTGTACTTCAGTAGCGGCTGTGGACTGAGGAATAGCTTGGAGTGGAGTGAACATTGGAGAGTTGGGGTGCAGACTTTCCCAAAAGTCATCATTGAGCACTGGAGTGGTACAACCAATGTCCACATCCTCATCTTCCATTTCTTCAACGCCGGCCTCTTGAGCAGTGAACTGAGGCATAGACGAGGAGACGACTGGGTGTCAGGACCCCGACTTGATGTCACATCGATCTAGCTGGTAACACCTCATATCACTTTGCGGCCTCACGCACGGTATCCCCACGGGTGTCGTCTTACCTTTTTCCCGGGACCGTTTGCGCCTTTTGGCTCACGTATATGATAGTGTCGCTAGCATCCATATGATAAAGAGCCCGGGCTGACATGACTAGTCGTAAACCCAAAGTGGCACAGACTTACAGGGACAGGCATCCATGACCCAGCTTCGAACGTGTCGGTCATCAGCAAGTGGGTCCGGGCTGTAGCACTGGGCTAGCAGGACTCCGGTAAACCGGGCTGTAGCGGGCTAACAGGACTCCGGTACTCAAAGCGTGACATTTCCCCGAAGGGACAGACACAGGAACGAAGAAGGACACATGCCGGCCAGCCTAAGTGTTCCAGAGCAGTAGCAAGCTACCATGGCTCAGCGGTAACACTAGGAGACATTTCCCGGTAAGAGAGGCTACTAAAGATAAACAACTAGATAGTCAGATCCCACACATACCAAGCATTTCGATCATACACACAATATGCTCGATATGTGCAAATACAACGAAGCATCACAACATGACTCTATGACACAAGTACTTTATTTAAGGCTCAGTGAGCCATACATAACATACACAAAGGTACGGGTCTCACGACCCCACATACAAGTCATACAGTCATACAAACCAGCAGCGGAAGTAACTTGTCTGAGTACAGACAACTAGTAAAATAAAAGAGGCTTGGAAAGCCTAACTATACTACGTGGTCCTTCACAAGCTCAGGGTCACCACCTGGGTCTTTAGCCTACTCGTTTATGTCAACGTCTACATAGAACCCATCAGAAGGGGTTGCAGCGTCTTCTGTAAAAATGTAGATTATAGCAACATGAGTACAAAGGTACTCAACAAGACTTACATCAGATCCTACATACATGCATAGTATCAAGAAGGGTTGGTGGAGTTATTGCAGCAAGCCAGCTTTGACTCTTGGCTAGGCTATCCTACGATACTCCAACTGAAATGATTTTTGCGCACACGAGTCCACTACTCACCAATTCAATACACTACCGAGGATCCGCCTCCGTCTTCCTACGGAAGAGCCATCCTCGGCACTCACACTTATCTTGAGGCTTTTAGTAGTTTCCATTTACTTGTCTATGAACTGTATAGGCAACCAAGTAGTCCTTTACCGCGGACGCGGCTATTCGAATAGATCATGTTAACCCTGCAGGGGGTACTTCTTCATACACGCTCTCACCACTTACCGTCGTTTACACGACATGTACTCGGCAACCTTCAAGCGGAAGCCCAACGTGGGTGTCGGTCACGACCTACCTAATCACCTAAGCCTCCAGTCCAGGTTTATCGCCTATTCAGGTTCCATCCGCAGGGAGTCCGGCCGAGGTTTCCCATACGGCCCCGAACGATGTGAACAGGGTTCCCGAGATACCTAACGGGTATTCGGTACACCCGGCCACGTACCTACCGCATCACAGCCCACCCCTACGGTCAGCGCTGTCCACGGCCTCCAGTAGGCTACAAACACCAGAAACTACTTGCAACTCCTGGACGGAGAACTAGGGTGAATAAGAAGCCGAGAGGGTCCATTGGTTTCGGGCCCAATGCATGGTAGTAGCTGATTCTTAAATCACACATACAGATCTCAGTGCTTAAGGTCGGCTTCAATGAAACAACCCACCATGTACTCCTACATGGCCTCTCATCGATACCTTTACCAAAACGTGTTCACCACACCACTCTCATTACCGACATAATCATTTCACTCTAGCCCATCACCCAGATGAACCAGACCTGACACGACTCTAAGCATAGCAGGCATAGCAAGGTAGGAACAACACATACATATGGCTCAATCAACTCCTACACATGCTAGTGGGTTTCATCTAGTTACTGTGGCAATGACAGGTCATGCAGAGGAAATGGGTTCAACTACCGTAGCACACAGCAGTTTGAATCGTGTTGTCTTAATGCAGTAAAAGAGAGCAGGAGCGAGAACATGGGATTGTATCGATATGATCAAATGGTTGGTTGCTTGCCTGATGGTTCGATGCACGGATACGGTTCTTCGTTAGGGTAGTCACGGTACTCCTCGGGGACAGATCCTGTCGTAAAGGATAACGATACACAGGCATCACCAAACAATGTGCAACAATATGATGCATGCATGAAACATGGCAATATGAGTGTGTTGGGCTAATGCAACTAAAGCTACCAACGCTGTCAGGACCCCGACTCGATGTCACATCGATCTAGCTGGTAACACCTCATATCACTTTGCGGCCTCACGCACGGTATCCCCACGGGTGTCGTCTTACCTTTTCCCGGGACCGTTTGCGCCTTTTGGCTCGCGTATATGAAAGTGTCGCTAGCATCCATATGATAAAGAGCCCGGGCTGACATGACTAGTCGTAAACCCAAAGTGGCACAGACTTACAGGGACAGGCATCCATGACCCAGCTTCAAACGTGTCGGTCATCAGCAAGTGGGTCCGGGCTGTAGCACTGGGCTAGCAGGACTCCGGTAAACCGGGCTGTAGCGGGCTAACAGGACTCCGGTACTCAAAGCGTGACATTTCCCCGAAGGGACAGACACAGGAACGAAGAAGGACACATGCCGGCCAGCCTAAGTGTTCCAGAGCAGTAGCAAGCTACCATGGCTCAGCGGTAACACTAGGAGACATTTCCCGGTAAGAGAGGCTACTAAAGATAAACAACTAGATAGTCAGATCCCACACATACCAAGCATTTCAATCATACACACAATATGCTCGATATGTGCAAATACAACGAAGCATCACAACATGACTCTATGACACAAGTACTTTATTTAAGGCTTAGTGAGCCATACATAACATACACAAAGGTACGGGTCTCACGACCCCACATACAAGTCATACAGTCATACAAACCAGCAGCGGAGGTAACTTGTCTGAGTACAGACAACTAATAAAATAAAAGAGGCTTGGAAAGCCTAGCTATACTACGTGGTCCATCACAAGCTCAGGGTCACCACCTGGGTCTTTAGCCTACTCGTTGATGTCAACGTCTACATAGAACCCATCAGAAGGGGTTGCAGCGTCTTCTGTAAAAATGTAGATTATAGCAACATGAGTACAAAGGTACTCAGCAAGACTTACATCAGATCCTACATACATGCTTAGTATCAAGAAGGGTTGGTGGAGTTATTGCAGCAAGCCAGCTTTGACTCTTGGCTAGACTATCCTACGATACTCCAACTTGAAATGGTTTTGCGCACACGAGTCCACTACTCACCACTTCAATACACTACCGAGGATCCACCTCCGTCTTCCTACGGAAGAGCCATCCTCGGCACTCACACTTATCTTGAGGCTTTTAGCAGTTTCCATTTACTTGTCTATGAACTGTATAGGCAACCAAGTAGTCCTTTACCGCGGACGCGGCTATTCGAATAGATTATGTTAACCCTGCAGGGGTGTACTCCTTCATACACGACATGTACTCGGCAACCTTCAAGCGGAAGCCCAACGTGGGTGTCGGCCACGACCTACCTAATCACCTAAGCCTCCAGTCCAGGTTTATCGCCTATCCAGGTTCCATCCGCAGGGAGTCCGGCCGAGGTTTCCCATACGGCCCCGAACGATGTGAACAGGGTTCCCGAAATACCTAACGGGTATTCGGTACACCGTGCCACGTACCTACCGCATCACAGCCCACCCCTACAGTCAGCGCTGTCCACGGCCTCCAGTAGGCTACAAACACCAGAAACTACTTGCAACTCCTGGACGGAGAACTAGGGTGAATAAGAAGCCGAGAGGGTCCATTGGTTTCGGGCCCAATGCATGGTAGTAGCTGATTCTTAAATCACACATACAGATCTCAGTGCTTAAGGTCGGCTTCAATGAAACAACCCACCATGTACTCCTACATGGCCTCTCATCGATACCTTTACCAAATCGTGTTCACCACACCACTCTCATTACCGACATAATCATTTCACTCTAGCCCATCACCCAGATGAACCAGACCTGACACCACTCTAAGCATAGCAGGCATAGCAAGGTAGGAACAACACATACATATGGCTCAATCAACTCCTACACATGCTAGTGGGTTTCATCTAGTTACTGTGGCAATGACAGGTCATGCAGAGGAAATGGGTTCAACTACCGTAGCACACAGCAGTTTGAATCGCGTTGTCTTAATGCAGTAAAAGAGAGCAGGAGCGAGAACATGGGATTGTATCGATATGATCAAATGGTTGGTTGCTTGCCTGATGGTTCGATGCACGGATACGGTTCTTCGTTAGGGTAATCACGGTACTCCTCGGGGACAGAACCTGTCGCAAGGGCATCGATACACAAGCATCACCAAACAATGTGCAACAATATGATGCATGCATGAAACATGGCAATATGAGTGTATTGGGCTAATGCAACTAAAGCCAGAAGGGTTTGAACAAATTTGAATCAAAGATTCAAATTTCAAATTCAAATATGGCCTTTTAAAGTGCTTTTCCTTGTTCTGCTTAAAACATCAATTTAACTCGTTTGATCATGCATGAAAATAGTACAGATGGATAGATTGGATTTTTCTGATCATTTTTCATATATAATTTGTCCAATTTGGAGTTACAGAATAAAAGTTATGAATTTTTGAAGTTTAAATAATATTCTGGAATTTCCTGATTTAATTTAAATCCAGAAAATCAATTACTGCGTCAGCCTGACGTCAGTGTGACGTCAGCAGGTCAACGGAACTGGTCCAGGTCAAACCTGACAGTGGGTCCCGCATGTCAGGGTGATTATTTTAATTAAAACTTAATTAAAACTAATCCTGTTTAAATAACAGGGCTGGGCCCCACCTGTCATTGACTCAGGGGAGTCAACCAGGGCCCACCCGTGGTCAAAGTTAATGTCGGCTGCCGGCGTTTAGTCGCCGGCGAGCCCGACGCGGCGGCGGAAGTGGTTTTGGTCATTTCGGCCACCAAACGGACCGCGGAGACCACCGGAGTGGAGCTGAGGCAAACCCGCAGCTCTTGGCGAAGCCCGTTGGGGTCGGGGTGGCCGGAGTCGACGGCGGCGAGCTCGGCTGCGGCCGCCGGGGTTCGGTCGTGCACGGGAACGGTGCTGGAGCTCGAAGTCGAGCAAAGCGAGGCGCTAGGGATGCTCTACGGGGTCTTGCAAACTCGTTGGACTCGCCGGGGTGACCAAATGGTCACCGGAGCTGCGTCGACGGCGAGCTCGGCGACGGCGGAGGTTCGGCCGTGGTGGGGAGGTGGCTACGGTGAGGGAACGAGGGGAAGGAGAGGGGGAAACGGTGGCGTAGCTCACCGCGGTTGCAGTGGACGTCGAAGCGGGCTCGGGGACGCGCTGGAGACGGCGAATTCGACGGCGACGGTGGTCGGAGCCCGAAGAGGGGAACGGCGACGTGGCGGCGATGCAGGGCTTCCGGGGAGCTATGGAGCGGTGGGGAGGAAGAGGGAGTCGAGGCGGAGCTCCTGAGCTAGTCGGGGGAGCGAGGGGTGGCCGGAGATGGCTGCTATGGCGAACGGCGGCGACGGTGGTGTTCGGCCGTGTGAGAGAGAGAGCGAGGGAGAGGAGGGGAGAGCCGGGGGAGAGTGAGAGAGAGCAGGGGGGATCGGGACGGCCTGCGGGAGTCGTCCACGCGGCCAGGAGCGCGTCGGCAAGCAGGAGGTGGCCGCGCGGCCGTGCGCGCGCGAGCACGCAGCAGCTTCGGGGCGAGGGGAGGAAGACGACGGAGAGCTGCAGTGGTGGGCTGGGCCGCTGCTGGCTGGGCCGGCCAGCTGGCTGGGCCGCACAGTGGAGGAGCCCAGGTAAGTTTTCCCCCTTTTTATTTCTGTTTCTGTTTTATTTAATATATCTGCAACTTTGTTGAATTAAATAAAATACCTAGGCAAGTTCAAAAATCACCAAACTATTCCTGGCCCATAGTTGAATTATTTCCAACATGAAACATTTTAGTTTGGAGATATTTGAGCATTTAAATATTTTATATTATTTTAAATGCCCAAATTCAAATATTTATGATTTAATTCAAAAACCCTAGGATGGCCTAGGAAAATGTGCACCATTTTTGGCAGAGGTTCTGAACCAAGACAAAAATGATGGGCATTTTAGAAGGGCATTTCAGGTTCATTGAAAAATTATTTTAGTAACCCTAGTTGGTTTCAGAGGGGACTGGGGGTTCTGTCATCCCCATTTCAAGTTTCTGATGAAAGAGTAAACATGATGCAACACTCTAATGCATGACTAGCTAGGTTGTGACAACTCACCCCCACTCAAAAGAATCTCGTCCCGAGATTTGGGTTCCTCCGGGAAGAAGGCGGGGTACTCGAGTCGAAGACGATCCTCCCTTTCCCAAGTTGCTTCATCCTCGGAATGGTGCGACCATTGAACCTTGAGAAACTTGATATTATGACGTCGCGTGGTACGCTCGGCTTGATCGAGGATACGAATGGGGTACTCTCGATATGTAAGATCATCTTGGAGATCAAGCGTTTCGTGGTCCACTTCACGGATAGGATCCGAGAAGCAACGCCTGAGTTGAGAAACGTGGAAGACATCGTGAACTCTGGAGAGGTGCGGAGGTAGTTCCAACTGGTAGGCAACTTCTCCTCGTTTGGCGAGAATGCGAAAAGGTCCAATGTAACGAGGAGCCAATTTGCCTTTGATACCGAAACGATGGGTTCCCTTCAGAGGGGTGACCCGAAGATAAGCCTTCTCGTCAACCTCGAAAGTCATAGCCTTATGTTTTCGGTCATATTGACTCTTTTGACGAGATTGGGCTGTTTTCAACTTTTCACGAACGATGCGAACTTGTTCTTCTGCTTCCTGAATCATGTCCGGGCCAAAGAATTGTCTTTCCCCAGTCTCTGACCAGTTAAGGGGTGTTCGACACCGTCGTCCATAGAGAACTTCAAAAGGGGCTTTACCCAAGCTAGATTGATAGCTGTTGTTGTAAGCGAATTCGGCAAATGGAAGGCACTTCTCCCAGTCCATTCCGAATGAGATAACAGAGGCTCGAAGCATGTCTTCTAGAATTTGGTTGACGCGTTCCACTTGACCACTCGACTGAGGGTGGAAAGCGGTGCTAAAGGAAAGACGGGTTCCCATAGCATTTTGGAAACTTTCCCAAAATCGAGAGGTGAAAAGACTTCCTCGATCCAAGTTAATTTCCAAAGGAACACCATGGAGAGACACTATTCGGGAGATGTACAAATCTGCCAGCTGACTAGCGGTTATACTCTCACGAACAGGTAAGAAGTGGGCTACTTTGGAAAGACGATCGACCACGACGAAAATAGCATTATTCCCTCTCTTGGTCCTGGGAAAACTGGTAATGAAATCCATACCAATTTTATCCCATTTCCATTCAGGAATAGCTAGGGGTTGAAGGGTGCCAGCAGGCCGTTGATGCTCTGCTTTTACACGACGACAGACGTCGCAATTTGCAATATACTGAGCAATTTCTCTCTTCATCCTAGTCCACCAGAACCTCTGGCGTAGGTCCTGATACATCTTAGTACTACCGGGATGAATAGTGAGAGGAGATTCATGAGCTTCCTTAAGGATTAATCGCCTTAGGTTGCGCACTTTGGGAACTACTAGTCGATTCCCGAAGTATACGACTCCTTGATCATTAATGGAGAAACAATCCGCAACTCCTTTCTGAATGTTCCTCTTGATGCGGGAGATTCCCGGATCTACCTCCTGTGCTTTGATAATTTGATCCGTAAGGGTAGGTTTTGCCACCAAGGTGGAGAGAAAACCTTGAGGAACAATGTGAAGGTTAAGCTTCCGAAATTCCTCATGGAGAAGCGGTTGACTTTGTTGTAACATCAGGTTGTTACAATAAGATTTACGACTTAGCGCATCAGCCATGACGTTGGCTTTCCCTGGGGTGTAGGTTATTCCTAAGTCGAAGTCGGTGATCAATTCAACCCAACGTCTCTGCCTGAGATTCAAATCCGGTTGGGTGAAAATATACTTCAGACTTTGGTGATCAGTGAATATTTCGCAACGATTACCGAGGAGGTAATGTCGCCAGGTCTTAAGTGCATAGACTACGGCTGCAAGCTCTAGATCATGAGTAGGATAATTCTCCTCATGTGGGTGCAATTGCCGTGAAGCGTAGGCAATTACGTGTCGATCTTGCATGAGAATGCAACCTAGTCCTTGTCGCGAGGCGTCGCAGTAGATAACAAAGTCCTTGGAGAAGTCTGGCGGTACCAGCACGGGAGCAGAAGTCAGGCGTCTTTTCAGTTCCTGAAAGCTGTGCTCACATTGTGGAGTCCATTCAAACTTCTTATCTTTCTTGAGGAGTTCGGTTAGAGGTTTGGCAACCTTGGAGAAGTTCTCGACAAAGCGACGACAATAGCTCGCTAAGCCTAGAAAACTCCGAACTTGCTTGACTGATTCAGGTGGAGTCCAGTTAAGGACGGCTTGAACTCGCTCAGGGTTAACAGCAATACCTTTACCAGATATTACATGACCCAGATAGGTCACTTCTGACAACCAGAATTCACATTTAGAAAATTTGGCATAAAGGCGATGCTCTCGAAGTTTCTTCAACACTAGCCTTAGATGTTCGGCATGTTCTTCCTCGTTCTTGGAGTAGATGAGTATATCATCGAGATAAACTACGACGAATTTATCCAAATACTCCATGAAGATTGAGTTCATTAACAGCGTTGGTTAAACCGAAGGACATGACGGTGTACTCGTATTGGCCATAACGAGTAACAAAGGCCGTTTTAGGAATGTCCCCGTTTCTGATTTTGATTTGATGGTAGCCCAACCTCAAATCCATCTTGGAGAAGACTGAGGATCCAGCGAGCTGATCATACAGGTCGTTGATCCTGGGAAGCGGGTATTTGTTCTTGATTGTGACCAAGTTGACAGGTCGGTAATCTACAACCATCCGGTCCGTACCATCCTTCTTCTTGACGAATAGGACGGGGCAAGCCCACGGAGATGAGCTAGGTTGGATGAAACCCTTTTTCAAGGACTCATCGAGTTGTTTCTTAAGCTCGGCTAGTTCTAGGGGTGCCATCTTATAGGGTCTTCTAGCAATCGGAACGGTTCCTGGAATGAGGTCTATTACGAACTCAACATCCCTGTCAGGTGGAACACCTGGCAATTCCTCTGGAAAGACATCCGGGAAGTCACGGACTACCGGAACGTCCTCAAGGTCTGGCAAAGGGCTGGCGTTAAGAGAATATAACTGTCGCTTGGCTATTCGGGTCAAGACATTGACTATCTTCCCCGAAGGATGGGTGAGTTGAACAGTCCTAGAGAAGCAATCAATTTGGGCATGATGAGCTGACATCCAGTCCATACCCAGAATGATATTAATATCTGAAGATTTAAGGGCTATCAAAGACGCAAGGAAAACAAGTCTGTCGACTTGGATCTCATTTCCATAACTTACCCTAGAGGTCTGCCATCTAGACCCACGGGTAGAGATTTCCATAGTGGATGGCATGTCACAGAATGCAACGTTATGCAAACGAGCATAATTTTCAGATATAAAGGAATGAGAGGCTCCTGTATCGAAAAGGACAGATGCCGGGTGGCAATTAACAAGAAGCGTACCGAGAACGACGTTGGGATCCTCTTGAGCTTCTTCGGCAGAGACACAGTTGACATGGCCACGTGAAGCGGTGACCGGCTTGGCGTGGAATACTTTTCCTGTCGGCTTGCCACGGCCAACAGCTTTAGCAGATTGATTGGGGTTGGTCTGGGGGCATTCACGCATATAGTGACCAGATTCCCCACACTTGAAACAAGTCACGGAACTGGTACGTGGAGGAACATTATTGGTTGGACCCCCATAGGGCTTGGCTGGAGCAGACTGTTGTACAGGGCGAGGCGCCTGGAAAGATGGCCTCG
>NC_041387.1:490353069-490380813 GCF_002162155.2 Triticum dicoccoides
AGCAGCACGGGAGAGAGAGGGGGATAAGGCCAGGGGATCGGGGCGGCACCGAGAAGAAGCGCCGCGGCGTCGCGCTGGCGGGGGGGAGGCAGGCAGACGGGCTGGTGGCGTGGCGCTCCGGCCGTGCGCGCGCGCCGGCCACACGCCTGGCCGACTGGCGCCAGGAGGACGACAGCGGTGGTGGGCTGGGCTGGCTTGCTGGGCCGGCCAGCTGGCTGGGCCGCACAGGGAAGTTTTTCCCCTTTTTTTCTGTTTCTGTTTTTATTTAATATATCTGCAACTTTGTTGAATTTAATAAAATACCTAGGCAACTTCAAAAAATCACCAAACTATTCCTGGCCCATAGTTGGATTATTTCCAACATGGAACATTTCAGTTTGGAGATATTTGAGCATTTAAATATTTTATATTATTTTAAATGCCCAAATTCAAATATCTATGATTTAAATCAAAAACCCTAGGATGGCCTAGGAAAATGTGCACCACTTTTGGCAGAGGTTCTGAACCAAGGCAAAAATGATGGGCATTTTAGAAGGGCATTTCAGGTTCATTGAAAAATTATTTTAGTAACCCTAGTTGGTTTCAGAGGGGACTGGGGGTTCTGTCATCCCCATTTCAAGTTTCTGATGAAAGAGTAAACATGATGCAACACTCTAATGCATGACTAGCTAGGTTGTGACACTGGGGTTGAAGGGATTGCATCCATTTCAATTTCTTCATCCAACTACTCTGTCGAAGCAGGAGAAGGAGTTTCTTCATCAGATTTGCTATGAATCACATAATCTTCACCAAAAGGAACAAGGTCCTTTGATGGCATGAAAGAGACAGGAACGGCATCAATTGGGTTGTCAATTGAGCTAGTCAGAGGCTTCATCTTCTTCGGAGCTGAAGAATTTAATGAAGTTGATGCCTTCCTTCTCTTCACAGCTGCACGCTCTGCAGCCTTGGTCATCTTCGCATCTAATGCAGATGGAAGGATTGGAGTTGGTGTAGGCGCAGGAGGTGCAGAGGACTTTGGTTCATTTTCTTCAGGCGCAACTGATGCAGTTGCCCTAACTTCTTCACCTTCTTCAGGCGCACCACTAGTGGATGCCCTGGCAATATCATCAGTGGCTGGAATGGAGTCATCAGCCTTGGTACTCTCATTTTCTTCAGTAGCCTGATTGTCATCAGCGGTGCTGGCACGCTCTTCAGTGGGATGAGCAGATGCTTCAGCCGGTGTAACTTCAATGTGCATAGGAGAAGCAGCACTTGAAGTGAAAGTCTTCGTCAGATTGATGAACCAGACCTTGGCGCCCTTCCAATCAACATAGTACTGATTGAATTCATCACTCATTTGCTTGATTTCAGCTTGCAAGGCAACGAGTTGGTCAGGAGTGAGAGTGAGGACATTGTCCTTAAGATAGCGCTGCTTCTTGTACTGCGCTTTCTTCAACCTTCTGCCTTCTTCAAATTTTCACCTTTCTTCCTCAATAAAGGCATTCAGAACATGACTTTGGCCAGGAGTGAGGTTCATCTCCGACAATGGTGTGTTAGGGTCCTTGTGCCATAGGTCAATGAAGTCAAGGATTAACTTTGGATCCAATAGCAGTGGCACATTGCTGCCTTTGGCTCTAGCGGCCCTGGCCTGCCTGTCTCTGATGATTTTGGCAAGTTCTTCATCATCAGCCTCATCGTCATCAAAGGGCACTTGGAAAATGACCTGCTTCTTGTGAGGACTTGGTCGAGGGCCTTGTCCAGCAGTTGCCTTTTTCTTCAGCAGAGAGGGGCCAGCTGAGGAATTTGGTGCAGCAGAGGAACTTGCAGATGCTCTTGAGGCAATAGAGATGCCTGTAGTCATTTGACACATGGCGAGATGCACAGGTGCTGAGGATTTGGTCGGAGCAGCTGAAGACTTTGTCGGAGGACCTGAGAATGTTGAAGGAGGAGTAGTCTGAGGAATTTGCCGTGAGGGCCTTGAAGAATCTGGCCTTGAGGGCATTGCTGAGGAGCTTGGCCGTGAGGGCATTGAAGGGGAAGCGCTCGACTTATGAGCAGGCTTCTTAGGCATCGCCTTCTTTGGCTGACTAGCAGAGGCCTCAGCAGAGGTATCAGCAGCAGCAGAGTCTGCATTGAATTTCTTCACTGCTTCTTTTGCTTGCTTGGTTAGCTTGGCCTGGCATTTTGCCCATTCATCAGCATAGTCCTCACCATGCTTGAGGCTGGTGGGATCTGCCACTTGGCCTAGTGCCAATGGAGGTCTTGAGCATGAAGGGTTGAGCACGAATTTCTTCATATACTTGGGAGTAACATACCTGTACTCCCTCCATTCCCGTGCCCATCTCCTCTCTATCCTTTGAATGCGCACCTTGCGCTGATTTTTGTCCTCCTTGCCAAATTTGGCTTCATCAAGAGTGCAGTATCCAGCATAAATGTCCTCAGGGATTTCAAAAGCAGTATTGACCTCAGGCCTCTTCCCACCCTTCTGTGGCTTCTTTCCTTCAGCCATTTTCTTCAGCTGAGGAATATGAACAACTGAAGTTTCTGAAGAGGTGTGCAACTTTTCTTCGAGGAACGCTGCAAATGAGTTAAGTTGATGAGAACCTAGTGATTCAGCAGCGAACATTTGTACCTGTGAATAGAGTATGGTTGCGAGGAATTTGGAGAGGTCATATGCGTTCTTAGAAGATTTTTAAAAAGAATAGGTTTGAGGAATTTGACCGGATGTGTCTTGAGGAATTTCACTAAGCGTTCTCTGTCTCAGGTTCCAGAGTTGTATAGATTGAAAATCCACACAACTGAGGAATCTTGAAGAAAACCATTGCTTAGAGAAACGAATCAAGAGTAGATGACATGTGAGGTGTTCATGTGTGTGAATATTTGAAGAATAAACACCTTTGAAGATTTTCAAAAAACATAAGAACCAAAGAAGGTAGTAAAAGTAACTTTCAATTACCCGAGATGAAGAACACGACGAACTGGGAAGTGTAGATGTGAAGTTCGTCAGTTCAGATCTTCCACGCCCTAACTCGGCAGAGGAAGACGGCTACGGCGGCGGCGGAGTGAAGAAATCCGCAACCGGCGCGAGTACGATGGCGACGAGGTCGAGGCAGTGAAGCTCTTCCTTACCGGCGACGATGAAGTAGAAGCGGCGCTAGGGTTTTGGGGAGCTCGAGCGGGAGTGAGAGCGAGCGGAGTAAAAGTGAAGTGAGGAACAGGCAGGGGTATTTATAGCGGGAGTGAAAAACTGTACTCCCGAGGAAATCAGACGAACGTGCCCCTGTCCCTTCTCATTCGCTTGACATATGTCACCCACGTACTGAGAGGTGGCGTTCGTGTAGGATCGTGGGTGAATGGATAAGTATTGTCGTGGGATGAGGAACGGTTTGAGCGGCAAAGCCGAAAATTCAGATCAGATAGATCAAAATTTTCGTTCGCAATTTCTTCAGCTGTCAAGGACACAGTGAAGATTTTGAACGAGTTTCAATCAGAACGCACATGAAGAATTCGTGAATAGACTGGGTTGAGTTTAGCATAGAGGGGGAAGGGTCCGATCACATTCACTTAGCAGAAGAAAACAACTTGAAGAATTAGCAATAAGTGAATGCTATTGAAGACATAAACTCATATATATATATATATATATATATATATATATATATATATATATATATATTCAAATGAAGAACAACACCAGAAGGAGTGAAGATAATGCAAAGTTGACGAATTTGAAAAACTGAGGAATTTCAAAAACGAAGAAAAACTCAAATTGAAGATTTTCAACTTTGGTTGGTGGCGTGACCCACCGTATAAGAAAGCTGATTTCAGACACCGCGTATAATTTTCGTAGGGCTCTGAGAATCAATTTCTTCATTAATTTCTTCACACTTAGAGGGTTAGTCTTCATTGATTGAAGAAAAACATTACTTCGTGTGTTGCGCATCTAAGTCATCAAGTCAGCATAAGTTTTAGGATGTCTGTCCATTTCAGAGAACATTCGAAGATTCTAGGATATTTACCTCACACCGCAACTTGCTAAATCTCTTCTCATCCAAGGTCTTAGTGAAGATATTGGCCAGCTGGTCTTCAGTGTTTGCGTGGTCGATGGAGATATCTCTGTTCAACACATGATCACAAAGAAAATGATGATGAATATGGATGTGCTTGGTCTTCGAGTGCTGAACTGGGTTATGAGCAATCTTGATAGCGCTCTCATTGTCGCCGTAGAGAGGCACATTCTTCACGTTGATGCCATAGTCCTTGAGTGTTTGCATCATCCATAGTAATTGAGCACATCACGATCCAACAGCAATGTACTCAGCTTCTGCAGTGGAGAGTGATACGCAGTTCTGTTTCTTCAAGGACCAACAGGCCAAAGATCGCCCGAGGAAATGGCATGTGCCTGACCTTGACTTGCGGTCCACGCGATCGCCAGCATAGTCAGAGTCTGAATATCCAATGAGATCAAATGAAGAGCCCTTGGGATACCATAATCCAAGTGTTGGTGTGTGAGCCAAGTATCGAAGAATATGCTTCACGGCCTTATGGTGTGATTCCTTTGGTGTAGCTTCAAATCGGGCACACATGCAAACACTAAGCATAATATCCGGCCTAGATGCACATAGATACAATAAAGAGCCAATCATGGAGCGGTATACCTTTTGATCGAAGTCTTTACCATTTTCATCAGTGCAAAGATGGCCATTTGTGGGCATTGGAATTTTGACCCCTTTGCAATCTTGCATGCCGAATTTCCTCAATACGTCCTTGAGGTATTTCTCCTGAGATATGAATATCCCATTGCGCTGTTGACGAATTTGAAGACCTAAAAAGAATTTCAATTCTCCCATCATAGACATTTTATATTCTTCGCTCATCATATAGGCAAATTCATCACTGTATCGTTGGTCAGTACAGCCAAAAATGATATCATCAAAATAAATTTGGCACACAAACAATTCACCATCATAAGATTTAGTGAAAAGAGTTGGGTCGAGTGAACCGGGTTTGAAGCCTTTCTTCATGAGGAATTCCTTCAAAGTATCATATCACGCCCGAGGGGCCTGCTTGAGGCCATACAGGGCCTTATTGAGTCTGAAGACTTTGTCAGGATGCTTCGGATCTTCAAAACCTGGGGGTTGAGCAACATATACTTCTTCCTCAAGCTTACCATTGAGGAATGCACTTTTCACATCCATTTGTTGTAAGATAATATCATGATTGTTAGCATAAGCAGGTAATATGCAAATAGCCTCAAGTCTAGCAACAGGCGCAAAAGTTTCATCGAAATCAATTCCTTCAACCTGTGTGTAGCCTTGAGCTACAAGTCGTGCCTTATTCCTCACCACAAGGCCATTTTCATCTTGCTTGTTGCGGTAGATCCACTTTGTGCCAATAATGTTGTGCTTGCGAGGATCTGGACATTTGACGAGTTCCCAGACATTGTTGAGCTCGCACTGATGTAATTCTTCGTGCATAGCATGGATCCACTCAGGCTCCAGAAATGCTTCATCTACCTTAGTGGGCTCTGTGATAGAGACAAAAGCAAAGTGCCCACAAAAGTTAGATAAATGTGAAGATTTTGAGCGTGTGAGAGGACCTGGTGCTTCAATGTCATCGATGATCTTCTCGATTTGCACTTCGTTTGCAATACGAGGATGAGCAGGTTGTCTTCGAGGAATTTGATCCGCATTCTCTTTAGGAGCATTTTCCTCAGCACCATTTTCTTCAGGTGCGCCAGCTCGACGTTCATCACGTTCTAGAATGAATTCTTCAGAAGATTCTTCGGTGGGAATAACATCCTCAGTAGCCTTGAACTTGATAGATTTCTCAGGTGCTGGTTCATCTAACATAGAAGGTAGGTGCTCTCTTTGCGAGCCATCAGCCTCATTGAACTATACATCTACAGTTTCAACAACCTTGTGAAGAATGTTGTTGAAAACTTTGTAAGTGTGCGAGTCCTTTCCGTAACCAAGCATAAAACCCTCATGTGCTTTCGGTGCAAATTTAGAATTGTGATGAGGATCTCTAATCCAACATTTAGCACCGAAGACTTTGAATTAACTTACATTGGGTTTCTTGTCAGTGAGGATTTCATAGGCAGTCTTCTTGAAGAATTTGTGAAGATATACTCTATTGATGATGTGGCACGCAGTATCAATGGCCTCAATCCAGAAACGACGAGGTGTCTTGTATTCATCAAGCATAGTGTGAGCCATCTCAATAAGCGTTCTATTTGCGCTCCACGACGCCATTCTGCTGAGGAGTATAAGGAGCAGATAACTCATGACTAATACCAAGTTCATCAAGATAGTCATCAAGACCGGAATTCTTGAACTCAGTCCCATTGCCACTTCTGATGTGCTTGATCTTCACACCAAGGTTGGTTGAAGCCCTCGAGGAAAATCATTTGGAGACTTCCTGCACCTTATGTTTGTAAGTGACAATGTGCACCCATGTGTAACGAGAATAATCGTCAACAATAACAAAGCCATATAGAGATGCATCATTTGTAACAGCTGAATAATGATTAGGACCGAAGAGATCCATGTGAAGCAATTCAAAAGGTCAGGTGGTAGTCATGATAGTCTTCGCTGGATGCTTGTCCTTGGTCATCTTTCCAGCTTCACAGGCTCCACATAAGTGATCCTTGAGGAATTTTACATTCTTAATGCCAATGACATGCTTCTTCTTCGCGAGCGTGTGAAAATTCCTCATGCCAGCATGACCAAGTAGTCGATGCCATAGCCAGCCTTCTGAAGCTTTTGCAAGTAGGCATACGGACGGTTGTGATCCTGTAGAGAAATCAACAATGTACAAATCTCCTCTCCTAAAGCCTTCGAAGACTTTGGAATTGTTAGCTTCCATGATCACAACACAATGATACTTTCCAAAGACAACAACCATATCAAGATCACAAAGCATTGAGACAAACATAAGGTTGTCCTAAGGATTCGACAAGCATGACTTTGTCCATGTGTCGATCCTTTGAGATCGCAATCTTACCTAGACCCAATACCTGACTTTTGCCTTTGTCAGCAAAGATGATATGCTTCAGATGTGACGGTGATAAAGGAGCATCCATCAATAGATTCTTGTCACCAGTCATGTGATTCGTACATCCACTATCGAGGACCCACTCATTTGCTTTGGGTTGTTCATTCTGCAGATGAATTAGTGCAACTTACGAACTCATATACTTCATCAGTGAAGAATATGACATCAATATCATCAGATCAATTTCATCAAACAATAGAACATATAAATGGTATGAGGACGTGTGAAATGAAAGTTCGTTTCATCAAGATTATCCTGCGCCCTATCAGGCACTGTTCAGGTCTCCAGCAAATTCTTCAGACGTTTTAAGCACGTCTGGAGACCTGACCTGCATAAGAGATTAGTTCTTTTTCTTCACCACCCACATCTGAAGGGGTGGCAAAGAATTCATCACTCTGCGAGCGCCATATGAGAAAGGTGGCATAGAAGCCAGTCCACTTAGTTTTACATAAGAGGGGTTAGGGTAAGCATATGAATAAGCAGAGAAATTCTTCGAGGACTTATGAACATAATGATTAGAAGAATAGTGCTCATATTCATAGCCCTTAGCTCTACCCTGCGAAGCAGAGGGGTTAGCATGATGATGATCATGAGGACTTTGATCCTTTTGAGGAATTTGGTCCGTATGAAGAATTTGATCTGGAGTTCCTATTCTTCACAGGTGGTGTCATGAGGACATTCACCTGAAGACTTTCAAGGCAACTTTTGGGAACCCAGATTTCCTCATAGGGGAACCGTTCCTGCAGTTAGAGCCAACATATCTAGCAAAAACTTCACCATTCTGATTTTTGAATAGTTTATAGTTGGAGTCAAATGACTCATTAGAAGAATGCGGAGATTCACATGTAAAGCCAGATAAATTGGATGGATCAACTAGAGGTCCCTTTGCAGCAACCCATGAGGTTTTGGGGTACTGCTCAGGCTTCCAATATGTTCCATCAACATTGAGTTTCCTCTCAAAGGCAATACCCTCTTTCCTAGGGTTTCTGTTGAGGATCTGCTTTTTGAGCACATCACAAAGAGTCTGATGCCTTTTGAGGCTTTTGTACATGCCTGTCATGTACAATTCCTTCAGCCCTGCATCATCAGTGATACTAGCAATGTCCTCAAATGAGGAATTAGTGATAGCAGAGACATGTGAAGAATTTGTAGCATTAGAAGCATTTGAACATTCAGGTGAAGAATTAGCAGATTCACGTTCAATGCACTTCAGACATGGAGGAACAAATTCTTCCTGAGTGGCGTTGATTTGTTGAGCAAGTAATGAATCATGCTCCTTCTGAAGATCTTCATAACTCATCCTTAGCTTCTCAAGATCTTGCTTTCTTTGAAGAAGTTCAAGAGAAAGCTTCTCGTGATCAGATAAGAGAGTGTTATGATGACCTTGAAGGTCTTCAAACTTGGAATGAAGTCTCTGAAGACTTTTAGCCAAAGCATTTGACTGATCCATTTCTTCACCCAACATATCATCGCTCTTATTTAGCATGTATTGAACTTTTTCAAGAGCTCTTTGTTGTTTAGTGGCAAGGGAAGCAAGTTTGACATAGCTAGGTCCAAATTCATCTCCAGATTCATCATCGCTGGACTCGGATAGGTAGCATTCAGTTACCTTAGCATTGTTTGCCATAAGGGAGGGTGTAGAAGATGATGATCCTGGTTAGAATGTCATCGCGTTGAGAGATTCCTTGTAATCCTCAAACCAAGGATCATGACGAGTTCGATGACCTTCATTGACCTCGGAGAGACGGTCCCAGTTTAGCTTCACGTGATTGAGATGCATGGCGTTCCTGGACTAGTTTTGGGACAAATAGGAGCAGATGACATCCTTCACTGTGAGGTTGAGTAGAGTGTACTTGCGAATGTCATCAACCTCCGCCATCTTGCATAGATCGGTAAGACCAATCTCAGTGACGGTCCACAGTTCGCTGTCCATAGCCATGAGTCGCTTCTCCATCATGGCCTTCCACTGAGGATATTCGTGACTGTCAAAGATGGGGCAGGATACGATCCTCATTCCTGCAGTCGACATAACTAAAAACTCCAGGCGGTTAAACCAAAATCACACAGAACAAGGGAGTACCTTGCTCTGATACCAATTGAAAGTGCGTTATATCGACTAGAGGGGGGTGAATAGGTGATTTTTATGAATTCTTCACTGAGGAATTTGCTGGTGAGGAAATTCCTTAGCGAAGAACTACTTGCAGCGGAATGAGTACTGAGAAGTAAACATAACAGAACACTAGCATAGTCATCATGATGAAATGAAGATAAGCACAGAGTATAGAAAGCGTAAACACAGGATATCACAGTATGAAGACGGACAGACTGAAGAAATTAAGCTGAGGAAATTGAGAAAGTCTTCAGTCAAAGTCTTCGAAACAGATATGACACTACAAAAAAAAGACACATCCATGACATTTTGGGCCGAACAAATTTTTTTCTGTCATACATATGACACTTCTATGATGATAATTGTGACAAAACCCGGTATCATCATAGATGTGGTGGGCTCCTACTTCTATGACAAAAAATCATGACAGAAAATGGGCTTTTCGTCCTGGGCGGGCCGGAGACGCAGCTGCATGACATTCTTTGGGCCGTGCATGACGGAAAAAACCATGGTAGAAGCGAGGGAGAGGAAAATTTTGGGGAGTTCCCGGTTACGGTGGGAGGTCGGGGGCCGAGCGATGCGCATTTCTCTCGTACAGGTACGTGCGTGTGTGTGAGGCGTTGGCTCTAACTGAACCCGAGCGAGGCGTTGGGCTCTAACTGAACCCGAGCGATTGCACTGCAGGCTACGCGTTACTGAACCCGAGCGATCGATCGATGGTTGTTAACTGAACCCGATCGAGCGATTCCTTCGCTACTGCTACTAACTGAAGCCGATGGATGCTGCCTCTCTAGATGAACAGTGAGTGTTGGGGGGGTGGTTGGATGAACAGTGAGCGATGGTGTTGCCTCTGGATGAACAGGACCCCGTGGTGTGGAGGGCTGGATGAACAGGACGACCCCGTGGAGAGCTGGTTGAACTGTAGACGGTGGAGGGGTGGATGAACTGTAGCCCGTGGAGGGGTGGTTGAACAGGAGCCCATGGAGAGGGGTGGTTGAACAGTAGCCAGTGGAGTAGCGCGCGGTGGAGGATGGATGAACAGGAGCCCGTGGATGAACAGTCGCAGGTGGAGGCTGGAGGAGGTCGAAGGTGGATGAACAGTAGCCCGTGGAGGCTAGAGGAGGTCGATGGTGGAGATGAACAGTATCCCGTGGAGTCCCTTTTTGCGGTACGCCACACCCCTCCCGATGAACAGGACCCCTGTTTCGACCGTAGCGCTCCAACACAAGTCCGTTTCGTCTATTTGGCGGTACGCCAGACCCCTCCTGATCAACAGGACCCCCGTTTCGACCGTAACGCTCCAACACAAGTATGTTTCGTTCGTTTTGCGGTACTCCACACCCCTCCCGATCAACAGGACCCCTATTTTGATCGTAGGAGGTCCATTTCCTCCGTTTTGTGGTACGCCACACCCCTCACGATCAACAGGACCCCGTTCCGAACGTAGGAGGTCCGTTTCCTCCATTGTGCGGTACGCCAGGCCTCGTTTCCATCGCCTATTCTGTTCAAGCCCTCCCGATGAACACGACCACGCATTCTGTTCCGACCCAGCCGGTTGGCTCCCACGCGTTCCGTTGCCTCCCGATGAACACGACGCATTCCGTTGCCTCCCCATGAACACGACGCATTTCGTTGCGTCCCCATGAACACGAGCCCTCGCCGTATGTATGCGCAAGTAGGTGTTCGAGACCCCACCCGTATGTACACATACGTGGCCATATTTTCTTTCTTGCACCCTGGCTGCTGTACGTACGTGTACATGCTATGTGCACGCCTCTACTACGACACGTGCACGCCTCTACATCCACCAGTATATATGTACGTACACGTTCGCGACCAAAATGACAATGCTACGTACGCTTTGACCAGGTGGGTCCCGACTGTCAGGCACTTCCTTGCCTGCGAAGATGTAGCTGGTGGGTCCCAGCAGTCAGGGGGGAATCGTTTTTTTTTGCCCGGATGCACTTCCTTGCGTGCAAAGATGTAGCTGGTGGGTCCCAGCAGTCAGGGGGAAATGTTTTTTTGTGAAATATGATGGTCCGTCCGATGGGTCCCCGCTGTCAGGTGGAGGAATAATTATTTTGCACGTAATAAGGAGGCACTTCCTTGCTGTGGCCGTGGACCCAGCTGTCAGCCTCTCCACGTACAGTCCACGCACGATGGAAGTCGTTCCTTGACCATGTTGACCACGTCGCGCCGAGAGCACCAGGGCAGTGGCTGACGGCGAGGCCAAGGAAGGGGATGACGCGGAGCCGGGGAAGACGCAGTAGTGCTTGCCCATGTGCAGAGGAGTACGAGGGTTCACTAGTTCGCTACGGTGTGAGGCTGTCGTCGCCGCAGAATAACAGGGGGTGTGGGTGAGTAGAGGGATGGCCTGGCCAGTGGTGGGAGTAGTAGGGGGCGGTGAGGCCTCTGCCGCATCGCAGCCGGCCACGGGAGGCAGGAGCACGAGGCACGACCAGCGCTGGTTTGGGCGGCTGGAGCAAGACGAGAGGTTGAAGAAGCACTACGGCCGTTGGATGGACATCGTACGATCACTGGAGCTAGAATCGTGCATATTGACTAAGTTGACAAAGCTCTCCGTCCCCGTCAACTTAGTAGGCCCACAAGTCAGCCTGCCACTATACTGAGTCCCAGCTAACAGGGGGTGTCGGTGTCAAAACCGGCGGATCTCAGGTAGGGGGTCCCGAACTGTGCATCTAGGCGGATGGTAATAGGAGAAAAGGGACACGATGTTTTTACCCAGGTTCGGGCCCTCTCGATGGAGGTAAAACCTTACTCCTGCTTGATTAATATTGATGATATGGGTAGTACAAGAGTTAGTCTACCACGAGATCAGAGAGGCTAAACCCTAGAAGCTAGCCTATGGTATGATTGTTGTTCGTCCTATGGACTAAAACTCTCCAGTTTATATAGACACCGGAGAGGGCTAGGGTTACACAGAGTCGGTTACAATGGGAGGAGATCTACATATCGTATCGCCAAGCTTGCCTTCCATGCCAAGGAAAGTCCCATCCGGACATGGGACGAAGTCTTCAATCTTGTATCTTCATAGTCCGAGAGTCCGGCCAAAGGTCATAGTCCGGCCATCCGGACACCCCCTAATCCAGGACTCCCTCAGTAGCCCCTGAACCAGGCTTCAATGATGACGAGTCCAGCGCGCAAATTGTCTTCAGCATTGCAAGGCGGGTTCCTCCTCCGAATACTTCATAGAAGATGTTTGAACACAAGGATAGTGTCCGGCTCTGCAAAATAAGTTCCACATACCACCGTAGAGAGAATAATATTTACACAAATCTAATTTGCTGACGTATTCCGTAGTGTGACATCACGCTACGGCCAAGCCTTTATTTGAATCATTATACTGTTCCACCTCAGCGCGTTTAGCGAGGCAATTTCCGTGGTACGTCTTGTCAAAGCAGAGATCATGTCCCCTTATTCCGGGATTCTCATCAATACGGCCGTGGGTAACCCAACCGCGCCATTAATCGCGGTGCTTGGGAGATAAGCGAGTTTTACTAGGCTGGTGGGGGCTCATAGTTTCGGCCGCCCCTATAAGGGGATAAGGCTCCACCCTTTCCATCTACGCCTTCTTCCTCCTTTGCTTATCCATTCCTGCGCACTCGAGCTCCAGCGCCCAAGTCCGCACTTCCTACCTCAACCTTCTCCAATCATGTTCAGAGCGGGAGGCAGATGGATGGCCTCCACCGTCACGGAGGGGCACATCAAAAAGTTGAGGAAGGTCTGATACTTGTCTAACGACATCGCGCACCGGCTTCCAGATGAGGGGCAACTCATCCCCACCCCTAGGCCCCATGAGAGGGTCGTGTTTCTCCCCCATTTCCTCCGCCGACTGGGCTTTCCTCTTCACCCGTTCGTCCGGGGGCTCATGTTCTACTATGGCCTGGACTTCCACGATCTGGCCCCGAACTTCATCCTCAATATCTCGGTGTTTATCGTCGTGTGTGAGGTCTTTCTCCGTATCCAGCCCCACTTCGGCTTATGGCTGAAGACCTTCAATGTCAAGCCGAAGGTTGTGGGCGGCCAACAAGCGGAGTGCAGAGGCGCCATGGTGGGCAAGATAGCCAACGTTACATGGCTCGAGGGCTCCTTCGTAAAAACCATCAAAGGGTGGTAATCGGGGTGGTTCTACATCACCGAGCCGCGTGACCTTGAATGGGCAGCGGCCCCCGAATTCCGATCTGGCATCCCCACACGGCTCACCTCATGGAAAGAGACGGGCCTGTCATGGGGTAATTCGGCAGAGGTGACCGGACTTCAAACCTGCGTCAAAGACCCGATCGACAGGAAGGTTCAACTCATCACCGTAGTCCAGGTCATGCTCTTCCGTCGGATCCTCCCGTGTCAACGACGGGCTTTTAATTTGTGGGAATTCGACCCGGCCCAGCACCAAACTTTGTCCAGGCTCTTCGACACAACACACGAAGATGCCTGGAAGGTGCTTTTCAAGAGCTCCGAGGTTCACCCTCCCATTACCGAGGATCGCAGATTCTGCGCGAAGCGTCAAGCCAGCACGGTAAGCTCAATTTTCCCATTACGGGGTATTTGTTTTTTGTAGTTTGACTCTATGCGGGATCTAAACCCCCATTCCTTTAACAGGACTGGCAGAAGAAGGCCGGACAGATCAACTGTTCGACTCCTTTGCCCGAAGACCCAGTGGATGCACGCTTGACGATGCTGTTGGTTCCGGCACCTCACGTGGTGCCGGAGAAGAAGGCCAAGAAGAAGGCCATGGGGACTTGAAATAGTTCCCGACGTCTGGTGGTGTCAGACTCATCGCCTGACGACCCCGAAGCGCCCTCCGCCTCCGCAGACGAGGAGGAGTAAGAAGAAGCCTCTCCCCCTCCAGCGGGGGGAGGAAAGAAAAGGAAGGCCGCCCCAACTGGGGAGGCCGGAGGGTCCAAGAAGGGGAAGACCCTTCTTCCGGACTACGCCTCCGACGCCGAAGACGGCAGATAGGAATGGCCATCCAGGGTCAAGCCCCTGGCAAAATCATAAGTATCCGGATACCGGAATAACTTATGGCGTTCCTCTATTGTACAGTACCTTCTGACGCCGAATTCAATCATGCAGTCCGCCCAAGGCTCAGCTCGACGATTCGTCGAGCGGCTCCCTGGATTCGTCGGGTGTGAATAGCGCTTCACTCCCGACGGCCTCCTCCCCTCGCCCTACGGACGACGCCGAGGTGGAGTCCCAAAAGGGACTAAACCAGGAGGAGGCGGTCCTGGAGGCGCCGCAAGGCGACCTCCCAGACTCCAGGCCCAAAGGGGATGAAGCCCCAGAAGGATCTAAGTCCGGCCCTGGGCCGAACACCGCTCCAGAACCTTCAGCGGTTCCGGAGTCCGGCAGGCGGCCCCTTCGCAAGAAGGGCAAGCCTACGACGCCGGCGGCCTCCGTCCAACCGGAGGCGCCGGACAATTTGCTGGAGGTGCTTAACGGCGCCTCCATCGATGAGGAGCACCGCACTGTTATGAGTGCGGTGATTCAGAAGGTTCAGTCCGCCAAGAACGGGCTGACAGAAGCCTGTACCAGCCTTCTAACAGGCTTTGAGGTATGTATTTAAAACATATAAAAATGTTACCACATAGACAGTAGCCCCTGATGCTCAGTTTGGTGTTCGGAAGGACAAACCGGACTGAGGATCTATAAAAAAGAGATATACGCAGGAGTCTAACATAAATATGTCAATATGGGAATGCAGGCTGCGCTGCTGACCTCTTCCGCACTGACTGCGGAGGTCGATGCATTGAATCAGAGCCTCGAGTGGTCCGAGAACGAGCTCGGCCGTGCCAAGAAGTAGCTCGAGGACAAGGAAGGTATGTAATACCTTATGTAATTGTGTATATAAATACCTGGTTACAAATGATGACAGGACCAACGTGAATATTACAGGGGCCACAACCGAGGTGGCGACCGTGAAGGAAGCGCTTTCCAAGGCCGAAGACAATGCGGCCATGGAGCGCTCAGAGCGAGAGAAGCGAGAGGTGCAGGTGGCGGAGGTGCGGCAAGAGCTCGATGCTCTTGTGAAAAAACATGAGAGGTTAGAGCGTGACTCGAAGACTCGAGAGTCTGAGCTTGCCTCGGCACTTGAAAGCGCCAAATCTGCCAAGGCCGAAGCCCAGAAAGCCCTCCAAGAAATTGAGGCGATGAAAAGGATTGCGGCGGGTAAGGCATTCTTTATGCAAAGCAAGCACGTGAAAGTAAATTACCTGTTACTTACCCGCATCCGGAGCTCTCCAGGAGCATTCGCAGATCTGCCCCGCAGTGTATCCGACGCCGCCGCATTCTACCGGGCCGAGGAAGGAAGCTCGACGGAGAAGGTGTTCTGGTCCTAGTATGCTGAGGCCAAATCCCCGGTGCCCTTGAGCGACCAGCTGAAGCATCTGGTCGAGCTTCATAAGGCAGCCAAACAGGCCATGAAGGGCCTGATAGGCCGGCTATGGCCTGGGGAGGTCATGCCTTTGAGCTACTTTGGGCTGGTGCGGCGGCTGGTGGATGCCTGTCCATGGCTTGAAGTCATCAAGCGCTCCATGTGCATCGAGGGCGCCCGTAGGGCTTTTGCCCGTGCTAAAGTGCACTGGGGTAAGCCGGATGCTGAGAAACTGGTGAAGGATGGGCCACCAGAGGGGAAGGAGCATCGTAGGCCCGAGATGTATTATGAGGGTGTCCTGAAGGGTGCCCTTCTTGTAGCAAATGAATGTAACGGGGATGTAATTTTTGAGTAAACTCGCTCTTGTTTATCCTGTGTGCTGAAAACTTGTTCATATGCGCTAAGCAACGCTTTTTGAATTTAAAATATTGCCTTCTATGCGTCCATTTATGAAATCTGAGAGATGCAAGTCGTCGGCTTCTACCCCCATGCCACGAGTGCTTGGGTGTTCGAGATAAACCTGAGCGCTCTTGTTCCCATTCCTGGGTCCATCTAGGGAGGCTCTCAGCACAACGAACAAGGCCATCAGACTTATAATGCTTTATCACTCTCACTTAGCCATAGAATTCTATAATTTTAAATTTCGGCGAAGCCCCTAGTATTCGGAAGACCGAGTTTGGGGCGCTATCCACGCCTAGGCCGGATAAATCCAGCTCCTCGCTCTAAGCGGCATAAGTCTTTAGAGAATCGAAGAACCTCTCGAACAGCGACCGGTCTCTCTCCCTATCATGACGGTCAGTTTTAGCTTTCTCTATTGAGGTGTTAACCCAGATCAACTGGGGCACAATCGCAGTAGTTCTCCCAGCGCTACCTTAGCCGACATTGCAGAACGTAAGGTACCAAAACATGGGAGCCGGGCAAACCCAACTATTGACCAAATACATGATTCGGAGCCGATGCATATAATGCTATAAGTTCGGGGTGCCGCACTCATAAGAGTGTTCGGTCTTCTCACACCGTATTCTGGGGAACTTAAGCCCCTGGTGTATTGGCCGTACCAAAGTGTACGGTTGCATAATGTCATGACTGAACATATTTATATAAAAATGAATGAATACAATAATAGACAAGAGCTATGTATTGTTATTTAAAGGGCTGCTGTGAAAGTAGAACGATACAAATAGTGCGATAAGCAAGAGATGGGATTATTTGACATTTCCCCCTCCAGGGGCAAGCTGCGAGACTTTAAGTAAGACAGGTATTTAGCTCGTTATAGAGACCACCTGGACATTTGATGTGGCTTGTTGTCTCCCTGGCTGTTGCATCGTGTGTTCGGCGAGTGTATTGTCGGACAGGCCTTCCGAATAGTGGAGTCCTGAAAGTATATAAAGAAGAAGAAATGGCAAAATCGGGAGCCCCTAGTGCGGTTGAGCCGCATTCTGGGCGTGTCGTGGTTGTGCCCCTCCCCTTATGCCCATGGTATTTCCAGAGCGTAGTTATGTACGCGTGGTACTGCGATCGCGATCTCGCGAGGGCTGGGGTTGGGGCCGCACTGCTATGCTTGCTCGGAACGTGCCAGCCGGTTTTGTTGTAGGTTACTTCGGGCGCGCTTGACGTTGTCCGGACGTTTAACAGCCGGATTGGAGAATGGCCTTAGGAGGCTACTTTGTACTTCTGCCGCCAGGGCCGCCGTGTGCTCCTCTGTTCGGAGAGAGCGTTCGGTGTTTCCATTAACCATAATGACTCCACGAGGGCCTGGCATCTTGAGCTTGAGATATGCATAGTGCGGCACCGCATTAAATTTTGCGAATGTGGTTCGCCCGAGCAGGGCGTGATAGCCACTGCGGAACGGGACTATGTCGAAGATTAACTCTTCGCTTTAGAAATATCCAGGGATCCGAAGACCACTTCGAGTGTGACTGAGCCTGTACAGCTGGCTTCTACACCTGGTATGACGCCTTTAAAGGTCGTCTTTGTGGGTTTAATCCTTGAGGGATCTATACCCATTTTTCGCACTGTATCCTGATAAAGCAGGTTCAGGCTGCTGCCGCCGTCCATAAGGACTCTAGTGAGGTGAAATACGTCAATGGTTGGGTCTAGGACCAATGCGGCGAATCCGCCGTGACGAATGCTAGTGGGGTGGTCCCTTCAATCAAAAGTGATCAGCCAGGAGGACCATGGGTTGAACTTTGGGGCAGCAGGCTCCAACGCATAGACGTCCTTGAGAGCACGCTTCCGCTCCCTTTTGGGGATATGGGTTGTGTATATCATGTTCACCATCCGCACTTGTGGGGGGAAGCCCTTATGTCCTCTGTTGTTCGGCGGCCGGGGCTCCTCGTCGTCGTCGCTATGCAGCCCCTTGTCTCTGTTTTCGGCACTTATCTTGCCTGCCTGCTTGAACACCCAACAATCCCTGTTGGTGTGATTGGCTGGTTGTTCGGGGGTGCCGTGTATCTGGCACGAGCGATCGAGTATCCGGTCTAAACTGGATGGGTCCGGAGGATTTCTTTTGAATGGCTTCTTCCGCTGACTGGGTTTAGAGCCTCTGAATCCGGCATTAACTGCCGTATCCTCAGTATTATCGCCGTTAATGCGGCGCTTGTGCTTGTTACGGCATGACCTGCCATTGTTGTCCTTGGTATCTGAGTTATCAGGGCTCTTGGTTATGTTATTGCTACGAGCTAGCCAACTGTCTTCTCCCGCGCAAAAGCGGGTCATGAGTGTCGTAAGGGCTGCAATAGATTTCGGCTTTTCCTGTCCTAGGTGTCGGGCAAGCCATTCGTCTCGGATGTTGTGCCTGAAGGCTGCAAGGGCCTCTGTGTCCGGACAGTCGACTATTTGATTTTTCTTGGTTAGGAATCGCGTCCAGAATTGTCTGGCCGATTCCTCTGGCTGCTGAATTATGTGGCTTAGGTCATCGGCGTCTGGTGGTCGCACATAAGTGCCCTGGAAGTTGTCAAGGAATGCGAATTCCAGGTCCTCCCAGCAACTAATTGACTCTGCTGGCAGGCTGTTAAGGCAATGCCGAGCTGGTCCTTTAAGCTTGAGCGGGAGGTCTTTGATGGCGTGTAGATCATCACCACGGGCCATGTGGATATGGAGGAGATAATCCTCGATCCATACCGCAGGATCTGTTGTGCCATCGTATGATTCGATGTTTACGGGTTTAAAACCCTTGGGGATTTGATGATCCATTACTTCGTCTGTGCAGCATAGTGGGTGTGCAGCGCCTCTGTACTGGGCTATATCGCGACATAGCTCGGATGAGCTTTGTCTGTTGTGTTCGGCCTGGCCGTATTTGTCATACCCGGCGTGACAGTTATTGTCACATGACGTGGGGCGCCCACGCGATCCGTAGATTGATCTTGTTTGCCTTGCCTTATCCTCCAATATGTCTCGCAGGTCTGGTGCATTTCCCCGTGCTCTGGTATTTTTTGAGCGGCGCCGGTGTGCGGCTTGAGTTGAGGGCCAAAAGGCCTCTCTGTCGCGGCCACGGGGTGGCCGATCGGCCGCATCATACGCTGGTGATGTAGGTTTAGTTGCTTCCTCGTCTAGTTGGGGTAGCAGCCTGCGCTTTGGGTAGCTCTTGGAGGGGCGTTCGAGTTTGTACTCTTCGGCCGCCAGGACTTCAGTCCATCTGTCGACTAGCAAATCTTGGTCAGATCAAAGTTGTTGCTGTTTTTTCTTGAGGCTGTTTTCCGTGGCCATAAGCCTGCGTTTGAAACGCTCTTGTTCGACGGGATCCTCTGGCACGACAAATTCGTCGTCGTCGAGGCTTGCCTCGTCTTCGGAGGGAGGCATATAATTGTCGTCCTCGACCTCCCTGTCTACCGCTCTCTCATGAGGGCTGGCTTCTCCGTCCTCCTGCACTGAATCCTACTAGAGGGGGTTGTCTTCGGCACTGTCCGGGGTGTTGTTATCTCCAGCGCTGGACTCACCGTTTTTGTTTTGGCGGGATTTAGAGCGGTGCCGCTAACGCCGGCGCTTAGGTTGTTTCTTGGAGGGGTCATCCTCCGTTTTTTCATCGCCATTCCCTGCTTTCGGGGTGTCCACCATGTATATGTCATATGACGAGGTGGATTTCCAGTGCCCTATAGGTGCCGGTTCTTGTTCTTCTCCTTCATCGGCGTCCATACCGTCGATGTCTTCGGAGTCGAAGTCGAGCATGTCGGTTAAATCATCGACAGTGGCTACAAAGTGGGTGGTGGGTGGGTTTCTAATTTCTTCGTCGTCCGCATCCCAACCTTGCTGACCATAGTCCGGCCAGGGCTCTCCTGACAAAGAGAGAGACTTTAGTGAATTCAGGACGTCGCCAAAGGGCGAGTGCTGAAAGACGTCCGCGGCGGTGAACTCCATGATCGGAGCCCAATTGGGTTTGATCGGAAGGGGTGCGGAAGATTCGGAGTCCAGAAAGGAGTCCGGCACCTTGGAGTCACATGCCTCACAAAGGACTAGGCTGGTATTCGGCTCGATCGCTGTAGAGATTGCAGCTTTCGGGGCGGCGTCCAACCGTCCGTCCCCGATTGGCGCGGTCAGCTCCGAGCTAAGGGTCGGAGCAGACACCTGAGCGGCGCTCTGAGCGTTGTCCGGTGGCAGAGCTAGATCATGCCCATCGTGATAGTGCGGCGCACTCGGCCGTGGCTCAAATCCGTCGAAGATCAAGTCCCCGCGGATGTCAGACATGTAGTTTAAACTTCCAAATCTGACCTGATGGCCAGGGGCGTAGCTTTTGATCTGCTCCAGATGGCCAAGCGGATTGGCTCGCAGTGCGAAGCCGCCGAACACGAAGATCTGTCCGAGGAGAAAAGTCTCACCCTGGACCGTGTCGTGGTTGATGATCGAAGAAGCCATCGGGCCTAAAGGTGACGACACAGAGGAACTCTCAATGAAAGCACCAATGTCGGTGTCAAAACCGGCGGATCTCGGGTAGGGGGTCCCGAACTGTGCGTCTAGGCGGATGGTAACAGGAGACAAGGGACACGATGTTTTTACCTAGGTTCAGGCCCTCTCGATGGAGGTAAAACCCTACTCCTGCTTGATTAATATTGATGATATGGGTAGTACAAGAGTTGGTCTACCACGAGATCAGAGAGGCTAAACCCTAGAAGCTAGCCTATGGTATGATTGTTGTTTGTCCTATGGACTAAAACTCTCTGGTTTATATAGACACCAGAGAGGGCTAGGGTTACACAGAGTCGGTTACAATGGGAGGAGATCTACATATCGTATCGCCAAGCTTGCCTTCCACGCCAAGGAAAGTCCCATCCGGACACGGGACGAAGTCTTCAATCTTGTATCTTCATAGTCCTGGAGTCCGGCCAAAGGTCATAGTCCGGCCATCCGGACACCCCCTAATCCAGGACTCCCTCAGGGGGAGTATTCTTTTTTTGTGTGCATAATACGGAGGCACTTCCTTACGTGCGAAGATATAGCTGGTGGGTCCGAGCTGTCAGCAGCGGTAACGTTTTTTCGCGAAATACAGAGGACCTTTCGGTGGGTCCCTGATGTCAGGTGGAGGAATCATTATTTTGCGCATAATAAGGAGGCATTTCCTTGCGTGCGGTCGTGGACCCAGTTGTTGGCCTCTCCACATACAATCCACTTCAGATGCATGTCGGTCGTTGACCACGTTGACCAGGTCGTGCCCAGAGCACCAGGGCGGTGGATGATGGTGAGGCCTAGGAAGGGAATGACACGAAGGCAGGGAAGACTCGACAGTTGTTTCCCACGCGGAGGGGAGTACGACTGTACGAGGGTTTACTGGTTCGTCTGCCATCGCCGGAGAATAACAACAGGTGTGGGTGAGTAGACGGATGGCTAGGCCAGCGATGGGAGTACGGTGGGGCGGTGAGGCCTGCGCGGCAGCACAGCCGGCCGCGGGGAGGAGGGAGCAGGTAGTCCCGCCGGCGCTTGTTTGAGCGGCTGGAACAGGAAGAGCAGAGATTGAAGAAGCACGATGGCCGTTCGATGGACATCCAACAGTCACTGCTTGTGCATCAACCTTTTTTTAGGAAAGCCTCAAATCTGTGGAAAATAGCATACATCCCATCTACCATTATTTCTAATAATTTACAATCCATTTGCTAATTCTTAAGGTTTTTTTGGAGCCCATATTCTTTTTGTTAGCATTACAACCCATATTGTGGCCACGGTTAAAAAATTATACGAAATTTTGCATATTTCGGTGCGGTCTGAACTGTTTTTAATCCCGAAATTTTGACTCACATTCAAACTGATTTTAAAAATAAATGTATATCAATATAAAATCCAACAAATTCTCCACGCATAAAAATTAATGTAATTTAAACTCTCGAAATGAAAAAAAGATATTTGAAACTAATTGCCGGTTTGATGTGTTTTAAAAATGTACAACCCATTTCTCATTATTGATTGGCCATTTTCTCAGTCAGCCGAATGAAGCTCTCCTTGTCTTGAAAGATTTGCAGCCCAACAGGCCTGACAAAGCGACTTACTTGGCAAATCACAAAAAAACTGGGATGTGGCCATGGACCCAGCTATCAGCCTCTCCATGTACAGTACTCTTTCGATGGAAGTCGGTCGTTGACCACGCCGCGCCGAGAGCACCAAGGCGGTGGACGACGGCGAGGCCTAGGAAGGGGACGACGCGGAGCCGGGGAAGACGCGGCAGTGGATGCCCACGCGGAGAGGAGTATGAGGGTTCACTGGTTCGGCTGCGGTGTGAGGCTGCCGTCGCCGCAGAATAATAGGGGGTGTGGGTGAGTAGAGGGATACCCTGGGCCAGCGGTGGGAGTAGTAGGGGGCGGTGAGGCCTCCGTGGCATCATAGCCGGCCACGAGAGGCAGGAGCACGTGGCACGACCGGCGCTGCTTTGGGCGGCTGGAGCAAGAAGACCAGAGGTTGAAGAAGCACTATGGCCGTTGGATGGACATCGTACGGTCACTGGAGCTAGAATCGTTCATATTGACTAAGTTGACAAAGCCCTCCGTCCTCGTCAACTTAGTAGGCCCACAAGTCAGCCACCCACTATGGTGGGTCCCAGCTTGCAGGGGGTATTCATTTTTTGGTGCGTAATAAGGAGGCACTTCCTTGCGTGCGAAGATATAGCTGGTGGGTCTGACCTGTCAGCGGGGGGAACGTTTTTTTGTGAAATACAGAAGACCTTCCCACGTATAGTGCGTAATAAGGAGGAACTTTCCTTGCATGCGACCATGGACCTCGTGGGTCCCAGTCGTCAGGCTCTCCACGTACATTCCTCTTCCGATGACTCTCGTATGTTGACCATGCTGCACGTCAGTAAAATCTTTGCAAGCTTATGTACGTAGGAGTTAACTTGCCAAGTTATATATAAATAATTATTATTATTATTTTGTAAGAACTTTCAACTTACGAAATAAAATATCATTTTAATTTGATGAGTTAATAGTACGTGGGGTATTATTAGTTTTTAGGCTAGACGTGGGACAGTTGAGTTGGTTCTAGGGGAAAGTACCGGGAGAAAACTCAGTTTACGTTGAAAAAGAAAGTGGGAGAAAATTCAGAGACCTGCTGGGTCCACCTGAGGAGAGGAATATGTTGGGAGGAAGGAGATTCAAAGCACGGCAGCCGAGTGAACTAGTTTTTTTTACGGACAAGTGAACTAGTTTACATACATAAGCAAATAGCCACTAAAAAAGCAATCAGGTTAATGGGTTCTTAAAAGAAATATTTCGGATAAAACAGATAATTACGACACATAGGCTAATGCATGAAACACTCAGATGATAAAGGTGCTTATAAACAGATAAAGTACAACATCTAGACCTTCCTGTCATGCTTGATCATGACGTTGCGGCTGTCCGTGTACTCGTCGTTTACGGGAAGAAGACACGCCCTCATATCCAAGATCTGCATGTACATGTTGTAGCATGCGTATGCGTCCTTGGCCGCGTAGGTTATGTAGGCTAGATTCAGAGGTACCTCCCACGTGTTCATGTCGTCTTCTTTCATGTTGGCGTATCAGGGGTCGATGATGGTCTCAGCGAGGTCAACCACGGAGTCCTTCTCCTCCCCGTTGCTGATGATCTTGTATAGCTTCTGGATGTCGACAAGCTTGTTGCACCAGATGGCCGAACCGTCGCGTTCTTCCTTATCTCCACCGTAGCGAAGGTGCAGTCGGCGCTGCCGATGAAACGGGCGAGTGCTCCAGAACCTGGTGCAGCCATAGGATTGAGGCGAGGCAGAGCTTCACCGAGTCCGTATCGTTGGTGTACATCACATTCAACTTGGTGCAGCCATAGGACTGAACGACGAACTCAAAGGGGAACTCCTTGCTGAAGTCCATATCCAGCAGGCTCACCCCTCGGATCGCCATTGGAGTCTCTTCGAGTGAACGAGTGTGTAGGTGGCGATAGCAGTTCTTTTTTTAGCTCTTGGGGAACTGGATTCAACAGTAAGCTGAGTGTGTACAGGCGACAACAGTTACTACCCCTCCCTCGTCCGCTGCACGCCCGACAGAAGATGCACACTCGGTGCATTGAAATGCCTCCATTAAGAAACCTACTCCGGCCACACGTCGGTTCACGAGCGGGTCTGTATTGGTACTGTAATAACAGGAGTTAGTGGTCACTTTACTTAAATTTAACTAGTGGACCCGTTGCGCCAAATGACGCAGAGACCTGCTGATTCCATGTTAGCGATGAAAAGAAATCCATGGTTTAGTTAATTTTGTTACGGGCAAGCACACATGACAATAGTTTTAATCTCTCTTGGGAAAAACAGGGGCTTGTTGTCCACAATAGATGTATATACACATTTAAATCTGGTAGCATAGAATTCTATTTGAACAAAATCTATGTACCAAATTTAATCCCCTTTAGTATGAAACAACAATATTTTATTGTCTATAATGAGCTGTATATACCCATTCTAATTTGGTAGCACCAAGTCCCATTCAAAATCATGCCGCTGAAAATACATGTATCTTTTTTAATGCATGTGCGCATTGTAAAAATACATGTATTAGTTGTTTTGGTTATGAGCATGCACATACATAACAAATTTAACTCCTTTGAATAAATATAATATAGATTTTTTCTACAATAAGATGTAAATGCACGTTTTATTTTGATAACATGGAGTCTCATCCAAAACCACATCGAGTTGAAAATATATAATCTTTTGTTTGAGCGACTATGCAGAATTTAGACCCTTCTATATATATAAAAAGTACATATCTTTTTGCCTAAGAACATATGTATACTTAACACCATGTATAAATCCAGTTAAGAAGCGGATATTCGATTCTGAGACCAGGCTCAGCTGCTCCTGAAATCTCAGCCGCCAACCTGCACTTGGATCAGCGCCCCTCTATGTATTCATAGCTGTATTCAGTAAGTATTTCGTCTGAAGTTTTGGTGGGCCTGGGCGCATTCATTGTGATGGAGGCATCGTCCAGAGGGCGGATCAGGCTTTCAGCGCACGGCTCAGCATTGTTCCTGAGCTATCCCGAGCCGTCCCCTCCCCTCGGACAAACCTCCATCTGCACCAACTCAGTAGACCTTCTGATGAAAAACGGGCTCTGGCTGATTCATACCTCCTCCGCAACCACTGCAGATTAAACCTGTGCCGCCGTCGTGCTCCATGCGTCAGCTGTAGACCCCGTACTGAAGCTGCCCGCGACCTGCAAATGTTGTGTTACAAACACAGCCTTCATGCTGACAAAGCAATGGAACAACGGAATCGAAACGCAGCTGAATCTCATCACCGGCACCCACTGACATGCTTCATCAAGCCCGTCTCGCACAAAATCTTTTCTGGGATGCACACCGACAATGCAACAGATTGGAAAATGTAGATGTCACGCCCAACATTTCTTCTATCATAATTGTGAAGTTCTGTTGAGTTACGGACTTACCATACAACACTATGGAATACAACAGCACTAAGATTAAGCACTGGAGGAACAATCGTGGAGCATGGCTCACAACACACACCAGAAAATCCTTGAATCACACATTACACACGAAATTTTAAATCTTCTAGACTACATCTGTGCACCACCCAGTAGGCGTGTGCACGTGTTCCTGCGGCGCCTTTCCATTCAACAGTTCTTGCACTTTCCGGGTTTGCGGGGCTGTTTAGGTGCATCTCCACGATCAGGGCATGTCGTCTGCTTGTGGCCTTCACGCGGGCAGATGCTGCAAAACCTGGTATGCTTGCTCAGACCCTCGTGTGGTGCTTTCTCCCGGCTGTTCGACGGCCTCCCTACACCTCTCTGCTACTCCGGTGGTGCTAGTCATTGAAGCGCATTCACGCCGACGGACGCCCCAACACTACCTTCCTGGGCCTCCAAACCTTTCGACGGGGCTCCAAAACATAGCACGAGTGTACACTTTGCTTGCATGCTGCTCTATTGCCATTTGCCAGATTTGCTCTCCTGATGACACCTCCCTGCCACCATCAGCACACATCAGTTTTACTGAGAATGAAAAATTTAAAATTAATCAGCAACAGTGAATAACAAACAGATACATCAGTTTTTCTGACAAATAGTCCTTTCGTAACTTTCCTCCCTCCCACGGTCAAACTGGAGCCTCATATACTGCCTCAAAAAAATGTGCATCGGGCTAGCAGGTGGCATATAACTCTTCAACATGTGGTTTGCGCTCTCACTTCGTTGGGTGCTTGTCATTTTAGAGCAGAACACACCTTGAAGTACAGGGAGGTAAAGGATTTCTCATGTTCAATCACAATGCATATCCTGCAAAAGTTAACGAAGATCAAAGGGATATCAGTTATACCAGCACCGCCCTCCCAAACTTGCATTTTGAGGTGTGAGTGAGACAAGAACTGAACAAATTCTACAGAAAGAAACTTATTTGATAAGAAAACAAATGCAAGGGCATTGTGCAGAAGGTGGACGTACTTCTGAAAAATATGCAGTACCGATTTGTGAAAATTAAACCTCCTGTTTTTGTTCCTGATTGCTCACACTATGCTATACCACTACACTGAAGAAAGCAATATCACACAGCAAACCTTATATTTTTTAACCATCACACAGGAGAACCATCTAAGGGAAATAGACACAGATGCCACAAAGATGGTGATAGATGTAGACAACTAAAATGTTGATTCGGAAACAACTAAAATGTTGATTCAGAAACCGGTGTAGACAAGTAAGATGTTGATTCAGAAGCAAATTATTGGTATAGAAAGATGTAGGTTGCTATGAAAAAGATGAACCACTAACCTAGCAACCGGACAAGCAAAGGAGGAAGCAAACCTGATGGTAGTGGTCTCTTGCCATCGAGGCCGGTGTGCTCGAACTGGCGTTAATATTTCACCTCTGCAAATATACTGGAACATTACTTCTTTGTTTCTTCATTTTTATGCTATACAAAGATATTGTGAGGTCAGCAATGTCACCAAGTCTTTCAGGATATTCTGGCTTCTATTCAACATGTACAATTCAGAAGCAACAATCATGAGGGCAATGTGAGGGCTTGCATATTTATTTCTTCGACATGTCGCAAATTTTTTAGTACCAACAAGGGATATAGATTACAGAGAAACATGTTATGCTGTCGACATACCTGATACAGTTTTTCGACACATCTTCTTAAACTGCACCAGGAAATATGAAGATAATCATGTAAGGATCCTCCACCATTTCCATTATCATGCTAAAGTTGCAGGAAATGTACTCATTATCTATTTGAAGCCTTGGAGCTGTAGTGACTATCAGAAAATGGCGACCATCGCACATGCCATTTAGCCTTTGTTTTCCCTACTAATTTCTTTCTGAATAGTCCCAGAAAGCTAGACAAAAAAACTGTGAGCTATGTGGCAACCACATAAAGAAATATCAAAGCATGCCCTTTTTTGCTTTTGTAGTGTGTCATAGGCTCTCTTAAACCAGACAAGACTTCCCCAATCAGAATGTTTACTCATTCTAACTGTTAAGGCTATTGTCTAATACAAATTTTAGTGACAATATCACCAGGCAAATTACCATGTCCAAGTATAACAATAATTAGTGGAGAAACTTGGGTCAAGGATATCACCAAGATAAACATGATTTTTTTTCTTACATGAAAGCAAGCAATAACAGAACATGAACAATTTGTTAGACGCATATTGCTATGCTAATAACCAAACTATAACAGAAGGGTGTACATATATATATATTGCTAAGAACATGAACAATTTGTTAGACGCATATTGCTATGCTAATAACCAAACTAAA
>NC_041387.1:490381207-490408104 GCF_002162155.2 Triticum dicoccoides
ACACACCCACTCAGACCAGAGAACATAGCACGACCGGCTGATCAAATTATTGCAAGGTTACATGACTTACATCGCCCTTCAGGATTCCATCTTATCGTATTATAATGGCCTTCACCAAGCTCGTGAAGAGGAATGCATTTTTGGCTGAATATTGGTGCTCTGGCCAGCCTAACCAAGATTTAGTCAAGGAACAGTTGTAGAAAACAAAGACATTAAACTAGAAATGTTATGGTTCATGTAAGGACGATGTAAGGATATATCCATAGACCACAACAAATTCAGAACCTGAAGAAGATCACTGAACATCATACATTGGCCCCTCATTTTCTGCAAATTACTGATAGAGTTAATGACCAGACATTAAAAAATAGTCTCATAAAGAATATCAAAAACTAAGAACTTACTGACAGGAAGAATTCCTTGAAAGGCCCTGTAAGTTGTCAAGTGGTGAAACTTGGTTTCACCATAATACTCTGGTTGATTTTATCCACATCAAGTTCGGAAACAATAGAAGTCCAGTGGACCCCTTGTTCCAGTGGAACTGAACAGTTGGACAGCGAAAAAAGCTCCTACCGACAAAAAACTTGATTTTGTGCATCCTTCTCACAAGAAAAGATCTGAACACTGTGAAAGTCAACAGCAAGTAAGTCATACATTTGCCTCTGGGGGAAATCTAGCAACATGAAATCCTGGAGCACTTGCTAGCTGCATTGCAGTTATGCCTGGTAATCTTACCTTGTACACAATCCCTTTATTAAAATTACTTGTGGCAAAGAAGTGCATCTCGTTAGTCACCATCCATCCGACAAGGACTCATCCGTAGAAAATTTAACTACTAGCCTGTCAAAATTTAATCAACATGTCATGTACCAGTAAGTTTTATGCATATCATTACTAATTGCATACTATAGGTAGATGAAATCAGCAGTCTTAATTATGTGTACAGATTACGAATCACCCTAGAAACAAGAGCAAGATGCCATCAAGTGAGGAGGGAAGGTGGGGGAAAGGGCCATGGAGAGAGAGAGATGGTTGGGGACTCACCTTTGCACTTGGTGGCCGTGAAGATGCGAGCTATTCAAGCACGGACACATTGAGGTCCGAGCTCGTGCACTAGTTGCAGTCTCCGTCGCTCGCCCGCTGAGGCCGCCGTCCGCTGCACCACCACATTAGCTGTCGGCGCTCGGGTTTGCCGCTGTCGTGTCGCAAGGACGGCGTCGAGAGCGGCCGCCGCAGCAAGCCGATGAGGCTGAGATCGAGGACCTGGTGAGGTCGGACGTGAGGGCGCAGGAAGAGCGCCGCGACACCATGGCAGGGGCCGGCAGCGATGGTATATGAGACGACAGAACGAGCGCGCGGTGCTAGGGCGGAGGGTGTGGCGACGAGGGAGGAGGGAGGGAGTGCGGCGGCGGACGAGGGAATGAGGAGGGGGAAGGTGTGGCGGCTCTGGATTGGGGGGCTAGGGTTCACGCCCAACACACGTCTCACGCGCGGCGCGCAAGGAGCCGATGGGAAAATCCGTCTGCACATAGGCACGGCTGACCCAGCCAAGGAACGCGTGAGACGAGCCCACTCGTCATTGGCGTACCAAAACAACCGCGAGGTAAAATCAGGTTTGACTGTAGGTGAAGATCCCATTGTTCAGATGCGCCAACAGGCAGATCGGACGGCCATCGAAGGCCCAATCTGGGGGAGCGCTGGTTGGCTGAGTTGGCTAGCTTCTTTTTTGTTTTAAATTAGCTTTAATAGAAATTTATACTTAAAACAAGCAATGCATTCGCTCATTCTATCAGTGCCACAGGATTAACATGCACAACAATTAGAGTTATTATTCTCAGGACACACACGATTAGCACATTTGTCGCACTTTCACAAAGATAATACTACCAAGTTTGAACTGTTTGTTATGGTTGTTGTCCTCTACATCATCATGCAGTGTTTTCCAGCTTGCAAGATTCAGAACCAACAAATAAGATCCAAATAACAAGTACAATAAAGATGCCTACACATCTCATTGATTCCCAGCTTGCAAGATTCAGAACCAACAAATAAGATCCAAATAATAAGTACAACAAAGATGCCTACACATCTTATTGATTCCCAGCTTGCAAGATTCAGAACCAACAAATAAGATTCAAATAATAAGTACAACAAAGATGCCTACACATCTCACTGATTCCCAGCTTGCAAGATTGAGAACCAACCCATTAGAGCCTTTTGATAAAGTGAATATCGGGATTAAATCCATCTTGGCTAGCCATGTCATACAATCGAAGAACTTGGCGAATGCTCTTAACCGTCACAACATCTGTATTTGAGTATTCTTGTTTGCACAACATGTTTGCACGGCACAAACAAGGGGACAGGAGAGCATGATTTCGCTTTAATAGCGGCCTCCTTGAACTCAACCTCCAGCTCTACTTGGATGAGGTCTGCCTGGAGTTCCATGATTCAATTCATGCGCTTTTTTATGCAGTTCACCTGAAATGAAGCAAAGATTGCATCATTCAGCTAGCAAGAAGTACTTGCTCTTATGAGCTGGCAGGTTCTTCTTTAGTAGTTGCACTAAAATTGAGGAACATTAAGGTTGGCTGTCCAGCTCATGTAAGGTGCAACTATAATTTTCTTATCCTTTTGTGCAGTTCCACTAAAATAAAGTGCCATTGTGGTGACAATTACGGATCCATCTTGCAAAGGCTAATAAAATGTTGCACGAGATTACCGACAGAACTTGACGGAGATTTTGGAAACTCCAATCACCATTTTGTGTAGTTCCACCAAAATTGAGAGATGTTGCCCACGTGACATTTTAGTTAAACTGCACAAGACACTCATTCCAAAAAAAGTGTTTTGTGCAGTTCACCAAAAGGTCACAATAGCAACAAGGTGAAATGGATATCCCTATCTGCACAAAAAGATAGAAAGTAAACAGTTGCTGGTCAATAAGAATATACAAAACATATATAAAATGAAAAGAAGCATCTTAATTATGTTCATGGCAATCACGCAAAGACGGTAGAAATTTTAAAACGTCAGCAATGCTTCATGTTACCAGAAGCATTACGATCAACAATGAGATTCCTCAAATATGGGATTACTTTAATGGTGGCATTGCTTGTTTACTAGAAACAGTAAATCAACAACAGCTAAAGAGTTGGTTTAAGGGCATGGGACTGTGGGGACACTAGGACACTCAGCAGTGTAAAGGAGCAACTTACTTATCATACTGGGGAAAACAGCAGGAGTGCCATTTGTAACACAGTTTAATTGCATCTTATCACTGGAGGCATTAGATTAACAATAACACTGGTTAGACATGTCCCTAAGGTAACAGTGTGATCGCTTAATTTTACATGCGCCCTTACATTACCAACATCGAAAGGCTGGTATAAGGACATGCGATAGTGGACGCATGAGCACAATGTACCTACAAGGAGGCATAAAGTGGTGATGCCGAGTTTTTTCATGCTATGTAAGGGCAGCAAACCTAATCCTGGAGACCTTGTACTATGTGAGGGCAGCAAATCTAATCCTGGAGACCTTTTACTATGTGAGGGCAGCAAATCTAATCCTGGAGACCTTTTACTATGTGAGGGCAGCAAATCTAATCCTGAGACCTTTTACTATGTGAGGGCAGCAAATCTAATCCCGAGACCTTTTACTATGTGAGGGCAGCAAATCTAATCCTGAGACCTTTTACTATGTGAGGGCAGCAAATCTAATCCTGGAGACCTTTTACTATGTGATGGCAGCAAATCTAATCCTGGACATACTCTGTTGACCTGTCCACCAGCCGCCACTTTCTATCCTTTTTTCAACCAATAATAGATCTGTTCCTTATCCAGTTTGTACTGCGTTTTTCCATTATTTCCCTTTTCAACCAAGAGACCGGTTGGGTATCCGGTCTCTACTACTTTCACCATATTATTTCCTCTTTGAATCAAGTCATAGATTCATGCTACAACTTTCCCCCCTTTCTTAGTTGTTTGAACAAAGCCCTAGATTCGAATGCATGAAGTAGATTTACCTCTAATAATACTAAAAATTTAGGTGGCTTTGGAAGAGCTGATGGGAGTATAAAAAGATGCACATGCAGACACGTGGGAAGCCGGGGCAGTAGAGCAAGGCCGCTTTCGAAGAACTTATACCTGAGGGTCGCTGGGATGTCGGCGGCGGCAGGTCGGATCTGCGGACAATACGACAGGGAAGAAGAAGGGTCGGAGGACCTCCCGATCCGGTGCTGTGTCGGAGAAAACGGCACGGGCAGAGGATCGGACCCCTCCGGCAGCTGTGGGTTTCCTCCCTCGGCGGTGATGACCGCGTGAACGATGCACCTTTTAGTCCTATACACACACACCGAACGAAGGGATCCGGCTGGATCTGTGACCAGCGGTGAGCAGAGAGAAAATGTCGCTACCGCTATCTTGTTTATATCTGGAGAGGATGAGATAATGAAGAGAGCAACCCTAGTAAAGCAAGCGCTCAGTCCCCTGCGTCCATATATAGTGGAGTGATTATCTTTTTTCTCTCCACAACAAGCGTTTCAATTTGTGTACGTGGCATTAAAGAAAAGAAACTCTCTATTTAAGGTGACTACTATACGACTCCTACTTACTACTAGTAGTACTACAGTATTGTTCACTTGTGCTCCCCGCCCCTCCATTCATTGAACAACCCCACGGGTGAATAAACATACAGTAAGTACTGTATTTAAATAGAATGAACAAGCTCGAACTATTTTCGCGTAGTTAAAAGTTGAGGGCGGGGCTTTTCCCGGGCAGTACACGCGGCAGTTTTCGGGTAGGCGGTTTGACAGAGAGGTGAGGAGGGTGAGCGAGTGTGGCTGTGTGATTTGACGGTGCGTTACTGCTGGAAAGACTTGTGATATGACCACTCACTATAGTCATGAATTACTGGCGCTCCGACCGGGGTGATGCCCCCCTTCCGTTCCGCGCTCTAATCTGGTGCATGACACGTCGACCCGGATGCTGGCTCTCCCACATGTCGGAGTAGTAAGAAGGAGCAAAGAATGATGCGGTATATACTAGTACTATACTACTCCCTCCATTCCTAAATATAAGTCTTTGGAGAGATTTCACTATGGACCACATACGGAGAAAAATGAGTGAATCTACACATAAAATGCATCTATATACATCCGTATGTGGTCCACAGTGAAATATCTACGGAGACTTATATTTAGGAACGGAGGGAGTACTACTCAGGTCGGAGGAGTGCGAACCACGGCAGCCCAGTGAACCAGCCGTGCGAACCATGGTAGCCCAGTGAACCAGCAGTAGAAAACAATAATGTGGTGATATGGCCATAAAAAACAATGTGCTACGGTACACACTATAGCATGTATAGTAACACTCCTCTTTGTTTGGATCCCTGAGTTAGATCTAGTTTGGGTTGAAATAGCCTCAAATTATCGGAACAAGAGAGGTTAGTTTGAGCTAGTTTGCTCTAACCCAGCTAAAAAAACTAGCCCGGTGGAGAGGTTCTAATTGGGTTAGTTATCCTTGGGCCCACTAAAAGAGAACTAAAAAAATCTCCCCTGCCCGCACCAGATCGCTCCCCCCTCTCGCACGACTCCTCTCTGTTCCCCATAGGGCCGCCCGCCCAAGCATCGCTCGCCCTCTCTCTCCTCCGGCCGCCCTCTCCTTCCGACCTCCGCCGCCCTACTCCGTCCGCCCTCTCCCTCCGGCCTTCGAAGGTCGCCCCGCTCCCCCTTCACCAGTCGTTTTTCTCCCTCTGTCATGCGCGGTGGCGGCGCATCTACCAGGGAGGTCGCGAGAGGGGTGAGTTTGTTCGTTCCTTCTCTGTCTCATGGCCATATCATTGATCTTGCTTACTCTAGCACTAATTCTGATTTGGAAAAGTAGATCCCGGTCAAACTTGGTATAGATTTGTGGTGCACGCATGGAATTGTTTGATGCTGCTTGAGGAGGTAATAAATCTTTCTAGAGGCCCAAAGATTCAGGTCACCTTTCTAGGTATTTCAATTTCAGGCTTGCATTATTTCTAGAGGCCCAAAGATTCAGTTCACCTTTCTAGGTATTTCAATTTCAGGCTTGCATTATTTCTAGAGGCCCAAAGATTCAGTTCACCTTTCTAGGTATTTCAATTTCAGGCTTGCATTATTTCTAGAGGCCCAAAGATTTAGTTCACCTTTCTAGGTATTTCGGTTTCAGGCTTGCATTATTTCTAGAGGCCCAAAGATTCAGTTCACCTTTCTAGGTATTTCAGTTTCAGGCTTGCATTATTTCTAGAGGCCCAAAGATTCAGTTCACCTTTCTAGGTATTTTAGTTACAAGCTTGCATTATTTCTAGAGGACCAAAGATTAAGTTCCCAGTCGGTGGCAAGCGACCCTGCTACCCATGCCGGTGTCGACCTCAACTCGCAAGGGCCGACGTCGGAGGGGTTCCCGGGGCTTGGGCTCTATAGAGCCTTCCTCCAGAGCGACGATGTCGAGCTCCTCCCTCAGTGCGTGAGGGGCTCCGGGCTCCCTCCCTATCGTGAATGACTTCCGTGATGAGTTAGCTCATTCTTTGTTTCATGAAGTGTTTTTTTATTTTGTGAAGCTTGATTGACGACTTGTATGTTTAAGTGGGATATCTCATTTGTATGGACAAAGTAAAAAATTTCATGTTTTGCATGCTTGATTTGTATAGATGGTTCGTTTATGTCAATTGTGAGCGGGAGGAGGCCACAGAAGAGCCGGTCCCACCAAGAGGGTGCTTGGATCCAAGGGACTTATTTTAGTTTGACTAAAAATAGTCTCTTTAAGAGGCTAAAGTTCCAAGCACCCCTGACTAAATAGGGGCTACAACTAGTCTTGAGAATAAAAAAGTTTAGTCAGGGGTACCCCTACTAAAATGTGGATTAGTCCTCTCTCTCCTCATTTAACTCCTCTCCTTTAACACAGATGAGTTCTGGATTGGAGGGTTTGGAGGATAATAAATGCTCATTAACTTGATTTTAGTCTCTTTAGTATTTGGATCCAAGCATGGGCGAGGCTAGCAAGTTTTAGTCCCACTACTTTTAGTCATGGAACTAAAACGTATCCAAGCACCCTCCAAATCCGGCAGGAAATAGGGTCCAAAGTGGTCAAATGATCGAGATAGAGCATTTATTGTCAATCTAACCCTGCCATCCATACACCTCTTTGGTTTAGAGTTAGTTTTGGGTTAGAATCTAACTCTAACCTCTAACTGAGTTAGAGTTCTCCTCGTCTTGGTTCATCGCCATCATACTTTCCCTATTCCTGTGTTTTCAGTATCCTGCGAATCAAAGAGGCCCTTTTTTTGCGGGAAAAATCAAAGAGGCCCTTAGACTGGTTTAGGTCCGGTCATTTTTTATAAACGTGTTATGTCCAAAATTTAAAGAACGTGCTCCAGTTTCCACGAAAATAATCCGGTTTCATGTAGTAATTCATTCATTTATTTATTCTTCTGTGGGGGGTTTGCATGTAATTCGTGAGGCCTAAAATGTAAAGTACCCCGGCATATGCTCCGAGTCGTGCATGCACTATGACCCAGATTCTCTATGTCCCACATGTCGGCGAATGGGAGCACGTGGAAATAGCCTAGGAGTACATATAGGAGGATAAATGCGTGAAAAAATATGTACTGTGAAGCGTAGCCGCGGTTCGAAAAGGAGACCTAAAGTGATGGCAGTTATAGGTCTCACGCACCCAACTAGTGGTACTAGACATACGACTAATTTTTCCCTCAAAAAAAAGAGAGGCACGAGTGCTCAGTACTCCTATTCTATAAACACGAGTCCCATCTGACAACAGCGTCCGTGCTACAGCTAGCTCTCCTCCCTCGTTTCTCTCTTCTAATTCTAAACTCGGCCGACACCCGATGGGCGGGGTGGGTTTGCTCAACTGCGGCCCCACCTCACAGTGAAAACGTTACAACTGGAATAAAAATGCCATATACTCCCTCCGTTCATAAATATAAGCCTTTTTAGATACTATTTCAAATGGAATACAGCATACAGATGTATGTAGACATAGTTTAGAGTGTAGATTCACTCATTTTGCTCCGTATGTAGTAGTCACTTGCTTGAATCTTTAGAAAGACTTATATTTGGGAACAGAGGGAGTACTATACTAATAAAACATTAAGGCCACGAGACGATGCAATGCTGGTTACAGGAGGCAAGAAGAAGAGATGCATCCATCGATGACGTCCACCTCCTCAACTCAGGGCGCCGGCCCACCGAACGACGCCTAAGTAGCAGCGGCTTTCGTGGCCAGGTCGACGTGCTTCTGAACAATGGCGTCCAAAGATTCCAGACGCTGGAAGAAGGCCAATGTCTTTCTGTCCTCGCTTGCCTTGTGGTGGCCTATGTAGACGATTTCCTCGTAGACGTGGATGTGCAGGTTGACGGTTTCTTGCATGGCGAGGCATTGCGCGGCCTCGAGGTGCACATTCTTCGTCGCGACCTCCGGCACCTGCAGGGCCACCAGGGCTTGAAAGAGTTCATCACCATGGAGCCCGATGAGGGTGGCAGGCAATGAGGAGCCTGGGCGCGCGGGCTGGAGCAGTACAGCAAGGTTGTCCGCGCGCTTCTTGATGGCGGTGAACTTGCAGATGGAGTTGACCATCATGTCGTCCATGCATGAGGCAAAGCCGGCGTCGGTGAGGGCTACGATGCCTGCGGTCGGCAGCACTGTCTGGAAATGCTGCACGGTGCGGGGCCGCAGGCCGGTGCCTTGGATGATTTGGCATAGCCGACTGCCACTCGCGTCCATCGCCTCCATAGATGCTTGTGGCTTCTGGTCACTTGGTCTTGGATTGGAGTGAGCAGTGTTGCGCAGAGACTTGGGAGTAGATGGATTGGAGTGGTGGGGCGCCTTTATTATATGAGAGTCCAAACTCTGTTGCATTCACATCGTGCTGGCTCTATTCTGCTTCTCCAATTAATTCACTCTGCATGTAATTGAGGATGCATCATTGACCGTTCAACGTCTCTGGAACCGCTACCATCTCCCTCCTTGGCATTCAAGCACCTATGGACCCGTCGACGACGAGGTTCCTATGGTGACTTCATAAATTTCAAGATGATAGTGTTGTGCGTGTGTGCGTTCATAGGGGTGAGTGTATGCGCGTGTATATGAGCGCTTGCGTCTGTACTGTGTCAAAAAAACGTAAATGCGTGTCAAAAAGAGACTAGTTAGTATACTCAATATTGTGCACCTCGGAGAGGAAAACGATAGAACTAGTACGTATTTATTTACGGTGCATATTCACTCGTTTTGCTCCATATGTACTCCGTCTCAGTGTAGTCTAGTCACTTGTTGAAATCTCTAGAAGGGCAAATACTCCTTTCTGGTTTACAGGGCTATACTAGCAAGTAGTTGTGCGTACTAGTACAATAGTGGGCTCACATAGCAATTTTGTCTCATGCAACATTCGGTTTGCGCTTGGCTCTTCGCCTCTTCGAGAAGACGAACAATGATGTTACTACTACTGCTTCTACAGTGTCGAATACACTGCTTCATGTCCGTCCACCGCGAGCGGGACGGATAGCTTGTTGTAGAAGTACTACTAAGCAAAAGTATGTCCTCGTTTGCGAGCAACCACGCGCATGGGCGAGGGAGAAGGCGTGTAGTAAAATCAAGCTTCTCCTCGTTGTACGAGTTGACACGACACATCATAGCACTGGTCCCACATGCTTGCCTCTAAACTTGGCTGAAAGACCCGCACTGTACAATATATTTGCTGCAACCTCTAACATTTACCCACCACAAATTAAAATATATGTGGTCGTATGCATCATTCTGATGCAGAGGCCGGGGAGTCCCCCCTTTTCGAGAAAAAAAAACAAATTAGAATATATATTCCTGTCTTGACCAGATGAGCGTGCAAACTAAAATCACCAGGGTGACAGGTAGGGCCAGAAGACTATTTTAATTTTTTTTAAACTTTGAGACGGCCACATAGCATGGAGCCGACCCGAACGATTTTAAGCTTACAGGCACGATACACGCTATCCTAGACTACTCTACACATGAAACTGCCACACGAGCGTCCGGGCTGCGCTTGGCTCTTCGCCTCTTCGGGAAGTCGAACAATGATGGAGTACTACTGCACTGGAGGAGTACTACAGTACGCTTCTGGCCATCTGACACCGATTGAACTGTTGCATGTCCACCGCGTGCGGGAAGGAGAGCGTGTAGCGGAAGCTTCTCCTAGTCTTGCCAGCCACCACGTTCATGGGCGAGGGAGGGACGCTCCTGCCTTTGCATGTATGACATGTGGGCCTGACAGGTGCGTGGCCAACCTGTCATGCAGCCAAAGGCAGGTGCAGTTAAGTCCACGAGGGAGAGGATAATCAAACTTCTTGTTGATGTACGAGTTGACGCGACACATCAAAGCACTGCACTTGATATATTTCAATAATTTGCGGTTACCGATGCAATAATTACAACGCATGCATGCATGTTGTGACTCTCCTTTTGATACTTGCATGTGTTGATTTAATGCACCTTGAAGTAGTACTCCCTCCAATTCCTTTTACTTTGTGTATAACTTTTTCTTGTTTTTCTCAGATTAGTCTGCGCGTCCGTGTTGGTTTCCATCTATGCCCCCGCTCGATTAGTTCTGCCCCCATTAATCGCGCCAGTTCCCAAAGCAGAAAATGGTTACAGGCAAATGCATGCAGCGCCGGATGCGGCTTGACCGCCTTGGGAAGCTAACTCAAGCGAAAAGGAAGGAGGACCAGCCAACCATTACATGCGCATTTACTGTCGATATTTATGCAGCTTACTCATGCGCAGGGGCAAATTTGTCCAGAAAACTCAAACTACTGCCTTCCTTGGTATGCGGGAGGAGAGTTATGCGCATAGTATAAAATATGTGATGGTAAAGCTTTGTAATGCCCCGGCCCAAGCGAGAGATGGTTGTGCACGAGGAGGGCGAGATCATGCAGACGGAACAGGAACCGACGTGGAACCAACCTAAGGTCTCGATGGACCTCACCATGCTCCACTGCCCCTTGTGCCTCCGCCCCTTGACGCCTCCAGTGTATGAGGTTCGAATACACCTCGTCCATTCGGCTGATTGAGCAAGGTGCAGGTTTCTTGATTGATGTGTTGTTCGATTGATTTCTGCAGTGCAAGGGAGGGCACCTGGCCTGCGCTGACTGCCGCGTCGAGCACCCCGGGAACCAGCGGCAGTGCCAGAAGTGCGAGCGCGGTGGTGGCTTCGATGTGCGAAACACGGTGATGGACGCCGTCGCTGAGCGTGGAGTGCCCGCACAAAGGTTGTGGGCTCTACGTCACTTACCACAAGCTCGTCGATCACCAGAGCGTCACTACAAAAAAAATACACTTCCGTGATGATACGTGTTTGTCATAGTAGGTCGCATTTTTTTATGCATGTACATCCATGACAAATTTATGACATAATCAAGATAGTCATACCTGTGCTGTCGTAGAACTGTTCCATGACATTACCAAAATTATCATCACGGAAGTGTCCACTTCCATGACGATAAATCGCGCGCCATAGAAGTGCTTTCGTCAAGGGTGACCGACACGTGGCATCCATCGTAATGGAACACCATTAAGCTATCGGGTCGGGTTTTGGATCCGATAACCCATTAACAGCCCCGACCAATGGGGATTTTCCACATGTAAAATCATCATTGGCTGGAGGAAACACGTGTCGGCTCACCGTTGGGACAGATGTCATCCACTCATTGGACAGAAGGCGCCTATGATACGTCGACACGTGGCATGGCCCAACAGAGGCCCATTCCTGTGAAAAGGCCGGCCCATTTGACTTGGTTAAAAGGTGGCGGGCCGGCCCATGTAAAGCCTGTTAACGGCCTGCTCGCATATAGCCCATTTACAGCCCGCTAACCCAAGGCCCGTTACGCCCTATCCGAATTAGGCCCAGTAGCATCATCTGGGCCACCCAATATGATTCCAGCCCGTTTTCACTTCTGGCCCATGTATGGCCCATGATGTCTTTTGGCCCATATGAGGCCCTATGTAAATCTTGGCCTATTAACGGCTCGTGGTGAAACTGGACCGTAATGAACAGTGTATTACTTTACACCCATTTAACGACTCGTGGTGAAACTGGCCCGTAATGAATAGTGTATCACTTTATACCCATTAAGGGCCCGTTATTCCGTTGGGCCGTTTCCAGCCCATGTTATCTTTCGGCCTTCTCAGAGCCCATTTATTCTTGGGCTCATTTCCAGCATTCGTTTACGTACGGCCCGTTACTGTCATTTTCTGCTTATGGGCCAAATTCAGCCTGTGGTTACAGTCGGCCCGTTTGTGGTCCGTTAACACGTTGGGCCGTTTTCATAGCGTCATGAAATACGGCCTATTAACGATGGCCCGTTATGGTCGGCCCATGAAGGGACGATTCCAACTCTAGCCCGTTTACGGCCATAATGCGGCCTGTTATTGGCCCATGTTTGGCCAATCGATCATACTGCCCGTATAAGGCCCATTGATGATACGGCCCGTAGGAGGCCCATTGTTTCTGCGGCCCGTAGAAGGCCCATTGTTTCTACGACCCGTGGAAGGCCCACTGTTTATACGGCCCGTCGAAGGCCCACTGTTTCTACGGCCCGTAGGTGCAGTGTCACTACAGTAAATATTAGCCCATGGTTATTGTGGCCTAGTTTTAAAAAATAGGTTGTTGCAACCACTAGCAAACCGCAGAAAAAGAACTGCACTGGCTACAAGCAAACAAATAAACAAGACAACAAGGAAATAAATAAGCAAGTAACTTACACTAGGCTATCACGGCTATTACACATATTACATCCACTGGGCATCAAAGTTCGCCACCAGTGCAAATATAGGGAACACAACAGCATATAAACACCGCAGCAAAACAAGTCCAGAACTGAAACCACTTTAGAAGAGCTCAAGAAACAATATCCTGGGTACCCATAATGCTGGCAAGATGCTTAGCAAGCTTATTAACTTTCTCTTGTTTGGCGCTTAAGTCCTCCAGCGCCTGCTGTTGCACCAGAAAGTATGCATCTGAATTCTGCACGGACTTCCTCAGTCCTTTGGCTTCCTGTCGCATAACATCTGATCGATGTCTTTCAACTTGAAGTTGAGACTCAAGAAGCCGAACTGATTCAGGCAACAAGTTCGAAGAGCTGGTGCCAGCAGTGGTAGCCAGTAACTCGAACACTACATCAAGACAGGACTTTGGGGTTGTCTCAGTGTCCTCAATATAGTTTTTATCAGCTTTCTTGGAGACCAACAGGGATGTCTCACTATCTTGAACCTTGGCTGCATTACTTCCTTTACCATTTCATAACAGGGTACTCTTCTCCAATATTTTATCCGTGTTCTAAAAGGGAAACAAACAAACACATCTCAGGTTTACAATGTAGTATATGAAACTCATTTTGGTAAACCAGTTCAGTAGTAAGGTGGACAGGATAACAACATGAAACAAACATATATCTATGTATTATGGTCACTGTATGGTCTATATCATTCTAGTTTATGTTGCCAAATCAAGATAGATACAGTTCGAATCATATTATTTAAGACAAAGCAACATAGACAGAATATAAGTGTGGGAAACTACACAGCAATAACAACACTTGTAATGTGCATGGCATGAGAACATAACTGTTTATTCAATTGAAACTGAAATCAACATAGAGCAAGTTACAACAGCAAACAACCAAACACGTTGAAGAAACAAGTTTAAAACATACCTGTTGCGCCATTGGAGTTTCAATTGCATCCTTCAAATTTGAAATTGGTTGGTATCAGTAAATACAGTGATGCAAGAGCAAAGTAGTATGAACCATAGCTACGGAACCTCACCTGAGAACAATTCTTCTTCTGCTTTAAGCGTTGACTTCGGGTTCGGAGTGGTGGTCCTCGTGATTTGGGCACTGCAGTTGCCTTACTAATTGCTCGTGTTTGGGTGCTCTGTGGTGGAGATGGTGTTGTGTCAACGGGAACTGGGTGTCTATCTGCTGGGGTTGGGGTTAGAAGGGGTGTAGCTGGTTCTCTGTCCAACTGGGTAGGGGTACAATCTGCATGAGTGTGGGTTATGTGTGGTGGGGCTGATTCTTGGGCAAGTACAACCGTGGTTCTATCTGCATCGACAGGTAGCACGATCTTTTCTGAAGATCGTGTTTTTACTCCCACAGATACTGCCATCACTCCCTCCAATTGAAATGGCTGATAAACAAGAAAAGTAATTGAATGTACAAACATTGTAAGATAGACAGGTGCAATGGATAGTAGGGAAGAAAACAGGGCATGAAATAATTCACATTTATGTTGTCTAAGCAAACAGAATAGCAGCACATAATTTCACATATATGATGGTTAATTAAACAGGATAGCATGACACAATTTCACATGTATGATGGCTAACTAAACAGGATAGAATGACATACTTCAAAATATGATGACTATGTAAACAGGATGACATGATATAACTATACGATGTGTCTATTAAAGTGGTTGGCATGCCATAAATCACAAACATGCCATCGATGGAAACATGATGGCATGATATAATTCACGGATAGAATGACATAATTTAAAATATGATGACTATGTAAATAGGATGAGATGATATAACTATATTATGTCTTTAGAAAATGGGTTGGCATGCCATAATTCAGATACATGCTGTCTATGTAAGCATCATGGGATGACATAATTCAAATATATGATTTATATACTAAGGAAGTGAGCAGAGGGCAATTGCATATATGATGTGTCAACTAAGGAGATGTCATTCAATATTGTGTATATGATGTAAAAAATAAGCACTGCAATACAACATATGCATTATATGAGTAATATAACCCTGCCAAGTTTGAGCATACACCTCAGGGGGATAATAGGACTTGTCATCTGCCTCTAAATCCTCCTCTGAAGAGCTATCTATAACCAACAAGATATCTGCTTTAGCAGGTAGCATTGTCTGCTCTGAAGACCTTGTTTTCACTCCAGATTTCTCCAACACCAAGTCAAATGGCTGATGCACAGGAAGAGCAGTTGAATATACAAACATTGTTGACAAAAGCAATGAGAAATACAAAAAAGGACGGCATGATATAATTCACATATATGACGCTTTCCTAAACAACATGGCATTGCATAATTCACATACATAATGCCTTGCAACAAGATAACATTGCATAAGTCACATATATAATGTCTTGCAACAAGATGGCATTGCATAATTCACATATATGGTAATTAGACACTAAACAGGTGGCATTCACACAAAGCATGTCTAAACTAAGCAAATGACATAGCAATGCAAGATACCATACGCACGATATGAGTAACATAACCCTGCCAAGTTAGGGCATGCACCTCAGGGGGGAAATATGACTGGTCATCTGTCTCTGAATCCTCCTCTGAGGAGCTATCGGTAACCAGCAAGACATGCGCTTTGTCAGATAGCATTGTCTGCTCTGAAGACCTTGTTTCCACTCCAGATTTTTCCATGACCGTGTCGAATGGCTAATGCACAGGAAGAGTAATTGAATGTACTAAGATTGTTGACAAATTTAACACATAATAAAAAAATGATGGCATGATATAATTCACATATAAGATGACTGGCTAACCAGGGTGGCATTGCAAAATTCACATATATGATGCCTGGCTAGACAAGATGGCATTGCATGATTCACATATACGATAAAGAAACAAGACAGATGGCATTGACACAAAGCATGTCTAAACTAAGCAGATGACATCTTTAATGTATACATTAAGCAATGCAAGGCACCATATGCATGATATTACCAACATCAGCATGCCAAGTTAGAGCGAAGACCTCATGGGGTAAATAGGAGTGGTCTTCTCCTTCTGAATCCCCCTCAGAACAGTTATCTTCCTCTTGATTATGATCAGAAATGGGTGGAGGGGGGCTGCCTTTGCGCCCACCATGGAACGACGTCTGCATGAAATTTTATTGCCATGCAAGGCTCGTCTCTTTTGCTCTACATGATCAGTTCCATTGTGTACAATAACTGGCATGCATAGGAATAAAACATAGTGAGATTATGTAAGGAGTGCATGCACAAATCCAGAGTGATGGTAGCAAATTATGGATAGACCCAAAACAATGATAGCGGGCAGATAATAGCTTTAGTTAAAAAATACAGATAATGGCTCCTTTAATGTTTGTTTGCACCTAACCACTACAGGAAACAAGTAATTTGCCGTCTGTTGATTACAGACGGCAAAGGCGTAAATCCAGACGGCAAAGAATTTGCCGTCAGGAAGTAGACGACAAAGTCAGGCGGCAAAGATAAATCGGCAAAGAATACTTTGACGTCTGCTATTTTTTTAGGATGACGGCAAAGACTTTGCCGTCAATCTATATTGTTTGCTGTCAGCAAGTAAACCAGACGGCAAAAAATGGCAACAGACGGAACGGACGGCGTTAAGTATTTTGTCGTCAGCCACACTCCTTTGCCGTAAGCCAGATACATCCCAGACGGCAAAGTATTTTTTATTAAAATAAATAGGACTAACAGTCCAATTGCAGTGGCTAGAGATGTTCGAAAGCGTTGGCAAAATCATCACTTGCGTTTTTATAGTCTGATAATAGTTCACGTGTGCCATGTTCTAGTAGCCTGACAATCTTCTCTGAATAAAAAACAAAATCCTTTGCCATTCGGAGCACAAAATCCTTGCCGTTCCCAGCACGAATGGAACAACAGAATCGCATACTCAAATCACCACATACTAGACCATACAGATAGGAAATATGAAAATCATCTATGGAGAATTTGCCTTAAAAACTGTGGAGCACTACTAGAACCGGATTGACACCATGGCCGGCACGACTAGCGGTGGCCGGTGCAGCACGGCGCATGAGGCGGTGGGGGGTGGGGTCGGGGCCGGCGGGGGCGATGTCGTTGGGTCCGGGGCCATCTAGGGCCATGCGGTCGGGGTTGTGGTAGGGACCGGCGGCGGCGATGGGGTCGGGGCCGGCGAGGCGCGCGAGGAGACGGGGCTGGCGAGGTGCGGCTGGCCTAGTATCCAAGGCGACGGGGATGGGATCGGGGCCAGGGAGGTGCGGCTGGCCTGGTCGCCGGCTTCCTCCAGCGACCTCCGGCCGAGCAGCAAGCCCGCCAGCCAGGGCGCGGGTACGGAGGAGAGGAGCTTGGGAACGGGGCGCCATGGATGGATTCGATGACGTGGTGGCCGGCGAGGTCGGGGCAAGGGCACCGGCGAGATGTGGATTGGATCGGGAGTAAAGAGAGATAAGAGAGAGAGATAAAGGGGGTGAGAGACAGAGGGGATCGTGAGAAGAGAGAGAGGATCGTGGGGATAAGGGAGGGGTGGGCTGTGGGTGGTTGGGATGGGCCCCAGCAACGGGCAGAGAGAGAGATAGCGGGGTGGGCTATGCATCACGATGGATCTGCTGCCACGTCATCGATCCGTGGGATCGATCCGTGTGCTGCGTTTTCTCTTTGCCATCTTCCTTTTTTTTGCAGACGGCAAAGATCATACTTTGCTGTCTATAATAAAAAATACAGATGACAAAGATCTTCGCCGTCTGCATTTTATATTACAGACAGCAAAGAGCATACTTTGCCGTCTGTAATAAAAAACACAGACGGCAAAGATCTTTGCCGTCTGTTTTTTTCGTTGCAGACGGCAAAATGAGCATTTTGCTGTCTGTGTTTGTTTTTTGTTGACGGCAAAGTATATTTTGCCGTTAGTTTTTCTTTGCCGTCTGTTGATGACGGCAAATTGTTTCTTTGTCGTCTGCCCGACGAAAAGCTGACGGCAAAGCCGCCCCCTGATGGCAAATTACCTGTTTCCCGTAGTGAACATGAAACTCATAGTAGACACCGAAGATTGACCAGATAGTAGACAGATAGTACTGATTGCTGCCCCAATATGTACCCCACAACCATTTAAAAACTCAAGTTTCAGCATTAGTTTGGACCTGACTTGGATCTAATAGGTGAACACGATGATAATGTAGCATGTCATCATATTAAGCGACGCATAACGTAAGAAGACACGGAAGAGTGGGACCTCTCTTGCGGACCCGTGTAGTCCTCAAGGTCATCTGCTCAGTTGATGATGGTAATGCAGTTGTCGTGGCTGCCGGCGGCGGGGAAGAAGATCTGAGGCGGCGAAAGACAGTCTGGAGAGCGGATCCCTGCTATGGTGAACCCTTCCGTCATTGGAGCAGTTGAGCTGGGGTGGAACACAGTGCTGCAGGAGCAGGACAAACCACACAAGGTTTTCTTTGACACATATCTGTAACAGAAGTAATTGAGTAAGGGCTTGTTTAAATTTGAGGATTCTAACAATGCAGGGATAGGAAATAGACAGGAATAGGATAGGAATGCACGTGCAAAACAGAGAATTTAAAAACACGGGATTTCTGCCAATCTGGGTGTTTGATTCACAACAATTGGAAGATCACAGGATGCAAAAAAGCATGGTGAGATTAAGTCAAACCACATGAAATGTACGGTTATAATGCTATTATGCTACTATCTCTTAGTCTTGTGCTTGATGAATAGGAATATGAAAAGGAGGAGAAGTGGAAATTAGAATTCCTACGGTTTTTCTTTCAAGGAGACACTAAAGGAACAAATCCTACAGTTTTCCTTTGCTCCATTCCTTTGCACCAAATTCATGAAAAGTAGTACCATAGGAAACTTTCCAATTCCTATGTTTTTCATTCACTTTTCCTTTCAAGCACTGGCAATTCTAGTAGGCAGGCTTGAGCAAGGAAAATCCTACACTAAAAAATGTTTTTGTGCTACTTCTATTACTTTGGAGCCAGGCCACTACCATACTAGCTCAACTCCCAGGCCCATCGACAAATGCACAACTCAAACGCGTAGATATAAATAATGATGGCGTTCAAGAGAGTCCATCACGTATAGCTAAGTTGCCTGGTACCTCACTGCTTGTCATATAGTAGGATAAAATAATCATATTTGCCGTTACTACGAGTGCTCAGTGGACAATATATATAACATGTAGAGTAAAAAAGAGATGAAACAAGTGTACAACCTCTTTGGCGAAGCCATGTTGATCTTAGCATGATTGGGTTAGCCGGTGAGGATGCTCCGGCTGACTTTGCTGTCGGAGGAGGGGAAGAAGATCTTAGGCGTCTGGAGATGGAGCCTGAGGTACTGCTCCACTGTGATGGAGGGTTTCGTTGTTGGAGCAGCTCCGGTGAGTTGTACGACCCGAGGCTGAAGCAGGACAAGAGAGACAATGAACAACGTTAACCTGAGTGGAATTCTAATAGCATCTCCAATACATGACGTAAAATACATAACCACAAAGTGCTAGATGTAAAATACATCAGCCGCTCATCTCTGAACTTAACTGTCGAAACTAAACTTAACTGTCGAAACTGAACCTAACTGTCGAAACTGAATTTTGCTGTCGAAACTGAATTTTGCTGTCAAAAGTGAACGCACTAGAAAGGTGAGGCTACACGTCGGTCGACTGACTTTTTCATCTCTGGTCAGTCGATTTTGCAGCCATTGGATACGAAATCAAGGGCCTGCGGTTCATCTTCAACCTCCACCCCCCTGAGCCGCCGGCCACCACCGGCCAAACAGCAGCCCCCCGCCGCCTGCGGCCGGCGGTGCGCCGCCCCGCCCGCCTCGAAAACACTCCCCACCGCTGGTCCGCGCCATCGCCCCGGCCATCCCTCTAGGCCCCCCGTGCCGAGCTTTTTCTCCGGCGATCCCCACGCCACCGCCCCGCCAACGCCCCACCACCGTTGGCGGCCACTGCCCCCATCCTGAACCCTAAGATAGATAGTGGGGTACCTCTCCGCCGAGCCCCCCTCCCCGCTGCGGCTGGTTCTTCCTTCACCCCGGCGAGCCCACCCCTTGGAAATCAACTGACCCAAAAGTCGATTCAGTCGACTGAAGTGTAGCAAAATTAGAGCAGCATCGCAAGCAAGATCAAGAGCGAGAGCAGCAGCGCGAGCAAGAGCAATAGCAAGAGCAGACCAGGAAGGGGACCGAGGGAAAGAGCAGAGCAGCAACGCGAGCGAGAGCTAAAGCAGCAGCAACTCCTATTGATGTGGACGTCGCCGCCGAGGGAGCGACGCCGTGGAGGAAGTGGCCGGCGACGCCGCCGTGGATGGAGCCACGCCGTGTCGGCTCGGGACCGAGCGTCGGTAGCACCGTGAGATCGAATCAAGAACAAAATGCGGCGATTAGTGTACAACCTCTTTGGTGGCGCCGATTAGGCCGCAGCTTCATCCGAGGAAATGGTGATGATGATGCTCTTCCAGTGGTGCAGGTGAAGACGGCGGTGTGGGAATGGAGGTGGCGCGAAAGACAAGGGGAATGTCGGGGCAGCTCCTTGGAGGTGGAGGACAGGGTGGCAGAACCGGCGGGACGATGAGATCGACAACGGATCCTCATCCGGTATGGTGGATGAGGGACGTCGAGGTGTTGCTATGGACGATGTCATCGGGGAAGAAGCTCCGGTTGGGTGGCAGACGAAGCAGGGTGTGGGGTTTCGTCGCGGGTTTTCGCGGCCTCAGTGTACGAATGGGTGGGCGGATGGGATGGCAGTGGGGAACCATGGCTTAGAGACGCGCTTGTCCGAAATGTGGGGTAAGTTACGAAAGTACCCCCCACCGATTTGAGGAGGTTCTTTCGGTTCAGGGGTACCACGGGCATTTCGCGTGTCGGGATTTCACAGGAGGTGGGAGTTTTCGCGCGCGTTGTAATTTTGGAATAGCAAGGCGCGGGTTGAGATGGAGGGAGTTGTCGGAGCACAACGAGACAAAGATATATCTTAAATATTTCGGGCTAACAAGGCGCGGGTTGAAGAGGCGGGAGTTTCGCAGCACGATAGACAGAGACACTAGCTTCAATTTTCGGCATAACAAGGCGCGGCTTGAAATTTCGGAAGAACAAGCTTAACGTGCACCCAAAAAAAGACAATTTGCACCTCAACACACACAACACACACACAAACACCATTTAGACTAGAGTAAGGTACACGTACGCATGAGATTTGGCAACCAAATTATGAATAAATACCACATTATAGCATGTAAGCTTTGAGTCATATATGCATGATGTAGATGTTCGTTTAATTCTTATAGTTCATTTCATTCAAAATCATCTAGTTTTTATAATAAAGCTAATCTATTTTAAGATTAATGGAATTGTGCGTTGTAAGACATAAAGTAAAAACAAATAATGGAAAATCATGTAGAAAAACATTTGGGCAATTATGATACGGAAGATTCTAGAACAAATAAGAAGTGCTTATGTTTTGATGTTTGTGCATTATGCTTAAGTTCAACCATGGAGTCTTCTAGATTATACATGTGGCGAAATCTGGTGGAATCTAGATGATATCCAACGGCCAATAGTGCTCAAATTTGCCATCTTTGGACCTTCGAATTCGCCTCATCCAACGACCATCTTTCAAAGTTAAAGTTACCCGCTCACAATACAAATATATATATATACAGGGGTATAGATATAGATATGTGATGCAAAAGCCGCCCATCATCTCCAATTACATGCACGGATGCGACATGGGCAAATGATGTCTGCCATCGGTATCTCAAATTCAAATCAGTCTGACCTTGTTCAATGTGTATACATTACAACATGCTCGTTTCCAACGCACACCACGCAGATCTCCGTTATATTCATGCATGCATGGGTTTCAAACATCAGGATCTCTTATTCAAATATTTGAATTCAACTTTACATTGATTATGACCTCACCTATTCTTTTACACCGACACAGTAGTCTTCTCTTTATAATTGTACCACTAACTTTCTCTCGTGCATGCATGCACACACACTACCAGTCGGCATTATCTATCGCACGCATGCAATCTTTTTCTTCAGGTCGGTCTCCCATGAAGGCACACACCCACACACATCCCCCTCTCCCTCATACCGGGCATTCTTTATCTCTCACGCGTGCATGTGCAACGATCGATGTTTCTCTATGTATGTGTGTATATAGCTAGGTCTTTGATAGTTTTCCACACAAACCGATCAATCGATATATCCAGTGAGGTCTGACCCTCTTTCCCATGTCCACATCGATCAATCTATACCTCTCCCACGTCCACATTGATCAATCTATACCTATCTATATAGGATTAACATAAATAGCTAATACACCCACATTAATTATATATCCAATGTCCCCCTCTCATCATCCATGCCTTCCGCTTCATCTCTCAGATGCGTGCACAATGGCGAAGATAGGGGGCAGTAAGGGCCCTGCCCCCCCCCTAACATCACTATATATCGAGGCTAATATGAATGTGATTATTAGACAATTGCTGCTAAAAAGGTTTAATTTCATGAATTGACCCTCCATGTAAAGGATTAGTAATGCTTGGCCCCCTAGCTCATTTATTTTTTGTCGGCATTCTGGGAAAGGGGGTCCCCAGACTTGCCTGCCTGCGGCCTGCGGCGTGGCTCAAAGGGGGCCCAGCACGGCCCATCTTCATCAACACAAGGTCAAGACCCTCGCGAGGGGCCAAGCCTCGCGGGGCGGACGACAAGGAGCTTCCTCAGGCACGGCCTCATCAGGCTGGCTCACGAGGAGGCAGAGAGTTCAAGGCGGGGTACCTCGCGAGGTGCCCATGACGCAAGCCATGACGACCAAGGGCGCCAGCCGGGCGCCAGCCCGCGCAGTGTCCTTCTTTCCTCTTTGGTGCAAGGGGTGCAAGCGCAGGCGAGAGCATCAAGCAAAGGCATCCATTTCGGTGCAATAAGACCAATACCAGTCCAACGGCAGGATGGAGGTCACCGTGGAGCCCAAGCCGGCGTCACCACCAGCGCCTTTGACAGGCGAGGACCAACTTTAGTCAGGATAAGTGTACCAGATGTTCCCCTTCAAAATGGCCAATTGTTGGCGCCCTTCCCGCTCAATATTTGGGAAGAGGCCCAGGGCCTTTGCCTATAAATAGGACTAGCCACCATAGTATCTAGGCATGGAGAATCAACCCCTCCAAAGGGACAACACCACCGCAAGAACAGACCCTCACGAGGCTGTTCTTCCTTATATTGTTCATCATCAGCCCAAGAGGCAATCCACCACACCACACACTAGAGTAGGGTATTACACCACAATGGTGGCCTGAACCAGTATAAACCTTGTGTCTCTTGTGTTCTTCTTCTTGTAGTTTAAATCCTAGCGATTCGATGAGGAACAAGTAGGTAGAAGGCGAAACCTCCGCACGCACCCCAGTGTTCGAACCTCAAGGGTCTGCCAGAACCCTAAATCCGACATTTGGCGCGACAGGTAGGGGTGCTCTGAAATTCGTCTTCCGTCGCCCTGTTCTTCTCCGACCGTCGCGTCCATGTCTGACGCACGCCGGGTTCACGCCGAGCGCCGAGCCGCCCTCGCTTCCCGCGTCGCCCAGACGGCTCCTGTCGGCGGGCGCCCTCGTCGTTCCCCGTCGCCTGCCGTCAACGCCGCCACCGGCCCTATGGGGAATGAGCAGCAAGCATCGTCCCAGCACCCGTCCATGAGGCGAGACGGCCGCACAGCTACACCCTCGCTCACCCCTGCTGGTTCTTCGTCCCACGCGCCCCGTGCGGCCATGGAGGCTCGAGCTGCGCTCATCGTGGCAAACGAGCTCCTGCGCTACCGCCCAATCGATGACGTCTACGAAGAATGGCTCGACCGAGTCGCCGAACTCGTCCGCGCCGCTGGGGGCTCCCCTGCGCCATCTTTCTCGCTGCACCGCGCCCCGCCATGCACGGGCAATGAAGCTCCTAGGGCGCCTCAGCCGCCTCCCCCTTAAGAAGGCGCCCTGGCTCCAAGGCGCGTGGCCCCTAGGCGGAACCCGCCCTGTCAGGCACCAGCTCGGCAGGAGCAGAGCTGCCAAGAAGTCCCTCGTCCTCGAGAAACTGCCCGAGCGCTCCCTACTCCGGCTCGTCCCGACCACGCTCCTGCTCCAGCACGTCAAGACCCCACGCTGCACCCAGCTGCGCCGCGCGGGGACCCGCAGGACCAAGCCCTTCGTCCTCCAAGGCCTCCCGTGGCCACATCGGTCTGCCACACCTTCACCACCGAGCTGCGCACCGTCGCATGGCCCGACAAGTTCAAGCCAGACCTGCCTCCTCGCTACGACGGCACGGCTGACCCTGCAGAGTTCCTCCAGCTCTACGAGCTGGGCATCATGGCTACCAACGGAGACGAGAAGGTCATGGCGAGCTGGTTTCCCATGGCTCTCAAGGACGGGGCCCGCACCTGGCTCCTGAACCTGGCCCCAGGCACGATCTCCTCCTGGGACGAGATGCGCACCCGCTTCATCGCCAACTTCCAGGGTACTCGCGACCGGCCACCCGCCGTGAGTGACATGCGCCGCATCAAGCAGCAACCAGGGGAAACCCTGCAGAAGTACATCCAGCGCTTCAACAACGCGCGCCTCAAGATTCCCAAGGTGACCGAGGAGGCCATCATCTCAGCCTTCTCTGACGGCGTGCGTGACGTCAAAATGAAGGAGGAGCTCGCAATGCATGAAGATCTATGCACTTCCTTGGAGCTGTTCAACCTGGCGACCAAGTGCGCCAGGGCCGAGGAAGGGCGTCTCTCCCTCCTCGAGTTGCCTGCCGCAGACCCAGAAGAGAAGAAGCCCAAGGCCAAGGACGTGAAGCGCAAAGGGGTTGCCGTGCTCGCGGCAGAACCAGACACCAAGCGGGGCAGAGATCAGCCCGAATCCTCCAAGGGTAGTCGGTACTGCGTGTATCACGACCTCCACACCCATAACACCAATGAATGCCAAGAGCTCCGGGCCGTGCGTGAAGGATGGACTGGCCGGCGTCCCGACCGCAGCGACCAGGGCTACGGCCGAGGAGGAGGAAGGAACACAAGATGCTGGGAAGACCGCGGCCCACATCAAGGATGGCGCGACCAACCTCGCGAGGATCGCTGGCAGGACCCGCCTCGCGAGGGAGGCTGGAGGGATCAGCCTCGCGAGGATTGCCCGCAAGGTAACGCAGGCCTCCCTCCGCTACCGCCGCAACCAAGGAGAAATGAGGACCGTCATCAGGACGAAGGGGCTGGGGGCTTCCAGGAACCACATGTGATCGCCTGCATCCTGGGCGGAGCTCAAGCCCCAGCCTCTCAGTGCATCTTCAAGCAGTTCACCCATGAAGTGAATGCAGTCCTTCCCAAGCTTGAGGCCACGCGCCCTCTCAGGTGGTCGGCATGTGCCATCACGTTCAGCTCAGCGAATCAACTCAAGTGCGCGGCCACAGCCGGAGTCCTCCCGATGCTTTGTTCCCCAATCATCAGCAACGTGCTAGTCACCATGACCCTCATCGATGGCGGGTAGGGCTCAACGTCCTGTCCGTGGAAACATTCAACAATCTCCAAGTGCCCTACAATCAGCTTCAGCCAACCAAGCCTTTCTCCGGAGTCACCGACGGCTCCACGGTCCCGATTGGGCAGGTCCGCCTCCCTGTAACCTTCAGGGCACGTGACAACTACCGCACCGAGCTCATCGACTTCGACGTCGCCCACATTCTCCTGCCGTATAACGCCATCCTCGGGTACCCGGCGCTGGCCAAGTTCATGGCCGTAACCCACCATGGCTACAACGTCCTCAAGATGCCAGGAAGTGGCGGAGTCATCACGGTGCCCTGCGAAGAGAAAGACGCAGTGTGCTCCCTGGAGCGAGCCTTTCAGGCCGCGTCACTGGAAGACCCGGATTGCGGAAGCAGGAGGCTTCCCGAGTCCGCCCCCAAGAAGAAGAGGACATTGACCGGCCCGGCCCCTCAGGAGGCAGGTCCCTCAGGCCCCGCGCCTGCTCAGGCGGAACCTCCTTCCATCGCATAGGGAAGTGCGCCCGGCGCCCTCCTCAGGCAGGGCTCGTGGGCTCTCCCCTGGAGGGCCGTCGACCTCGCCAAGGTCACGAGGGAGGCGCTTGGGCACCACGTGGAGGCATGTTTCGAAGCACGTTTCCATCAAGAAGGAGCAAGGCAAGGAGGGCTAAACCCTCAGGAGTTCGTCAGCAAGGCCATTCAGGAGCTACAGGAGTCAAGGGTCATGAGAGGCAGCCGCCGCTTACCCGCTGTGGCCCCCCATCCAGGCGAGGATGGTGGGTTGCGCGTCTGCATTGACATACCAGGGCTCAACCAAGCCGCGTCTCAGGAGCGCCTCTGGCCTTCGCGAGTGGGACGCTGCGAGGGTCTGCCTCACAGCTACGTTCGCATGCCTTATGGCTCGCCGAACGCGGCTGCTGCGTACCAGCGCCTCATGAGGGCCATCCTGGAGGCTCAAGAGGACAGGCGTTCCGCAGCCCTGGTGGAGATGGAGACGGTCCGCGAGGAGCCACCATTGCCTCCGGAGCCTCCTGAGGCCCAGGGCCTAGGGGCTCGTGAGGATCTGCTCCCGCAGCCCACCGAGTCTGCTGCATCAACACCCCTTCGTCTTTAGCATCATTAGGTGACATTTTTCAAGTTTCATTTCCAGCTGGGAGCGCCCTCAGGGCTGCATTATTCCGAGGCCGCGTGGGTCCGTCCCTGTGGCGTGTATCTCTTTTATTTCATGTTCTTAGCTTACTCAGCTGGGGGCGCCCCTCGGGCTGCATTATCCCCAAGCCGCTTGGGTCAGACCCAGTGGCATGTACCCCTCTTGCATTTATCTTAGGGCCATGTTTTCGACCCATCGTGCTTGTTATTTGGTGCCTGTTCATGGTACCTTTTCTTCTTGGATGTCGCAAGCTTGCGCGTTAAAGGGGGGGTGCCTGAGCATCGCGACTCAGGGCTCCTACCGGCTCTCCGACCGTCACCCTCTGGTCTTGCCCACGGAATCGCGCCCCGGCATACCAGCGACGGCTGAGACCAGCCCGAGAGCCTGGACCCGAGGACGTAGAGTTTCGACATCTAACCCAGCTTGCGCGTT
>NC_041387.1:490408384-490429050 GCF_002162155.2 Triticum dicoccoides
CATCGCGCCCCAGCATACCAGCGACGGCTGAGACCAGCCCGAGAGCCGGGACCCGAGGACGTAGAGTTTTGACATCTAACCCAGCTTGCGCGTTAAAGGGGGGTGCCTGAGCATCGCGACTCGGGGCTCCTACCGGCTCTCCGGCCCTCACCCTCTGGTCTTGCCCACGGCATCGCGCCCTGGCATACTAGCGACGGCTGAGACCAGCCCGAGAGCCGGGACCCGAGAACATAGAGCACCGGCATCTAGCCAAATTTGCAGGAACAGACCCCAAGATAAGGCCCAGAGCCAGACGCAACCCGCCTTGAGGTAGGGCCCCGTGAGTCCCGCGCTGGCTCATGGGTGCCCAGATACACCTCGTCAAGCCCTACCGTGCCAGCCACGTGTCAGGGCGGGGTTGTACATGCCCCGGGGACTCCTCCCAGAGGGGAGCCCCCTCCCACGCACCAGTGGAAGCACCAGGCTCCGTGCTGGCTGACGACACTGCCAAGGAGCGGCTATGCCCGTACACATATGGAAGCGCTATGGTCCGCGCTGGTGATAAACAACTGAGGGTGGCCCCCGGGCCGCATCAACCTCAGGGAGCCCAGAGCTCAGTGTCTAGCCTCATCGCAACGCCTCCCCTCGGGAGTGCCGCGCGAGGGGGCTGGGCACGGGGGCTACGCTTGGGTCACACCCAGACGCACGCCACCGAGCCAGGCCCCCCGGGCCTGGTTCGTCGCACGTCCCTCCCCGAGCGGAGCCAAGGTATGAAGGCCGTTTGAGCGTCAAGGGGGACTCCTGAGCATCGCGACTCAGGAGCCTAACTGGTCACGTAGTCCCTCACTCCTTAGTTCCAAAAGGCTAATGGCGGTTGAGGTATGCGCGGGGCCGGGCTCTGCAGACGTAGAACGGTAGATCCACCCCCACATCTCACCTCCCTACTTGCTATTCGAGCGCCAAGGGGGACTCCTGAGCATCGCGACTCAGGAGCCTAACTTGTCATGTAGCCCCTCGCTCCTTGGTCTCGTCCTGGTTTCCGGTCGGGGCTAACGGCAGCTGAGGTATGCGCGGGGCCGGGCTCTGCCGGCGTAGGACACAAGCAAGTAGGAAGGAAATAGCGCAAATTTCAAGGAATTCAAGAACAAATATTACAGTCCATACTGTTATCACAACACCAAATGCAAGTTTTAACGCCTCCCCGAGGCCTGTTACATGTGCAGAAACTAAAAGCAGGGCGGGAGCCACAACAGAGTCACTTGCAGGCCGTGGAGTTGCGTGGAGCGGGTTCGCCTTGTGGAGCTGCCGGGCTGGCAGCGCTCCGCTTTGGCCTGGTGCTGAAGGCCCGGAACTTCCCCAGCAGAGCCTCCGCACGACCCTTCACGGCCTCAGCAACGGCAGCGGCATGCTTGCCGCTCGCTGGCTCCAGCAGGCTGTCGAGGTCAACGTTGGGGTCGCGAAGATAGCTGTGGGTGAAGACCCGCATCAGCGCCGCAGAAGACAAGATGCGTGCCTCGGCCTCAGCCGTAGGGCCAAGGCCAAGGGCGACATCTTCAAGAGCACGAACTAGGAAAGGAAGCAGCTTGGCGGGGCCGCCCTCCTTGCCGGCCAGCCGGCTCAGCCAGGCCTCGCAAGGACGCCCGAGCAGGAGAGGCCCGCGCGTCACGATCATCTTCTTTCACGTGCAGAGGCGCTGCCGCGGACGGAACCTCAGGAGCCCCCTTCGGCTTCTTTGCCGTGGGCGCCAGCCTAGCCGGGAGATACGAACGTCAAGCCTCAGCGACGAAACAAGAAACAAGACAGGGGTCAAGCACTTACAGGTCGTAGCCCGCGGGCTTGAGCAGCCTCCGGCCGTACTTGAAGCCCGAGAGCCGGCTGCAAGGATCAGCCTCAAGGAGCGCGGGTGCAGGTGGAGCGCCTGCGGATCGCCTCGGGGCTGGGGCGGACCCGCGGGGGATCAGCCCGGTCCGGTCCTTCTTCGGGACCGAGGGCAGGCTCCCGCCGCCCTGCTCGTCATCACCCTCGTCGTCATCACTCAGAGAGAGGCGGAGAGCGCGGGACTTGCGCCGAAGAGGTGGAGCCCTTGACTCTGCCTCGGAGTCAGCCCCCTTTTCCCACTCCCCTTCCTCCCTCTCTTCGCTGGAGTCGCTGGAGGACACGTCCACCAGGTCCCCGGGAGCCTCCGCAGGCACAGGCCCGTCCCCATTGAAGACGGGCATGGACCCCACAACCTGCTCCCAGTCCTCACGAAGGAACAGGGGCGTCGGAGCGCCCTCCAACCTTGCCACGTTGCCCCCGACCAAAGACTGGAGGACCGCGGCCAGATCCTCATCGGCCAGGACCGCAGGGCTCGGGTGAGGCCTCCACATCGAAAGCGAGTACTGACAAAGCGGAGCCAGCTGATGCTCCAGGAACTCCCTCAGCAGCGAGGCGCCAGTCGGCTTCGCCGCCGCCATGCTGGCCGGCCTCAGATCCGCGTCCATCTTCTCCAACACCAGCCTTGCGCGGGGGTCCACAAGCTCCACTCGAGACCAGTTGTCAGAGCTTGAGGGGTGCCCCGTGGGCAAGACCAGCCGGGGGTGGACGCGCCCAGCATCTACCAAGACCCACTTGCTCCTGAAGCCCTCAATCCTTTTCCCGGGATTCGAAATGGCGATGGAGCTGCCGTACGCGACGAAGCTCGCACACGTAGAGACGGAACCACGAGAGGTCCGGAGGGAGAAGTAGCGGCGCAGCAAGGCCACTGAGGGCTTCACCCCCACGTGAGCCTCGTAGTAGTAGGCGAAGATTGCCAGAAGGAGGACAGAGTTGGGGTGGAGGTGCAGAGCTTGAAGGTTATAATGGCGGAGGACAGAAAAGAAGAACTCAGAGAAGGGAGGCACTAGACCGGCGACAATGGCGCTCACAAAGAGTAGATAGAAGGTGCTCCCTTTGCCCTCAGGGAGGGCAGAGCCGGTCTTGAACACCTTCGCCCCGTCGATGCCCTGCGCCGCCGCCATCTGGCGCACCCGGGCAAGGCTCGCCTTTGACACGTTCGGCGAGTCCAAGGCGGACGAATACTAAGCTCCGGCCAGGGCCTGGCGAGGTGCCATGTCTGGCTAGGGCACGCGGGTGGAGTAGATCTGGAGATTTTGAAGGCAGGAAGGAGAGGCGCAAGAAAGGGGATCTAAGCAGCAACTGGAGAGAGCAAAGGAGGCAAAGGGCAGATGTCGCTCCTTATCGACTCGCGCGGTTGCGGAGGTGCCCACGCCCAATCAAACGCCACGCGATGCCCACGCCCGCAGGCTGTTAGGGCCCACGATGCTTCGGACTTGCCCTTCCGCCTCTCTGCTCGGCCAAGTACGGGCGCGCCTTGGGCCCGGGGGCTATTGTCGGCGTTCTGGGAACGGGGGTCCCCAGACTTGCCTGCCTGCGGCCTGTGGCGTGGCTCAAAGGGGGCCCAACACGGCCCATCTTCATCAACACAAGCTCAAGACCCTCGCGAGGGGCCAAGCCTCGCGGGGCGGACGACAAGGAGCTTCCTCAGGCACGGCCTCATCAGGCTGGCTCACGAGGAGGCGGAGAGTTCAAGGTGGGGTACCTCACGAGGTGCCCATGACGCAAGCCATGACGACCAAGGGCGCCAGCCAGGCGCCAGCCCGCGCAGTGTCCTTCTTTCCTCTTTGGTGCAAGGGGAGCAAGCGCAGGCGAGAGAATCAAGCAAAGGCATCCATTTCGGTGCAACAAGACCAAGACCAGTCCAACGGCAGGATGGAGGTCACCGTGGAGCCCAAGCCGGTGTCACCACCAGCGCCTTTGACAGGCAAGGACCAACTTTAGTCAGGATAAGTGTACCAGATGTTCCCCTTCAAAATGGCCAATTGTTGGTGCCCTTCCCGCTCAATATTTGGGAAGAGGCCCAGGGCCTTTGCCTATAAATAGGACTAGCCACCATAGTATCTAGGCATGGAGAATCAACCCCTCCAAAGGGACAACACCACCGCAAGAACAGACCCTCGCGAGGCTGTTCTTCCTTGTATTGTTCATCATCAGCCCAAGAGGCAATCCACCACACCACACATTGGAGTAGGGTATTACACCACAATGGTGGCCTGAACCAGTATAAACCTTGTGTCTCTTGTGTTGTTCTTCTTGTAGTTTAGATCCTAGCGATTCGGTGAGGAACAGGTAGGTAGAAGGCGAAACCTCTGCGCGCACCCCAGTGTTCGAACCTCAAGGGTCTGCCGGAACCCTAAATCCGACATTTTTCATGGCTCCGCCACTGCGTGCAACAGCGCACGTGTTCGCCCCCTCTCTCTAAATATCGATCTCGCACTTTTGCATTCCTTCATAGTCTCCCTCCACTCGGCCCCTCACACCATCTTCTAGCCCCCCACCTGATTTTGCCACATGTACAATCTAGCAGACTCCATGGTTGAACTTAAGCATAATGCACAAACCTCAAAACAACAGTGGTTTTCTTTTGTTCTAGAATCTTCCGTATCATAACTGCCCAAACTTTATTTCTACTTGAATTGCCATTATTTGTTTTTACTTTATGCTTTACAACGCACAATTCCATGAATCATAAAATAGATTAAGGGCTTCTTTGATTCAAAGGATTCTCAAAGGAATTTTGGAGGATTCTAATCATTAGGAATTTTTCATATCTTGGTTGTTTGATTCGTAGGATTGTAAACCATAGGAATTTTTCCATATGATTGATTTGCACTAGATTTCATAGGAAACATCCCATCCACTCAAACCTCTTTGAAAGAATTCTGCATTTTTTCTATGCACAATCAAACACTCGTACAATCATGTAGGATTCAATACGACATTCCACTATAATCCCATGTTTTTCCTATTCACACGTTCTTAGCTTTTTTATAAAAACTAATTTGATTTTGAATGAGATGAACTATAAGAATTAAACGAAGGGCTACATCACGCATATATGACTAAGAGCTTACATACTATAGTGTGGTATTTATTCATAATTTGGTTGCAAAATCTGATGCGTGCAATGCACGTGTAAATTACTAGTACTTTGAGTATGTGCAAAACACGTAAATTAAAATACCAATGGCACGCTACACAGTGTCTCTCTTACAGTTCATGAAGCCACGTGGCACATGTGGAGGCGTTGTCGCGACCTCCTTGCGTGGATTGATCACAGTGACGTGCTGCTGGTTCCAGAAGAATGTACTCGTCCTCCCTGAGCCATACTGGCGGTACATGCACGAAGCAAAGATGTGCACGCACGCCACGCACGCACTCACTCCCTCGCACGCACACGCGGGTACACGGGTGGACGCAATTTTGTACCAAGATCCACCCCATGTGATAATTTGAAGCGTGTAAAGTCGTTCACTTCATTGATGGTCAATTAATACAGCGCATGCAAATTGAGTGGACGTGAGGGCGGAAGAAAGACATTATTACTCCATTGCGTGCATGCGAGTAGTTAAATCGTGGGTTGCTAGTAGTACTTCCATTGGTCTCCTTCGTATTTTGTGCCAATTTTTGACAGTAACATAATATTTACGCATTTGAGCAGTGTAGTCTACTTGAAATTTATGTTCCACTAAACTCATCGGGAGCTATTTTGGGCCTCGAAACCAAAACTATCAATTAATCTTTACCTTGTTCCCATCGCATTCGAAAGCCTGCTCACACCTACTAGTACTACGTACCAAATCTGAACGTGTTCCCACTATGCAGGTATTGGTACTACTAGTGCTAGTAGTTAGGTTATAAAAAGGGGAATTACCTAACCGAAAATTACTCTACCTTTCCTCCTCATAAGTGCTTCTTCTTTGTCCGTCATTGCCATGGCCGGTGAGCAGAGCTCTAGGTCGAGAACTACTCGTAACAAGGGAGCGGCAACCAAGGCTACGAGAAAAAAAAGAGGGCTCCCCGCCACGCAGAGACCTAAAGATCTCTCACGGGCAGGCGATGGCTCCCAGGAGCACCCTAGCCGCGGAGGCGAACATGCCGAGCCGGCGGAGCTGGAGTCGTTATCCCTCGACGGCATGCCCGATCAGCCCAATAAGCACCTCAATAAGCAGAAGGAGTTCATACAAGGCTTGATAGAGTTGCTGAAGGAGAGCCTCGACGACATGCCCGCTGAGCTCAATCGGCAGGGGGAGTTGACCGCCGGCTTGGTGATGCTGCTGAAGAAGAGCATTGCCTCGGAGAAGAAGGCGACCGGTGAAATCCTACGACTTCGGGAGGACAAGGCGAAGCTCTGCCACGAGATCGACCTATTGAAGGAGAAGAACGCCGGCTGGAAGAAGCTGCATGAGAATAGTAGTTCCTCGATGAAGATGCTGCAGGCCCTCGTCATGGAACAGAAGGAGGAGTTGGCAAAGCTCTGCATCGAGCACCCGACTGCTGTCAAGGTACGTAATGCGGCCGTGGAACAGATGATGAAGGCTCGCGTCGAGAAATCCCGTGTCATGGACAGAATGAAGAAGATGGAGGAGGAGACGCGCCAGGAGATGGAGGTCGTGGAGGCGATGAAGAAGCAGTTACGACTCCACGGCGAATTAGATCATTTGGGGTGATAATCTTCCTTCTTCTTTTGCTGCTGTGTTTCATCTTTTGCTTCGGGTGTTTCGCCGCACCTGTCACGTTCTCTGCGAGGCATGAATAGAACAATGGTTTTTGTTTTTTAAGGGAATGAATAGAACAATGCTAACAATGAGATGACTAGCAAATTAGATCATTTTTATCGCCATATGGCACTGGGCTGCCATGTTTCGTGCTAATCCGTCGCAGTACTACTCCAGTGGAAAACTTGAGTATACCGCACGGTTCTTTGCTCCTCCTCGATCAGGTCGTCGGCGCATTTATACGAGCAGTCAAATCACAAGGCCCCGCCTTCCAGCAGTAATGAGCCGTCAAATCACAAAGGCCCTCGCCTCTCGTGAAACCGACCAAGCTAGACTGCCCCGCCCTCTAGCCTTTTAAAAAATGTATACTTTTGTACAACAGTAGTATCGATGGATTGCACCATGGAGCAAAACTTGAAATTAAAAAAAAGGTGGTACATATAGAGAGCGCTCGTCGCCAAATTATGCATATAGTACTATTAAAAAGGCTAGTCACAATAATGGTGTCTAGCACAACCCACCCCTCAAATAAAACTAAGCACCCTAGAATTCTTTGACATAACTAAGCACCCTGAAATTCTTTGACAACTAAACTGATGGCTATATGATGTTGGCCATATATATTGTACATATATAATGTGAATAAACGAGTGGTAGTACTATACCAACTAAAAGATGAAATGTAAGAAATACTAGTATGTACTTACTGAAGAGTTAAAGTAACAAGAAGAAACATAACATAGTTCTGCTGGGGGCTCAGCACAACACACCCCTCAAATTAAATTAAGCACACCTGAAATTAAACTTTGCAACTATTCTGGTAGACACTACATTAGAACCACTATGAGCAACGACACTGCCACCTTACTCGGAGTCCCCGTCCATGTCCTTGACTTCGTCCTTGTCCCTCTTCCTCTTGGCCGATACTTCTTTGCTTGAACCGCCAACTTGGCTATTGCTCTTCATCCAACCCTTGTAGATATTGAAACAAAGGTAGCCATCCATTGCAGCGTACTGGATGTGGTCTATATCTAGTACATTCCGTTGCCATGCATGACGATGAAACGTGTATGGAGGTTTCTCCAGTTTACCGTACGAAGGATGAACCATGGCTCCTGCCAGGGTCAGTATTGAAGGCTGATGAGAGGACACCAGCCGATTCTTTTGCAGGTCGAAGGTGTTGCCTACAACGAGGCCTATCCGACGCAGGACTTCTTTGTCGTTACCAAAGTCTACAGTAATGAATTTGACTAGGTTACTCTCGAGGAAGTCCTTAAAATCCTGGCACTCAACGTCGGCATGGCATATGTGGTAGACCAAGCATAAGTCATGCACGCAAACCTAGATCACGGCGGGCTTCTTCCTCTCTTCGTCCTTTAGATCCTTCTCTCATCCCACGACTGTGGTGTACTCAACATCTAGCCTGGCGACCCACTCATCATGTGAGTCTTCGAACATGCGTCTGAAGCGAGAAAGGCATCCTTTCACCGTCGTGGAAGAACGGCTGTAGATGACGTCGAACTCATCGCCGGTGATGGTTCTAACCTTGCACTCACCGCCGATCGGGGAGATTTGGGACGCCATGGATTTGGGAGGAGGGTTAGGATTAGTGGAACTGCCGTAGTATTAAAGGACATGCGGGGACGAGTAGGAGCGAACTACCAGTGTGCGAATGGCAGGGTAGTGGCTTTCCATTCTCCCATGATATGGGCTTCCGAGAGCCCTTGGATCGGAGATCGAACGGTTGCATGGCGTGATTCTAGACCAATGGGCGAATATCCTATCCTGGAGGGTTATTCTGCAAATTTTCAGCAACTTAGCATGCGACCGTTTGATCTCAGATCCAAGGGCTGCCGGCAGCCCGTATCATGGTCGCGCCTACCACGACCGTCGCGTCGCTCGCGCGATCACGCCCTTGGAGATTTAACACGGTGCGTTAGGCTATCTGATGTTGGCATGTCATACATAGTCATCACTTAGTCACTCATACTACAACAAGGTTGGCTATAAGGTTGGCTATAAGTGTATTTTTTACTCCTCTCTATCTCTTTCTTCGTACTCCCTCCGTCCCATAATATAAGAACGTTTTTGACACTAGTGTAGTGCCAAAAATGTTCTTATATTATGGGACACAGGGAGTACTAGTATTTATTGCATTTTCCAAGGAGTGACCTCTTCCAATGAAATGGTGTTGCTAAGTTTGCTTCATTTAATTAGCTATAGACTCAAAATTGTCTTTTCACCTAGGTACACGCGCTTAGCACCGTTTCTTCCTTGGGTCACCAAACTAGTCTCTCTCTTCTTGATTAACTTGCCACATCAGACTTTATGCCTATGTGGCAAGCTTAAGCACCTGTAGGAGCAAGTAAGGTGCCCGTCCGTTGCACGGAAGAGTGAAATGCATTGATCGGGGTGTTGTTTATTTTGACAAAGGATGTGGGGGTCATCTCATGTGCAACCGGGTCGATGTGTCAAGCACCAAATAACAGTGCAGAACAGCAGTGGACGCACCCCACTCGTACCGGCCCAGTGTTAGTAATGAGTAATGAGACGTCAAATCACAATGCCGCACCTTCCCAGACGGACGAAGCAACCATTATTTCACACTTCGGTTCGACATCATCTCAAACCACGTACTAGTATTGCTTCTGCCTCAAGAGGGACACGCGCATCGCCTTGGTACATCATGACACATGGGACCGCATGACAGGCCATGCTCCCCCGCCGATCGCTGGGTAAAATCACCTCATTTTTACTATACTTCCTCTGGATCGGTTTACTACATGGCATGCACGTCGTTCTAGGTTGAGAATTTAACTGGCTATATATATGTGATGAATAGTATGCTAGCCTTTTAAAAAATGTATACTTTTGTACAGTAGTACTCCACTATCGATGGATTGCGCCATGGAGCAAAAGTTGAAATTTTAAAAAAAGGCGGTACATATAGAGAGCACTCGTCGCCAAATTATGCATATAGTACTATTAAAAAAGCTAGTACGTGCTTAATTGGGGTGCTAAATTCTATTAAAGAAATACTAGTACTAGTGTGTACATACTGAAGAGTTAAATTAACGAGAAGAAACATAACATATTTCTGCTGGGGGCTCAGCACAACACACCCCTCAAATTAAACTAAGCACACCTGAAATTAAACTATGCAACTAATCCGGTAGACACTGCATTAGAAGTTTAGAACCACCATGAGCAACGACACTGCCACCTTGCTCGGAGTCCTCGTCCACGTCCTCGACCTCGTCCTTGTCCCTCTTCCTCTTGGCCGATACTTCTTTGCTTGAACCCCCAACTTGGTTGTTGCTCTTCAACCAACCCTTGTAGATATTGAAACAAAGGTAGCCATCCATTGCAGCGTAGTGGATGTGATCTATATCTAGTACATTCCGCTGCCATGCATGACGATGAAACGTGTAATGAGGTTTCTCCAGTTTGCGGTACGAAGGATGAACCATGGCTCCTGCCAGGGTCAGCATTGAGGGCTGACGAGAGGGCACCAGCCGATTCTTCTAGAGGTCGAAGGGGTTGCCTACAACGAGGCCTATCCGACGCATGACTTTTTTGTCATTCTTAAAGTCTACAGTAATGAATTTGATTGTTTTGTCCTCGAGGAAGTTCTTAAAATCCTGGCACTCAACGTCGGCATGGCATATGTGGTAGACCAAGCAAACGTTATGTAAACAAACCTGGATCACGGCTGGCTTCTTTCTCTCTTCGTCCTTTAGATCCTTCTCTCGTCCCACGACTGTGGTGTACTCAACATCTAGCCCAGCGAACCACTCATCATGTGAGTTTTCGGACATGCGTCTGAAGCGAGAAAGGCATCCTTTCACCGTCGCGGAAGTACGGGTGTAGATGACGTCGAACTCATCGCCGGTGATGGTTCTAACCTTGTACTCACCGCCGATCAGGGAGATTTGGGACACCATGAATTTGGGAGGAGGGTTAGGATTAGTGGAACTGCCGTAATGTGAATGGACGGGACGACTAGGAGCAAACCGCCGTAGTATTAAAGGACATGTGTGAAAGAGTAGGAGCGAACTGCCAGCGTGCGAACCGCGGGGTAGTGGCTTTCCATTCTCCCATGATACAGGCTTCCGAGAGCCCTTGGATCTGAGATCAAACGGTTGCATGGCATGATTCTAGACCTATGGGTGAATATCCTATCCTGGAGGGTTATTCTTAAAATTTTCAGCAACTTAGCATGCGACCGTTTGATCTCAGATCCAAGGGCTGCCAGCAGCCCGTATCATGGTCGCGCCTACCACGACCGTCGCGTCGCTCGCGTGGTCGCGCCCTTGGAGGTTTAACACAGTGCGTTAGGCTATCTGATGTTGGCATGTCATACATAGTCATCACTTAGTCACTCATACTACAACAAGGTTGGCTATAACTGTATTTTTTTACTCCTCTCTATCTCTTTCTTCGTACTCCCTCCGTCCCATAATATAAGAACATTTTTGACACTAGCTAGTGTAGTGTTAAAAACGTTCTTATATAATAGGACACAGGGAGTAGTAGTATTTATTGCATTTGCCAAGGAGTGACCTCTTCCAATGAAATGGTGTTGCTAAGTTTGCTTCATTTAATTAGCTATAGACCCAAAATTGTCTTTTCACCTAGGTACATGCGCTTAGCACCGTTTCTTCCTTGGGTCACCAAACTAGTCTCTCTCTTCTTGATTAACTTGCCACATCAGACTTTATGCCTATGTGGCAAGCTTAAGCACCTGTAGGAGCAAGTAAGTACAATAGTGCGCTTTACATGGCATTTTTGCATATGTGGAGGAAAGAGAGGCAAGGAAAAAGTGGAGAAGTGGGCTCTCATGCAAGAGCCAGCCTCTACTACTACATGGTGGAGCATTGGGATAGGCACCTGTATGGAGGTGGTCAGGAATCGGGAGACTCATGCCGGTCGTAGCGCCGCAGTTAAAATGATAATGGCAAGTCAAATCACGGGGCCCCACCTGTCCAGTAGTAACTCGCTGTCAAATCACACATCCCTATGTTTGCAGCAACCTACTCCCTCGTCTTCTCGCATCTCTGTCGAACCGACTAGGCAGAACTGTCCCGCCGCCTACCGGGCAGGAAAAGCCCCGCCTTCGACTTTTAAATAGTATACAGTATACTAATTTTGTATCCATGGATTGCGCCCGCGCCATGGAGCAAAGCGTCTAGTAAACGGCGGTACACATGTACGGATTATACAGCACGCACGTCGCGTTCGCGTCGCACCCCAGACGGTCGGTCGGTCTGGCACGCTGCTCTCCGAATGGAACGCGCATCATATTGCGTTCGCACACACATGTGGGACGTCAATTGAGAACTGAACATAGGCACACTCCCCGGCCCCGCAAGTTGGGTGACTTAATAGAAGAGGGAGACGAGCGATAGTACTAGAGAAGTGTTGTACTACGTTGGTGCCTGGACGATCCCTACAAGACACGGAAGATCAGTTCGTCCATGCATGTGACCAGACTCCAGCAGACACGCCTGGATTGGCTATCGTCTACATATCGTGCAGGCTGTGTTGTACATGGCTGTAGTTGTGGTGAGAAATCTAAAAAAAGGTTTCTTGTCATCTCGCAAAATTATGTGTCATGTGCTTCGGATCACTGCGACGGTTAAACAGCGACAACTGAGTTGGGCTAGTCATTGGGGGCACATGCACGAACAGTGACTACTCGGCTGCCATCTAGGTCAAGCCGGCTATGTTAATTAGACATCTATCAACGGACCCCTTTTCTACAATTTTATCTTTAATTTGATCTTTGTTCCTCGTCCAGTTTGTCCGTCGGGATTCATGTTGTCTCCTTTAGGCAGTGAGGTTATGATTTCTTGTCATGTGGAATTTTTTCGTGTTATATGTTATAATCCGGTGCTTCAGATCAAAATGACGACAACTGTGCCTCCAGGCCACGTGCATGAAGACTTCTCGACAGTCATTGACGAGGTCAAGCCGGCTCCGGTAGACAAAAGAAAACTAAGTACTACTCCACTATATAGGCAGGAGCCTCCGCGCTTGCTTGCTAGTGTTGCTCTCTTCACACCGTCTTGGCCTCTCCAGATCTAAACACGACAGCGGTGGCCACTCTCTCTCTCTCTCTCTCTGCTCATCACTGGTCACAAATCCAGCCGGATCCTCTCCGCCGGGGAAGGTGAGAAGGTGCAACATTCATGCGGTCGTCCTCGGCGACGGCTCTTACCCACTGCTGGGCGCGTCCCGATCAGCCTGCCTTGTCGTTCTCTCCCAAGCACCGCTGGCGAGAGAGGGCCTCCGACCTCTTCTTGCTCGCTATCGTAGTGTGGGAAGATCCGGCCTCCCGCCGCCCACCTAGCGACATCTCGGTGACCATCAAGTATAACTTCCTTCAAAACCGGCCTTTCTCTACTTCCCGAGCTCCTGATGTCGCTGCATTTGTAACTTTTACTATTTCTCAGCCCCCCTCGTAGATAGGATCGATCGGCTGTTCGAAAAGCACCTAATTTTTTACGTTTAAGAGGTAAAACTAGTTCATGCACTCGAATCTAGTACATCTTGGTTCAAACAAGGAAGAAAGGGGGTGGGGTGGGGGAGGATTTGTTAACTGAATCTAGGACTTGGTCGAAAGAGGAAATAATGGGGGCGAAAAGTAGCAGAGACTGGCTATCCAACTGGTCTCTAGGTCTAATAGGGAAATAATGGGAAACGCAGTACAAACTCAATATAAACCCGATCTTTTGGTTGAAAAGGAAAGAGAGCGGGGACTGGGGGACAAGTCAACAGAGTAAGTCCAACACTAGATTTGCTAGCCTCACACGGTATCAGGTGGCTATACCGAACAAAAATGGGACCAACCCAGATATCCTATTCTGATGTTTGTTGCCCCGAGCCACTCTTATGTAATGCCACTGGTAAAATGTAGCAGTCGCACTATTAAAAGTAAGGAAACGTTAAACCAATGTTGTTTTCAATGTAATGCCTCCAGTAATATGAATCAATGGCACTTCTTTACATGTCCTGCTAAAATTTCCCATTAAGATAAGTTGGTTCTTTTCGTTAGAAATGCAACTGTCCTGGTCCGCCTACTCTCCCGTGCCCAAAGTAATGTCGTATTTAACGGTTGTCATAGTTAATCCTGATGCCCACACTAATATCTAGCAATGCCACTGCTTTAGAAATTGCTACTGTCCTTGTAGGATTTCCATTCAGATAAGGAACATGCTTCTTTTCATTTGATGCATGTTTCATCACTTGTTACTTGTTAGTCACCCTCCTTTCCACCTTTTTTGTGCAAACAGAGATATACATTTCACGCTCGAGCTTAGTTGAACTGCACAAATGATATCCAAATTATAGTTGAGCATTCCAGGAGCTTCACAACCAACCTTGATGTTGCTCAATTTTATTGCAACTAATGAAGAAGAAGCTCTGTGGGTTTCATTTTCTGATGGAAATGGAACCAGGGCTGGAGCCCTTTTCTTAAAAAAATTGAAGAAGAAGCTGCTAGCTCACGGGACATTGCTTCATTTTAGGTGAACTGCACCAAAAGGTCCCATGAATTGAATCATCCATGTTGGTGACTAAAAGAGCCAGCTTCAGCATCCCAGTCTAAGCACCCCCGACCTCCATCCTTGCGACGCACGGTACACCTTGTTTGCCACCTGCTCGACCCTAGTGTCACTGATAAAATGAAGTAATAATACAGTTAAAATAGAGCGAGTGTAATCTCTATCATTTCATTTCCAATGTAGATAAAGAAAGTGCTTCTCTTTGTTAAAGTATGTTTCATCAACTAGTCCCATTGTTAATGTTTAAGCGTTTCTGCAAACTGGGGTGCTTAATTTTAGTTGATATGTACAAAAATAGGGATTTGAATGTCTCAAGGCGCCTCCTTGTACTACTGCTCTACACCGATGTTCATCACTGGCAGAAGGTGTATCTGGGAGACTTGGGACGATGTCCAGTATGAGGCGTACCGTATGAGGCGTCGCAGGGCCCATCTCACCCTCGCAGCATGGCATACTATGATACTATCGCAATATTTTCTTCTATTTATTTTGTGTGTTTCATCAACTAGTGCCACTATAATGTAATCACGCTTTTTCATTATCTGTGCAAATAGGGTTATTCAGCTGCATTTTGGTGGAACTACACAAATGTACGTATGGAACCGACATATATGTAGAGTGCGAGATGTGCCAAGTAAAAATTACCGACACCAACCATGTTGCATGCACGCATTGGCATCCACCACAACCAGTGGGATGTGTGGCGCTCTATGTGGACGGATCTTTCTCGGCAGCAAATCCTCTAACCAAATACTAGTAGCTTATATTGGCAGTTTTCTAGGGAGTACTCTTTTCTGAAAGAAGCACCAATCTATTTTTCTTTATTTGTACACTGTGTCACAACTTTGACCCAAAGGTCCAGAGCTATTTTAGGGTGATTGGCGTAGTACTCGAAGACTGATTGTAAGCATGATTTTCATTAGCTGTCACACTGATTGTAAGCATGAGCAGGTGGAAGATTAGGTTAGTGCGAAGCTTACCTTAAACCCTACCACCGCCGTTGAAACGAGGCGAGCGTCGAGGGAACCGTGGAGAACGTCGGGGAAGCGATGTCGTGCCATCCGGCCTCCTCTTGCGGTGGGAGAACGAATACTCCTGTGGCTCCGGCTGGCTCTGCACCCTCACAAACGACACACCATACTCGATCGATTCGTTATCCTCTGGGTGCTCAACCTTCGACCTGTATGCCCACCACCTCCGCCTGATTGTCACCTCGGGCGAATTTGTCTGCTCCATCGCCCATAGGAGATACTCGATGAACTCGAGGACTACGGCGTGACTGCCACCGAGGAGTACATGTACATCACCGCCCTCATCACCGTCATCTCGCTCTTTCGCATACATTGCCACATGGCCCGCACCATCCTCGAAATCTCCCACTCATTGTCAAACCAACTAAGGATCTCCTTCAACCTGGCTAACTTTGCCTGGTCGCTGCCGGCGATCTGCCTGATTCGCTGCTGCATCCTCTCCATAGATGTCGTTCTGAGTGGTCCGATGCTAGCTTTGGAAGATGGGAGGAGAGACGGTGGTCTTGCAATAGAGAAGAGGGAGAGGAGAGGAGGTGGTTTTGGAATGGAGATGATGGAGAGGAGAGGAGGTGGTTTTGCAATGGAGATGATGGAGAGGAGAGGAGGTGGTTTTGCAATGGAGAGAAGATCAGAAGAGGGAGAGGCGAGATGGTGGTTTTGGAATGGAGATGATGGAGAGGAGAGGAGGTGGTTTTGGAATGGAGATGATGGAGAGGAGAGGAGGTGGTTTTGAAATGGAGAAGATCAGAAGAGGGAGAGGCGAGACGGTGGTTTTGGAATGGAGATGATGGAGAGGAGATGAGGTGGTTTTGCAATGGAGAAGATCACAAGAGGGAGAGGCGAGACGGTGGTTTTGGAATGGAGATGATGGAGAGGAGAGGAGGTGGTTTTGCAATGGAGAAGAGGGAGAGGAGCGTGCGACAGCGATTTAGGATTGGGCAAGAGGGCCGGCGCGCTGTGACTGGATCAAAATCAAAATCAATTTACCCTTCAATTAAGAAACCGACCCCATATTAACTAGTCTCCCTTTTATTCTGGGTCATAATTGGCCATGATTTTCGCACATAAAATATATGTTATACGTTGCAAAAATAATATAATTTGAAAGTACATTCAGGTACGAACCAAACGATACAATTTTTGGTGACATGCATTCACATTTTGCTTGTCACATACAGTACGTGGTCAAACTTTGACCCAAAATACGCAAAACAACAAAAAAATACTTCCAAGACCAGCGCCGCTCTTCCGCTCTTCTCCTATTCCAATGTAAATCCACCGCCACTCCTCTCCTGTTCCAATCTAAATCCAGCGCGGCTCCTCTCCTCTTCCATTTCAAAACCACCGCCCCTCCTCTCCTGTTCCAGTCCAAAACCAGCGTCGCTCCTCTCCCGTTCTAATCCAAAACCAGCGCTGCTCCTCTCCTCTTCCATTCAAAAACCACCGCCGACAAGTGAAGGTGCTGTGGAGAAGTAGATCGATGGAGGAGTACAACCGATACGTGAGGATCGCAGACGGCGACCCTGTGAAGCTAGCTAGGATGTTGGAGATACAGTCTTGGTTTGACAACAAGGACCAACTAGCGGCGACGGCGACATCCATGGCCAAATATCTGCAACAGAGCGAAAAGGCGGTGATACTCCCAGAGGCAGTCGTGCCGGAGTACATAGAGCTGCTCCTCTGGGCCATGGAGCAAACAGATTCACCGAATCCGATCGTGAGGGAGCGGTGGTGGGAGTATCGATCCCAGATGGAGCATCCACAAGAGATTGAAGGATCGAGCATCTACAGGGTGCCGTTTGTGAGGGTGTCCTGCTAGAGCGAGCCGGTGGAGTCTTTGTCGACCGAACCCAACTGCAAGATAAGAAAAGCAGTTGGCCCGACGACGCTTCCCCGCCATCGTCTCCCTTGCCGTTCACATTGTCTCACGGGGCGGTTGTCTGTCGCCGAGGAATAGGAGGGGACTGCCCCCCAGCCCAATAGTCGAGCAGGTTGTGAATTGTCAGGAGGAGCTTAGGGTTGTCAGTATTTGCAGGTTGTGAATTGTGTTTTGTGTTGTGTATTTTGAGAGTACTTTTAGATATGAATGTCTTTTGAATTTCAGATTTGCAGTATTGAGCATATGAAGAATTTTATGAATTCTAGAGATCTATTTTTAGCACTTAAAAATGTAGTTTCATAGGAGTATAAAAGTGCAGACGAGAAGAAACTGCAAGTTTCAGTTTCAGATAAGAAACTGCAAGTTCAGTTTCAGATAAGAAACTACAACTTTCAGAGGCAGAGCATTTATATTAACACGGCCTTTTCAAACAGGGTTAACATCATGTTGGAAGTTTTATTCGTGGTCAAAAATGGAACTACCAGCCAGTTAACATCATGCTGATCAACATTCATGCATAGCACATCTTCATATGATGCACAGTCAAAATGCCCACACAATGTTGAGTGTGCGAAACACAGACAAAACGAGGGACGGAGTTTTGGCAAGTGTTGGACGTGGTTTTGGGCTGCCCCGTCTAGGCTTTCATTTTTAACATGTGCAGCTCACGACCTCGGATGGGAGGGCCTATTTGTATTTTCTTAGGGCCGTCATGTATCGACCGGCCTATGGACCTCCCATCCGAGGTTTTATTTTTGGCAGCCCAATTTATGTATTTTTTTGAAGAAAACGTAGTGGTCTGTTCTATTTTTCTATATAAGAATAGGAACGCCAGGTACAACTTATGTTTCCCTTTTAACTATATTATATATATTTAAATTATTTTATATGTTATTATATATTATTTTTATTGTCATCATATATTTAACAGATACTTACATATGTAAGAAAACAATATCCCACATCTTATTAACTTATAAAAATAATTTCTTAACAAATAAAATCCTGGATTGTTTTGGCACGAAAATCCTAGTGATTGTGTACAAAAGCTTGGTAAGATTTAGGGACGAATGTAATAATATCACTTATTATTTAAATATATTTATAACAAAATGCTCAGCCCATTTTTATTTTTTGATAACATTGCTGGCCCAACCCAATATTATAATTAGAATCAGCCCAGCAAAATCGTGTATCTAGATAAAGTGCAAATGGCCTGTAATTTTTTAGGAAATAAAATAAATGGGCCGCATGAAAGCTACATTAATTGTTCACCCAGCCCAGCTAATGGCTGTAATTCAAAAAAAAAGATCAAATTGACTGTAAATTCTACCGTGCAAAAAAAAGACTGTAAATTCTGAAAAAATGGGTTGAATACGTGCCACATTTTTGGAGGCTGAAATGTGGGCCAATAGGTCAAAGCCAATGCAAGTCGTTGTAAATTTAGTCAACAAATGATTCTGACATGTTAGCCGTTGGATTTACATCCAACAGGCGACATCCATCTTCAATCTCTCGTCTTCTTCCTCCAGCGCCGCCGGGACCACCTCCCGCCTCCTGCTGCTAGTAGCTCTGCTTAGCACGCTTCGCCATGAAGCGCTACTCCATCGTTGGCCAGGACAACCCTCCACACCTCTTGTTCTTCTCCACCGACTGCCGAACCACACCGCACTAGAACTAGTTAACCCTCGTACACCTCTCCATCTGCGACTCTACTCCCGCGTCTTCCCATCTCCGGCTCGTTGCTGTCCGGGCCCTCGCCGTCGTCCACCACCTTGGATGCGCTCGGCGCAGCATGGTCAACATGGTCAACATGGTCAACAAACGACACCATGGGAAGTAGGATGTGCATGGAGAGGCTGACAGGTGGGTCCACGGCCGCACACAAGGAAATGCCTCCTTATTACGCGCAAAATAATGATTCCGCCACCTGACATCTGGGACCCACCGGAAGGGCCTCTGTATTTCGCGAAAAAAACGTGCCCCCCGCTGACTTGTAGGACCCACCAGCTATCTTCACACGCAAGGAAGTGCCTCCTTATTACGCACAAAAAAATGAATACTCCCCCTGCCAGCTGGAACCCAGCATACTGGGAGGCTGACTTGTGGGCCTACCATGTTGACGGGGATGGAGGGCTTTGTCAACTTAGTCAATATGAACGATTCTAGCTCATGTTATCGTACGATGTTCATCCAACAGTTGTAGTGCTTCTTCAACCTCTGGTCTTCTTGCTCCAGCCGCCCAAACCAGCGCCGGTCGTGCCGCGTGCTCCTGCCTCCCGTGGCCGGCTGTGATGCCGCGGAGGCCTCACCACCCCCTACTACTCCCACCGCTGGCCAGGCCATCCCTCTACTCACCCACACCCCCTGTTAATCTACGGCGACAGCAGCCTCACACCGCAGCCGAACCAGTGAACCCTCGTACTCCTCTTTGTGTGGGCATCCACTGCTGCGTCTTCCCCGACTCCGAGTCGTCCCCTTCCTAGGCCTCGCCGTCGTCCACTGCCGTGGTGCTCTCGGCGCGGCGTGGTCTACGTGGTCAAGGAACGACTTCCATCGGACGTGGACTGTACATGGAGAGGCTGACAGCTGGGTCCACGGCCGCAGCAAGGAAGTGCCTCCTTATTACGCAGAAAATAGTGATTCCTCCACCTGACAGCGGGGACCCACCGAACGGGCCACCGTATTTCGTGAAAAAAAGTTTCCCCCTGACTGCTGGGACCCACCAACTACATCTTCGCACACAAGGAAGTGCGTCCGGGCAAAAAAAAACGATTTGCCCCCCTGACTGCTGGGACCCACCAGCTACATCTTCACACGCAAGGAACTGCGTCCGGGCAAAAAAAATGATTCACCCCCCTGACTGCTGGGACCCACCAGCTACATCTTCGCACGCAAAGGAAGTGCGTCCGGGCAAAAAAAATGATTCGCCCCTCTGACTGCTGGGACCCACCAGCTAAATTTTTGCATGCAAGGAACTGCCTGACAGTCGAGACCCACCTGGTCGAAGCATACGTAGCGTTGTCATTCTGGTCGCGAACTTGTACGTACATATATATTGGTCGATGTAGAGGCGCGCACGTGTCGTAGTAGAGGCGCGCACGTGCGTAGTAGAGGCGCGCACGTAGCATGTACACGTACGTACAACTGCCAGGGTGCAAGAAAGAAAATACGATCACGTATGTGTACATATGAGCGGGGTCTCAAACGCCTAGTCGTGCATACGTACGGCGAGGGCTCGTGTTCATGGGGAGGCAACGAAATGGGTCGTGTTCATGGGGAGGCAATGGAATGCGTCGTGTTCATGGGGAGGCAACGGAATGCGTCGTGTTCATGGGGAGGCAACGGAATGCATCATGTTCATCGGGAGGCAACGGAACGCGTGGGAGCCAACCGGCTTGGACGGAACAGGCGATGGAAACGAGGCCTGGCGTACCGCAGAACGGAGGAAACGGACCTCCTACGGTTGAAACGGGGGTCCTGTTGATCGGGAGGGGTGTGGCGTACCGCAAAACGGACGAAACTGACCTCCTACGGTCGAAATGGGGGTCCTGTTGATCGGGAGGGGTGTGGCATACCGCAAAACAGACGAAACAGACTTGTGTTGGAGCGCTAT
>NC_041387.1:490429520-490433944 GCF_002162155.2 Triticum dicoccoides
ACTGTTCATCCAATCGATTGGCTTCAGTTAGCAGCAGTAGCGAAGGAATCGCTCCATCGGGTTCAGTTAACAGCCATCAATCGATTGCTCGGGTTCAGTAACGCGTAGCCTGCAGTGCAATCGCTCGGGTTCAGTTAGAGCCCAACGCCTCGCTCGGGTTTAGTTAGAGCCAACGCCTCGCACACATGCGCGTACGTACGAGAGAAACGCGCATCGCTCCGCCCCCGACCTCCCACCGTAACCGGCAACTCCCTGAAATTTTCCTCCCCCTCGCTTCTACCACAGTTTTTTCCGTCATGGACGGCCCGAAGAATGTCATGCAGCTACGTCTCCGGCCCGCCCAGGATGAAAAGCCCATTTTTGTCATGATTTTTTGTCATAGAAGTAGGATCCCACAACATCTATGATGATACCGGGTTTTGTCACAATTATCGTCATAGAAGTGTCATATGTATGACAGGAAAAAAATTCGTTCGGCCCAAAATGTCACAGATGTGTCTTTTTTTAGTGCGTGTGTCTGCTCGCGCCCTGCAAATGCCCTGTGCCCGGCTGCGGCTACGAAGGCCCGCCGCCGGCGCTCTACCACCACATCAGCAACACGCATCCCATGCCCATGCACAGGATCCAGTAAGGCAAGGTGCTCCAGCTGCAAGTGCCACTATCGGAGCCACGGCTCTTGCTATTCGCGGAGGAGGACATCCACGCATTTTTCTTGGTCGGCGGCGTGCTCGACATCGGCGCGCCTATTGCTGTGTTGGTGGTCTGCTTTAGAGCAGGGGCGTCCCCACTACCGCACTACGTGGCCAAGCTATGGGCGAATGGCTCGCCGGGGGAGCCCAAAGGCACGGCCGACACCGTCAAGGTGGAAATGGAGGTGACAAGCAGCAAGGATCCCGGCAACGTCGACGTGCAGGAGCTGACCTTCTTCACAGTTCTGCCCAAGCTGCTGGCTGGGGCTAAGCTGGTGTCCCTCCACATTCAGATTGACAAGCTCAAGTCCTAAATGTTTCTACAGTGCCTTCTGTTTATCTTAGTAATATGCTAATATAGGGATTACCTCGGTCTACTTTAGCTTAAGAAATGGTGGGTTTTGGTGATGATGCAGCAATTACTTCGACATCGGATCAGTAATTTCCAACAGTCGAACGGATATTTTGTGTCTGTTGGATATAAAGTTCCTTTGGGTAAGAAGTACTAGATAAAAGGAGATGTATGTAGACGTATTTTAGTTTTAGATACGTCCCTTTTTATCCATTTTGATGACAAGCACTCCCTCCATTCCACAATACATGCCTTCCATTTGTCAAAATATAGATATATCTAGACAAGTTTTAGTATATAGGTACATCCATGATAGAGCCAGTCGGATGGTTGAGAACACTACAATTTGTAGCTACAGATGCGTGTGTGACTCCCAGATGCAGAAGCCGGGGCTCATCATCCTCCTTTTCGAGAAAAAACAGATGCGTGTGTCAAAGGACGAGTGCGTGCGTGCACCTCTTATATTCATGTATAACGTACTAAACTCAGAGTACAAGTTTTTGTGGGTGGCACGATGGTGCATGCGAGAAGTCCCAAGAGATAGGTTTAATGCGTCTAAAAAAGACTAGCCTATAGCTCGCCACGCGGCTATTCCTATCGAACGCCCCATTAACCGTAAGATATGTATACGACGGTGCCAGTTATTGCATGTACACAGTAGAAAAAGTACACCACGGCCGAGAACACGTGCCCATGTAACGCCATCCGAGAATAGTGCCGCACTTCGGAACTAGAACCATCAATAAATTTTGAGCTTGCGTCTCATCACATTCCAAATTACTCCACGCTATATTGAATTGCAAACCTGTTCACACCGATCACAACCTAAATGGTTTCCCACTTAGGAGCGTATTAGTACTCGGTTATAAATACTAGTATGCCAAGATGATTGCACATTCCTCCTCAACTCCTCATTCACAATAACAAACAAGTCATTCAACATCCTTCCCTTGCGTCTGCTATGGCCAGTGTGAGTTCTGGGTCGAGAGATTGCCACCAGGGAGAGGCGAGTATGGATGTGGACGCACGAGATGTCCCGCCTCGCTGCGAAAGCAGCCGACGTGTCCAGCCGCGCGGAAGTAGCGGCACAGAGGTCCCGCCGTGCCGCTGAAGCAGCATGGAGGTCCCGCCGCGCTGTCAATGCAACAAACTGGTCCGGCCGCACCGCGAAAGCAGCAGAGATGTCCCGCCACACCATGAATGCAGCAGAGATGTCCCGCCACGCCGCGGCGGCCTGGGAAAATTTCTCGCGGGCAGGCGACGACTGTTAGAGGCGCATGCATGCGATCGTCCATAGCCAGATGGATCAGATCTTCGGCTGGGCAAGGTTGCATGACGACATGAAAGCCTCATTTGAACAGGCTACCGGCATCATCCGGCAACTAAGGGAGGGCAATGAGAGGCTCTGGGCCGAGAGCGACCTGCTGAGGGCGAAGATCGTCCGAAGTACAGACCAGCAGGAGGAGACCAGTGCCTTGTTGAAGAGGACCGGCGTCATCGTCAAGAAACTTATGGACGAGAATGACATGCTCCGCATCGAGCGCCAAAGGCTGGTGGAGGAATCCGTGGATGTTCTCAAGCAGCGTCTTGAGGACATGAAAGAGCTCATCGCCGCTCGCCGCGGAGACTAGTTCCCGCGGCCTGCAGCAACGCATCAAGAAAGTAGAGATCAATGAGCCAGATCCTTGTCTTCCTTCTTCTTTTGCCCTTGTGTATTTCGGGCGTAGCCGCATGTGGCTTTTTAAATTATCTTTCTAATTATGTAAGGCAATTAATCATCCTTATATATTCATCAGTCTTGCTATAAGTCGCAGTAGATGCTATATAGGTCCGTCGGATCTTACATCAAGATCCGTGCTTTCAGATTTTCTTTTTTCTCTCTTAAATCTCAGTCGAGTGAGACATAGCCACACCATTAAACAGAGGCTCGGGCGCCATTAATGGAGACCTTGGGAGAGAGGTAGACGGCAGATGGAGGTCAAAGGGCTCTCCTCCCGATAAGCATGCGCAGGGGTCTGATCGCACACCTCTCGTACTCAAATAGCTACCTTGCATGGCGCCTCCTAGCTAATAAAAAATGGGGACGCGTGGCGGCACGTAAATGGTAGTAAATACAACGCCCATGGTTTCAATAATACTCATGTTTCCAATTGTAAGGTGACAACACTTGTTCCAAAATGACTTTGTTGATTGTTAATGTGTGCGCCTTCGCAAATCGGACATGGCACCAAGCCAAGTTTCATTATTTTCATGCGTGTTTTGGATTTACAGGAATTAAAAAACTAAGTTTCTCAATGTTTCCAGCCCAGCCACGACGCCCAGAATTTTGAATTTCATTCCCATTTCTTGCATGGAACCTAGAAATTTACGCGAGGACACACATGTGATTTTTCAACCAACTTTGGTGCACTGTAACATGTGCTTGTATTTCAAATTTGAATTATGCACACAAAGGTGACACATTCCCTCTCAGAACCATGATCCTTCTTGAGAGAAGCTCCGATTTGCAAGAATCTTATACCCAAATTTGTTCCTATTAGGCCAATTTTTTTACCACGGCATGGTACTACCATGACATGACACCATGCCAAGTATCATGATTTTAAAACCAAGTTTCTCAATGTTCTCGACCGAGCCACGATGCCCAGATGTTTGAATTTTATTCTTATTTTTGGCATGGGACCTAGAAATTCACCCGAGGACACAAATGTGATTTTTCAACCAACTTTGGTGCATGGGAGCATGTGCTTGTAGTTCAAATTTGAATTATGCACATTAAATGACAAAAAACTCAATTAATGTGTAATAAAGGCCAAACGAAGCCAGAATGATTTCCAAAATTTAACAGGGCACTCATGTAGTTCTATGTTGCCTTTGTAAATAAACTCAAGGGGGACAACGTATATCGTTTAGCACTCAAAGGTGGCACGTTCCCTCTCAGAACCACGAGCCTTCTTGAGAGAAGCTTCGGTTTGCAAGAAGCTTATACCAAAATTTGTTCCTATTCGGCCAATTCTTTTACCACAACATAGTAGTACCATGAAATGACACCCATGCCAAGTTTCATGATTTTCAGACGTGTTTTGTATTTACAAGAATTTAAAAAGCAAGTTCTCAATGTTCTCGGCCGAGCCACGATGCCCAGATGTTTGAATTTTATTCTCATTTCTTGCATGGGACCTAGAAATTCACCCGAGGACACAAATGTGATTTTTTTCAACCAACTTTGGTGCACGAGAGCATGTGCTTGTAGTTCAAATTTGACTTATGCACATTAAATGACCAGAAACTCAATTAATGTATAAAAAACGACAAACGAACCCGGAATAATTCCAAAATTTAAGAGGGCACTCATGTAGTTCTATGTTGCCTTTGTTAAGAAA
>NC_041387.1:490434460-490594934 GCF_002162155.2 Triticum dicoccoides
ACGAGCTTCCAAATAGGCCCAATTTTTTACCACAACATGTTAGTGCCATGACATGACACCATGCCAAGTTTCTTGATTTCCAGACGAGTTTTGGATTTACATGAATTTAAAATCTAAGTTTCTCGATGTTTTCGGCCGAGTCACGACGCCCAGATGTTTGAATTTCATTCTCATTTCTTCCATGGGACCTAGAAATTCAACCAAGGACACACATGTGATTTTTCAACCAACTTTGGTGCACTGGAGCATGTTCATGCAGTTCATATTTAGATTATGCACTTTAAAAGTCCAGAAACTCAATTAATGTATAAAAAGGCCAAACGAACCCGAAATAATTCCAAAATTTAACAGGGCGCTCATATAGTTCTATGTTGCCTCTGTAAAGAAAATCAGGGGGGAGGCAGCGTATATCGTTTCGCACACAAAGGTGACACGTTCCCTCTCGGAACCACGAGGCTTGTTGAGAGAATCTCCAGTTTTTCAAGAAGCTTATACCAAAACTTGTCCCAATTCAGCCAAAAATTATACATATGAAAACAGGGTTTAGATTATCCCGAACATCTCGCTACCTAGACCAATAATGTACTATGATTTGAATTCAACATAAAATGGATACAAATATTTGAATTGGAGAGTGTATGGTACATGTAGTTCATAGTGAAATATGATTACTGCTATATGCATGTTTTTTGTTATCAAGATAATATTTAAATTATTGTATAACTTGACAACAATCGTATTCAAATAAGGAAAATTGATTCAAATTTAGTCCATATGGTAGACGGCAATATATATATATGTTCACATGGTGGAGTAAAATGTTCATATATGATGGAAGATCAAAATGTACGACTACATCAATTATAAACCGCAAGGTCACCTAACGATATATTCGAATTCAACATAACGTGGATTCAAAAATTGAAATTCGAGATCATGGCATCTATAATCATATAAAAAGGGACAATACTCTTTCTTTGGTGGGAATTGATTTGTTTTTTATTGTTGTTGAGGGAAGTGCGAATTGATTTGGTACTGTGCAGCGTAATCTTGTTCTCCTGATTTTTTTTACATTTTTCTTGTAGTTTTTTCAATGGCATCTATAGCAATATAGTAAAAGGGGACATGACTCTCTTGTGTCTTGTATGAATTATTATTTTTACACGTTAAGTTTGTTCAGCTGAACAAGGAATCCGCACCTTGTTATCCCGGAATTTTCAAGCTCGAGTATCTTTTGTCTCACCTGCTTTGAAACTCCCGCTTCTTCAACCCGCGCCCCGCCTTGTCATCCCGAAATTTGGACGCGCGCGAGAACTCCCTCCTCATCCGAAATCGCTCCCGCAGCCCAGACACGCGAAATCCCCCTTCTACCCCTCAGTCAGAAATGAAGCTCCACGTCGCGGTGTCAAAACCGGTGGGGGTATGCTGGTAACTTACCCTACATTTCGGACAAGCGCATCCCTAAGCTTGGCTCCCCCTCCCCATTCGCCCCCCATTCGTACACCGAGGCCGCCAAAACCCGAGAAACCCCGCGCTCCTCCGTTGGCCTCCCGACCGCCGCCCAGCCTGAGACTCTTCCCCGACTACGTCGTCCACCGCAACAGCTCGCCGTCCCTCATCCACCGCACCGGATGAGGATCCGTTGTCGATCTCGTCGTCCCGCCGGATCAGCCATCCCATCCTCCACCTCCAAGGAGCTGCCCCAACGTTCGCCTCGTCTATCGTGCCACCTCAATCCCCATAGCACCGTCTTGACCTGCCCTACCGGAACCGCAGCACCCTCACCAATTCCTCCGATGAAGCCGAGGCCAACTCGGCACCACCAAGGAGGTTCTGCACTCACTGCTGCATTTTAACTTTTATTCGATCTCACGGGGCTACCGGTGCTCGATACCGAGCAGACATGGAGGGTCTCCATCGATGGTGCCGTCGCTGGCCACATCATCCACGGCGTCTCTCCCCCATGTCGTTGCTTCCTCAGCGGAGACTTCCACAACGGCACTAGCTGCAGCTGCTCCGGTTCTTGCTCGCGCTGTGGCTCTGTTCTTGCTGTCGATCGCGTAGCTGCACTGCTCTTGCTTTCGTTCGTGTTGCTGCTCTGCTCTTGCTCTCGCTTGCGCTGCTGCTGCTGCACGACCTTCGGCAGCTACAGGAGTTGCTGCTTTAGCACTCGCTCACGGTGCTACTACATGACTTGCTCTCTGCTAGTCTGCTAGTGTGTTCCCTGCTCGAGCGTCTGCTAATTTAGATCACTCCTTCTCTGCTACTAGTGCTCGAACGCCCTAAACATCTATTGCAATGCTCTGTTACTAGTTCATCAGTTTCGATAGTAAAATTCAGTTTCGACTGTGAAGTTCAATTTCTTTAGTTAAGTTCAAAGTGAACAATACTTACAACATCTGTCGAAGCGGCCGTGGCGCAGCTGATGCGTTTTACATCTAGCACTTTTTGGTGATGTATTTTACATCATCTATTGTAGATGATATTAGGGTCCCACTTCAAATTAATGTTGTCTGTCTTGTCATGCTTTAGCCTCGTCGTCGTACACCTAAGCGGAGCTGCTCCAACGATGGAACCGTCCATCACAGCGGAGCAGTACCCTCGGCGCCGTTTCCAGAGGCCTCAGATCTTATTCCCCACCTCCGACAGTCACACCAGCATCATCACCATCCTCCACATCCAACCCAATGATGTTGAGGTCCACAAGGCTATGCCGAAGAGGTTGTACACTCGCCGCATCACTTTGTTTCTCCATTCCTCTGTTCTTCCAATTCATGTGAGCCAAACACCCAGGTTGACTGAAATCCTATGTTTCCAAATGCTTTGTTTTGCACGTGCATTCCTATCCTATTCCTGTGTTTTTCCTATCCCTGAGTTTATAGAATCCTCCAATTCTAAGGAGCCCTTACAAATTTACTTCATTTTCAGATAGGCGTCAAAGAAAACTCTGTGTGTTATGTCCTGCTCCTGCCGTGCCGTCATCCACCCCACCTGAGGTGCACCATCGACAGAAGCGTTCACTGCAGCAGAGATCCCCCTATAGACTTTCTTTCGTTGCCTCAGATCATCTTCCCCGTTGCCGGCAGCCACGCCAACTGCATTACCATCATCGACTGAGCAGATGAACCTGAGGACTACACAGTTCCAAAAGAGAGGTCGCAGTCTTTCGTGTTTGCTTACGTTATACATCGGTTATTATTACCTACTACTTTATCGTTCAATCTTGAGTTTTGAATTTCCCATGGGTCTCATATCGAGCCAGCGACGAATAGTATCTGTCTACTATCTGGTTCATCTGCGGTCTTCTATGTGGTTCATGTTGGGTGGGCAACAAACAATAGATGATCCATTGTCTATCTTTTTAAACTGAAGCTATAATCTACCTGCTATCATTAGTTTTGGATCCATCCACTCGTTTGCTACCATCAGTCTTGATTTTTGCATGCACCCCTTAGGCCTTACAAAATCTAACTATTCTTTTTATTATGCATGTCAGATATTGTACACAATCATACTGAACATGTAGAGAAAAAGAGAAGACCGTTGCGTGCGAATATAATGTCATGCAGACGTCGCTCCATGGTGGGAGAAGTGACCCCCCCTCCTGCATTTCCAGATTGTATTCCAGAGGAAGATAACTGTTCAGATGGAGATTCAGAAGGAGCCGACCATGCCTGTTTACCACCTGAGGTGTTTGCTCTAACCTGGCATGCTGATGTTGGTCATATCATGCATATGGCGCCTTGCATTGCTTACATTATACATCTTATATGTCATCAGCTTAGTTTAGATTTGCTCTGTGTGAATGCCACCTGTTTGGTTTCTATATCATACTCCCACCATTCCTAAATATTTGTCTTTTTAGAGATTTCAACAAGTGACTGCATACAGAACAAAATGAGTGAATCTACACTCTAAAATATGTCTATATACATCCATATGTGGTAGTCCATTTGAAATCTCTAAAAAGACAAATATTTAGGAATGGAGGGAGTATATGGGAATTATGCAATGCCATCTTCTTTAGCCAGGCATCATATACGTGAATCATGCAATGTCATCCTGTTTAGCCAATCATCGTATATGTGAATTGTATCGTGCCATTTTTTTTCCATAATGTATTCCATTTGTCAACAATGTTTATACATTCATCTACTCTTCCTGTGCATTAGTCATTTGAGTCGGTCATGGGAAAATCTGGAGTGAAAACAAGGTCTTCTAAGCAGTCAGTGCTACCAGTCGATGCAGATTTCTTGCTGGTTATAGATAGCTCCTCAGAGGAGGATTCAGAGAGAGATGACCAGTCGTATTCCCCCCCCCCTCGAGGTGCATGCTCTAACTTGGCTGGGTTATATTGCTCATATCATGCATATGGTGTCTTGCATTGCCATGCCATCTGCTTAGATTAGACATGCTTTGTGTGAATGCCTCCTGTTTGCTTTCTATATCAGATATGTGAATTATGCAATGCCATGTTTTTTAGCCAGTTATCATATATGTGAATTATGCACCGCCATGGAGCCAGGCATCATATATGTGAATTATCTCATGCCATATATTTTTTTCATTACGTATCCATTTGTCGACAATCTGTGTATATTGAACTACTCTTCATGTGTATCAGCCATTTGAGCCGGTTATGGAAAAATCTGGAGTGAAAACAAGGTCTTCAGAGCAGGCAATGGTACCTATTGAAGTATATATCTCGATGGTTACAGGGAGCTCCTCAGAGGAGGATTCAGAGACAGATGACCAGTCCTATATCCCACCTGAGGTGTATGCTCTAAGTTGCAATGTTTATATTTCTCATATGATGCATATGGTGTCTTGCATTGCTTAGTTTAGACATCATATGCACAATATTGAATTCTATCTGCTTAGTTTAGAGATCATACATGCGAGTGCCAGCTGCTTAGTATATGAATCAATTATGTCAATTATATCATGCCATCATGTATACTTAGACAACATGTATGTGAATTATTTCATCCCAACCTATTTTAGAAAGACATCATATAATTTTGTCATGTCATCCTGTTTAGGTACTCATAATATGTTGAATTATGCCATTATATCCTATTAAGTTATCCATCATATATCTGAAACTGTGTCATGCTATCCTGTTTAGTTAGGCATCATATATGTGAAATTGTGTCATGTTGTCCTATTTGGTTAGACAACATATATGTGAATTACCACATCTGTCTATCATACAATGTCTGTACGCTCAATTTCTTTTCTTATTTATCGGCCATTTGAATTGGAGGGGGTGATGGCAATATCTAAGGGAGCAAAAACCTATTCTTCACAAAAGACAGTGCTACCCGTCGATGCAGATAGAACCATGGTTGTACTGGCCCACAAACTAGCCCCACCACACATATTCGAGACTCTTCCAGATTGCACGCTTACACCGTTGCGTAGAGAACCAGCTACAACCCATCTAACCGCAACTCTAGCAGATAGTAACCCACTTATAGTTGACAAAGCACCATGTCCACCATAGAGTACCCCCACACGAGCAGTTTGTAAAGCTACTACAGTGCCCAAAGCACGAAGACCACCACAGCTAACCCAAACTCCACGTTTAAAGCAGAAGAGCAACTGTTCTCAGGTCAGATTCCGTAGCTATGGTCGATACTCCTTTGCTGTTGCATCACTGTATTTACTCATACCAACTACTTTCGAATTTGAAGGATCCAATTGAAACTCCAATGGCGCAACATGTATGTTTTAAACCTATTTCTTTAACTGGATTGCTGTTCTAACTTCTTGCTATATGTTGATTTCAGTTTAAGTTGTATAAACAGTTATGTTCTCATGTGATGCACATTACAAGTGCTGCCAATGCTGTGTAGTTTCTCACACTTATATTCTGTCTATGCTGCTGTGTCTTAAAAACATATGAGTTGAACTGTGTCTCTATCTTGATTAGGGAACATAAACTAGAATGATATGGACAATACAGTGACCATAGTACATAGATATATGTTTGTTTCATGTTGTTATCCTGTCCACCTTACTACTGAACCGGTTTACAAAATGAGTTTTGTATACTACAAGCTAAACAAGTGATGTGTCTGCTTGTTTCTCTTGTAGTATGCAAACAGAATATTGGAGAAGAGCACCCCACTATGCAATGGTAGAGAAAGTAATGCAGATAAGGTTCAAGATAGTGAGACAACCCTGTTGGTCTCTGAAAGTGCTAGTTATCGACTAGAGGGGGGGGGGGTGAATAGGCGATTTTTATCTAAGTCTTCAAAACGTGGAAGTTTCGAAGACAAACAATAGAAATGACCTAATTGATATGCAGCGGAAGATAAACTACAACAAGCAAGCCATAGTCAAGTATGCATAGCGTTAACGTACGAAGACTAATAGCAGCTAGGTAGTAGGATCAGGATGGAAGATAGTATGAAGCCAGTCAACAATAGTAGTCAAGCAATGAAGTCAATCAGATAAGACAGATAGGCAACGACTTCACGAAGACAAACTCAAAGTAAAGGAGGGAAGAGATAGAACCAGTCACTTGTTGAAGACACATGATTTGTTGGACCGGTTCCAGTTGTTGTTACAACTGTACGTCTGGTTAGGGAGGCTGGGATTCAACTCAGAAGACCGTGTCTTCACCTTATTCCCCTTGAGCTAAGGACACTTAGTCCTCGCCCAATCACTCTGGTAAGTCTTCAAGGTAGACTTCCAAACCTTCACAAACTTCGTTCACCCGGCAATCAACAATGACTCTTGGATGCTCAGAATGCGATGCCTAACCGGCTGGAGGATTCACAGTCCTCAAGTGTAATAAGTCTTCAGGTCACACAGACAGAAAGACTTTAGTGATGCCTAACACTCTTTGGCTCTGGGTGTTTGGGCTTTATCCTCGCAAGGATTTCTCTCTCAAAGGCTTCCAGGTGGGTTGCTCTCAAAACGACAAAAGCCGTAAACTAACTCTGAGCAGCCACCAATTTATGGTGTAGGGGGTGGTCTATTTATAGCCACAAGGCAACCCGACCTGATTTGTCTGAAATGACCCTGGGTCACTAAGGAACTGACACGTGTTCCAACGGTCAGATTTCAAACACACGCGGCAACTTTACTTGGGCTACAAGTAAAGCTGACTCATCTAGCTCTGGATAAGATTTGCTCTCATTGTCTTCGCTCGAAGACATAGGATTTGGGTTGAGCATCACTTCAGTCACTCTGACTTAGTTCACTTGGACCCCACTTAACAGTACGGTGGTTCCTATGACTCAACAAAGAAGAAAAGGAAACAACGAAACCACACAGTCTTCGCGCTCCATAGTCTTCACGCAATATCTTCTCATGTCATAGTCTTCAATATGAATATCTTCTCATACCACCATTGTCTTCACTGTCTTCATACATTTTTAGGGGTCATCTCCGGTAGGTAAACTGAATCAATGAGGGACACTACCTGTGTTATCCTGCAATTCTCACAAACGCATTAGTCCCTCAACCAACTTTGTCGTCAATACTCCAAAACCAACTAGGGGTGGCACTAGATGCACTTACAATCTCCCCCTTTTTGGTGATTGATGACAAACTGGTTGAAGTTTTCAACGGGGATAAAGTATGTGAAATTGTAAAGGATAGGAATTGTCTTCATAAGTAGCAAGGGCTCCCCCTGAAGATGTGCATATAAGTAATTTTGCTTTTGGAATGCAAATGCACATGGCAGGTTGTACTTGTGGAGATCCACTTCAACTTATGAAGATAATTCATCATGCATGAAATGATATAGCAAATAGGGTGACATGCATAATGAAAAATGGACGTCTGCAGGATGATCTAAGTGCGAAAGTTATCATCACACATGAGGAATTTATCATCGTATCACAGTAAAGCAAATAAGTAGTAGACGACCATCAAGTTTAAGTGTTACAACTCAAAGAACGAAGTGTATCAAAGGCAAGAGTTGTAGGCACTAGGCAAAAAATAATGCAACCGCCCATATGAACCCGCTTGAAGACTGTCAACTCATACGCTTCTCCCCCTTTTGTCAGTAAGGACCAAAAAGGTTTGAAGACATAGAGCATCTACTCGTCCTCATGAGTAGCTGAAGCAGCAGGGTTATCGTCGTTGGTTGGCGGTGCAGACGAACTTGGTGCAGTGTCGATGCGTGCAGTTGTAGGAGGTGGTGAAGTAGCATCATCTTCATCATCGATCACTCTGGCATTGACAGTTGCCGCGGAGGAAGAATATTTAGAGTCTTCAAGAGATGGAGTGCGACGTAGGACAACAGTCCGTGGAGGAGTGGAGTCAAACTGGAATCTTTCATTGAAGCCATCGTCTTGAAGATCTGCTTCAGCACTAAGCAGGGTCAAGCTCTTCCATGGTCGCCGGCAAGTTTCATGAGCAACAAAGGCATTCTTGGTGGCAAGGTTACGAATGCGATTGACATCCACCAAGAGGCTTTGCATCTGTCTTTTGAGCCAAAAGTGATGTTTATCCTATTTCTGATGAAGGGCCACAAGAAGTTCTCGGTCATTGAGAACGCGAGAATGCTTCCGAGGCCTTTGGGAAATGGTGCTTTCAGTGGCTTCAGTAGGTGCTCGATGAGGCAGACGAGTATTTCTAGCCAATGGATAGATTCGAGTTGCTGCTTGAACACCTTCAATAGGTTGAGTGAAGCTTTGGTGCTCGACATTTTGAAGACAAAGAGGCTTCTTGGCAGGGTCAGAATATATGGCTTCAACTGACATATCAACCTCTGGTAGGAAGATCACATGATTGCGAGCAGATGGTTGATAGTTGATAGATGAGTGTCGCTTGATGAGGCGCATGACCCATGGAGCATAAAACTTCAGACCAAACAGATCAGATCCAGAAGCAGCAAGTTGCCTGATGAAGAAATCATGTGCATTGAAGCTGATGCCATTGAGGATGTAAAAGACCAATGTCTTCATGGCTCCTTCAAGTTTTGCAGCTGATGAATGTCCTTTGATCGGCGATAGAGTCCGCCTGATGATATGATATATAGTGCGCGGCAGATACTCAAGGTCATCAACAAAGAACTCCTTTGGATATTCAGCATCACGTGGCAAAGGCTTCATCATGCTCAACATCTGGCTCATATTGGGTTCAGGCTTATGGAAGATGCTCTCCAATGCATTGCGGTGGTTTTGACAACCAGGTTCATAGAGCTCTCCGGGAGTGGATAGGCCTGTAAGCTCAATGATGTCAAGAGCTTTGGCTTCATGATGAACATTTCCTGTCATCCACTCGAGAACCCATGTCTTCGTATCTCTGTTATAACCGCGAATGTGTAGAGTAGCATAGAATTGAAGCAATAGCTCTTCATTCCAGTGTTCTTTGTCTATCACAAAGTTGAGCAGACCAGCATCACGAAAGCAATCCAGTGCTTCTTCTAAGCACGGTAGTCCCGCAATGGCTTCAGTGTCGAGGCACATATGAGGGAAAATGCACCCTTGATCATACAGAACGCAGGAGTAATAGCTTCTCTGCTGATAGCTCTAGAACCGATCTGATGATATCCTTGGCTTGGAGTAAGGGTTCTTGGCGCTGTCAGAGAAGGTATTGTGGCTTTTGAAGCCATTGGCATCGAAGGACCCTGGTGAGTTTGCAGTACCTGGAAACCTTGGCAGTCTTGGCTTGGGCTTCTGGACCTGAGGCCTATGCTCAACATGATAATCAAATTGAGGTCCAGAGGCAGTAGGCGGAGGTACCAGAATGGGCCATCGAACAGTGGTTAGCTGACCATGGCTGTATGCTGGCTCAACTGTATGGGGCCTTGGTGGCAGAACTGGAGCAGGGGCAACAGCTGAGGCTTCAGGCTGCACAACAGGTGCTTCAGGAGCAGGTGCATCATTAGCTTCAGGTGCAGTGGCCTCATTAGCTTCAGGAACACTGGTTGGTTCAAGCTCCACATTAGCGTCAGCCATGACAACGTCATCGGCTTCATTGTCGTTGGTGGTGGCAGCTTCAACATTTTCAACCTCCTCTTGATGAACAGGAGGGTCGGGCACTGGCACGTTCACATCAGGAGCAGCTTCTTCAATAACTGGGGGAGTAGGGACACGTACGTCTTCTTGATTCTCTTGGGCTGATGCAGCCGGAATGTCTTCAGCAGCTTGGGCTTCAGACATGGAGACGTTCATAGTTGGAGTGGGTTCAGAAAATACTTGACGTGCAACAGGTTGGTGTTGCACTTCTCCTTCTGGAACGCTCTACAGAGGGACTTGAGGCCTTTGTCCTTTGCGAAGCCTGCGAAATGCTGGCAACGCCTTTGGAGATGGAGTTGGTTGGGCCTCAAAGTCTTCACCTTCTTCTTGCACGGGTGGTGTAGCTTGTTGTTGTTGTTGGGGAGTACTTGGGGAGTCGTGTTGCTGTGGGTGATCAGCCCATGATGCATCCTGAGCAATTGGCGTCAGAGGACGACCAATGTAAGAACAGGCGATGATACCACGTTGTGTTCGATCTGAGGAAGAACTTCATCATCTTCCACATTGTCATCATGACCAATGTCTTCAGCAGCGGTGGGTTCAGCTGCTGGTATATCTTCAGCTTCATGAACCTCTGTGGAAGCAGGCTCATGAACTATCATCCTTCTTTCTTGATGTTCTGACGCAGGGCGAACCACTGAAATGGATTCAACAACTAAGGGCTCCGTGGGAGCAGCCCTAGTCTTCTTGGTCTTGCGCTTCTTCTTGGAGGGAGAGGCATCAGAGGCTTCAGTATTCTTCCTCTTTCTGGCTTCAGCCTCGGCAGCCCTCGTCTTCTTCTGTTCTGAAGCGGTTGTGGTGACCTTTGGCTTCGAGCCAGTCATGCTGCTTGAGAAGATAATGCGAGGGGCTTCTTGGCTTGAAGGTGCAGGCTGGTCAGCAGGAAGCTTCTTTTTCTTTGCAGCCATCCTGGGGTCAATGCTAGGACGGCCAAGTGACTTGCGCTTCTCAGCCTCATTGTAGGCAAGCACACACTTATCATCCAATCTCTTCATGCGCTCACGAGAGCCTTGAGCTTCTTGGCGCTTCTTCAGAAAAGCTTCTTTAAGCTCATGCAGCATGATCTTGAAGTTTCTGACGTCTTGAACACTGAGCTTCGCCACATGCTTCTTGAATTGAGCCTTCTCATAATCAATTTTGTTCTTCAGCTCAACGATGCACTGAGCAAGAGCCAGCTCAGAAGCAATGGCGCCATTGAAAGATGCGCTAAGGCCAATGGGAAGCTGCAAATCTTCAAAGCTTAGATTGGGGGTGTCGAACCACTCATCAATGAAGTTATGGATGATGGACACATCAAAGAGAGGCAAGTTGTTGAAGATTTCTGCTTCTTCCTTGCTCTTTATCAGTTGCTCAAGGGCATCATCAGCAAGATCTTCATCACTTGACAGATCAATGGGTTCTTCACACAGAATGGCGGCAGGAGTCAAGGCTTGATCAGTATGCCTGACAAGTTGCTTTTTCTTCTCCGTCTTCTTGGAGATGCGGGATTGATCTTCAGACTGCACACTGGCTTCAGGAGGTGCAGTGGCCAGTGGCTTCACACGAGAAGCTTTTGGAGGTGCAGCTGATGATGAAGCCTTAATCTTCTTTGGCTTCTGCGGCCTTGGAGGAGGAGCTGGGGCTTCATCAGAATCAGCCTCATTGTCAGAATGATCCACTTTGGCACCTTGTACCAAGATGTAGAAGATGAGGCCATCAAGGTTTGCAAAGGGGCCAATTCTGTTTTCTTCAGCTTCACGTGTGCCATCATCACGGGGAGCAGAGGGGCCAGGATTGAAGTCTATTCCCCATGACTTCTTGTTTTCCTTTGCCGAAGCCTTAGCATACTGAAAATTGCGCTTGAAGAGATTGTCGTCACGACACCAGAGTAATGATGTGGGATCGGCATTCTCAGGCTAAGGTCCATGGACCATGCAAAGAAATCTTGTGTAATAGCTTCAGCTCTGTTCTTGGGTTGAAGACCTTGATAGACAATATCGCCCCAAGGACTCTTGATTGCATTCTTCTCTGCATATTCCTTGGTTACGAACTTGTACTTGAACCACTCTTCAGCCCAATAGCGTAGAATCCATTGGATTCATGTCTTGCGCTGATGATATGTCTCTTCAGGATCTGTCTTGTAGAGCTCTGCTAGGTCATCAGGCAGATCTTTGGATGTTCCTTCTCGGCGCTGTCTGCCACCCTTCCTTGCTGATTTTTCTGCAGCCATGAACTTCAAACTAAATGGCTTCAATACGTTCAATGGCTTCAGAGACTTTCGCTTGCTGGTCAAGCATGAACTGGCTTCTAGAGAATTGATATGATGCTGTAAGTATTCTGCAAACGAATACAGACTATGAGAACCAAGGGATTCTCCCACGGACATGTACCTGTGACAACATTAGAGATGCGAGGGAAGGGGAAGAGGTCATATGCATTCTCAGAAGATTTTGAAGATAAATCAGTTTGAAGACATTGACTTCATGATGCGAAGACATTCACTTATGTGAGGTGAGTTGGTTCCAGATTTGTATCAATCCGTGAATAAGTACAAGTGAGGAATCAAACTAGATAGGAAATCTAAGTGAATAGACTAGGCATTATGAGATGCAGACAGAATAGATCTAACATTGAGTAGGTAGAAACCACTTTCGGTAGATAGGATGAATCTATGAAGATCAAAAAGGTGGTAAAAATAGAGTTATAATTACCGCACGAAGAACTGCTAGATGGGATGAATAGGAGACCGAGCAGTTCAGCCCACCGTGCCCTAACTTGGTGACGGAGGACACCTACGGCGACGGCGGAGAGGACGATGTCCGCGGCCGGCGTGAGGACGGCGTCGGAGAAGTCGCGGCAGCTAAGCGCTTCATCGCCGGCATCGTCGAGAGCTAGCGGTGGCGCTAGGGTTTTGACGAGGTGGAGTGGTGGAAGAAGGTTTTCTTGACCGCAGGGGACACGTATTTATAAGTAGGTGTGCGACACTGCGCAATTACGCAGGTGCCCCTGTCTGTTCACATCCGTGGGACACGTGGCAAGCATGCAACATACTCAGAGTTGTCCCACGTTCCCACGCCCGCCAGGCATGTCGGAGAGTTGTTCCGGCTTCTCCGGATATCGACAATAAAGATGAATCATTTAAATAGGACTTGATGTTTGTCTCTGTGTCTTCTGCTGACTAGGACGCAGAGAAAACATTCGACAGTTTCAATAGAATGCATATGATTTGGACAGATAGAGTTTGAGATAGAAAGCATAGAGAGGTTAGGGTCCGATCACATTCACTTAGTTCAAAAGATTCAACTTGAAGACATAGCAATAAGTGAATGCTGCAGAGGACAGAACACTAGTATATATATGCAATCAAATCATCATAGCGCAGAAAATCATGAAGATAAGTTGAAACTGAAGACAAACCAAATGCGAAGTCTTTGCAAAAGTAACGCCATGAGTGAAACACTTCAAACAGAGAAATTTGGTGGTGGCGTTACCCACCATATAGGAAGTATTAGACCCAGACACGGCGCACAATTATCGTGGCGCTCCGAAGTCAAATTCCATGTTAATGTATTCACACTCAGAGTGTAAATCTTCATTGATTGAAGATATACATTACTTTGTGTGTTGCACATCTAAGTCATCAACATGCATAAGTGTTAGGACGTGTGACTGATCATAGGATATTAGAGGATTCCAAGATATTTAGCTCACACCGTAACTTGCAAAACCTTTTCTCATCCAAGGGCTTTGTGAAGATATCTGCAAGTTGCTCTTCAGTGTTGACGTGAATGATATCGATATCTTTCTTCATGACATGATCTCTGAGAAAGTGATGACGAATTTCAATGTGCTTTGTCTTCGAGTGTTGGACTGGATTGTTGGCTATCTTGATGGCACTTTCGTTGTCGTAGAAGAGAGGTACTTGTTTCAGGTTGATGCCATAGTCCTTGAGAGTTTGCTTCATCCATAGAAGCTGAGCACAACAGGAACCAGCAGCAATGTATTCAGATTCAGCAGTTGAGAGTGATACAAAATTCTGCTTCTTTGAAGACCAACAGACAAGTGATCGTCCCAGAAAGTGACATGTTCCTGATGTTGACTTGTGATCCACCTTGTCACCAGCATAATCAGCATCCAAGAATCCAACCAAATCAAATTTTGAGCCCTTGGGATACCATAATCCGAGTGTTGGGGTGTAAGCCAAATATCGAAGAATTCGCTTCACAGCTAAGTGATGTGATTCCTTTGGATCCGCTTGGAATCGAGCACACATGCAAACACTAAGCATAATATCTGGCCTAGATGCACATAGATAAAGTAAAGAACCAATCATGGAGCAGTATACCTTTTGATCGAACTCTTTACCATTGTCGTCGGGACCAAGGTGGTGTTTGGCTGGCATTGGCGTCGTATAACCTTTGTAGTCTTCCATTCCAAACTTCTTCAGACAATCTTTGAGGTATTTTTCTTGAGATATGAAGATGCCATTGCTTTGCTGACGAATTTGAAGACCAAGGAAGAACTTCAGTTCTCCCATCATGGACATCTGATATTGCTCTTGCATCATGTATCCAAACTCATCACTATACTTCTGGTTGGTGCAGCCGAAGATAATGTCATCCACATATATTTGGCACACAAACAGTTCGCCATCATATGTCTTCGTGAAGAGTGTGGGATCGAGGGATCCTGGTTTGAAGCCTTTGCTCTTCAGGAAGTCTTTGATCGTATCATACCATGCGCGAGGAGCTTGTTTGAGGTCATACAGTGCTTTGTTTAGCTTGTACACCATATCAGGATGTTTTGGATCTTCAAAGCCGGGTGGTTGAGCGACATATACTTCTTCTTCAATCTTTCCATTGAGAAATGCACTCTTCACATCCATTTGATATAGCAAGATGTTGTGATAATTAGCATAGGCTAGCAGTATGCGAATAGCTTCAAGCCTAGCAACAGGAGCAAATGTTTCATCGAAGTCAATTCCTTCAACTTGAGTATATCCTTGAGCCAAAAGACGTGCTTTCTTTCTGACGACTTGACCATGCTCATCTTGCTTGTTTCGATATATCCATTTCGTTCCAATAATGTTATGCTTGCGAGGGTCAGGTCGCTTGACAAGTTCCCAAACATTATTCAGCTTGAACTGTTGAAGTTCTTCTTGCATGGCTTGAATCCATTCAGGTTCCATAAAAGCTTCAGCAACTTTCTTGGGTTCTGATATTAACACAAATGAAAGTGCCCATAGAAGTTTGCTAACTGTGTTGCTCTTGAGCGAGTAAGCGGACCAGGTGCATTTGATGCTCTCAATTATCTTCTCGATTTGTACTTCATTTGCAACACGAGGATGAACTGGACAAAAACCTTGCTCATGCTGATCATTGTCATCATTGGGAGGATTGTCTTCGGTCTGAGCATTGTCTTCAGGTTGGTTTGGTGCAGAAATGATAAGTTCCTCTTCAGGCTGTGCTTCAGAGGGCATGATTTCACCAGTTCCCATCAGCTTGATAGATTCACTGGAAGGAGCTTCATCTAGTGTGCTTGGCAGGAGCTCTCGTTGTGAACCATTGGTTTCATCAAATCGCACATCCACTGTTTCAATGATTTTGTAGTGGAAGAGGTTGAAGACTCTGTAGGAGTGCGAATCCTTTCCATAGCCAAGCATGAAGCCTTCGTGAGCTTTGGGTTCAAATTTTGACTTGTGATGGGGGTCCTTGATCCAACACCTAGCACCAAAGACTCTGAAGTAACTGACATTTGGCTTCTTGCCAGTAAGGATCTCATAGGATGTTTTGCCCAGAAGCTTGTGGATGTAAACACGGTTGATGATGTGACATGCAGTATCAATAGCTTCAGGCCAGAACTTTCTTGGTGTCTTGTACTCGTCGAGCATTGTTCGAGCCATCTCAATGAGGGTTCTATTCTTGCGCTCAACAATGCCATTTTGCTGAGGTGTGTAAGGAGCAGAAAATTCATGAGCGATTCCCATTGTATCCAGATAAAGATCAAGGCCGGTGTTCTTGAATTCAGTGCCGTTATCACTTCTGATATGCTTGATCTTGACGCCATAATTGTTCATTGCTCGATTGGCGAATCGTTTGAAGACATCTTGTACTTCAGTCTTGTAGAGAATTATGTGCACCCATGTATATCTTGAATAGTCATCAACAATGACAAAGCCATAGAGACACGCCGTTGTTGTGAGGGTGGAGTAGTGAGTAGGACCAAATAAGTCCATGTGCAACAGCTCAAAGGGTTGAGATGTCGTCATGATTGTCTTCGAGGGGTGCTTGGCCCTCGTCATCTTCCCAGCTTCGCAAGCACCACACAAATGATCTTTCTTGAACTTGACACCTTCGATGCCTATGACATGCTTTTTCTTGACGAGAGTGTGTAAGTTCCTCATGCCAGCATTCTGAAGCTTTTGCAAGAAGGCATACGGCAAGCTGTGGACCTGCTGAGAAATCTACCATGTATATATCACCTTTCCTATACCCTTCAAAGACTAGAGACTTGTCAGATTCCATTAGTACAAGGCAACGATATTTTCCAAATATCACAATCATGTTTAAGTCACAAAGCATTGAGACAGACATTAAGTTGAATCCAAGGGATTCAACAATCATCACTTTATCCATGTGTTGATCCTTTGAGATTGCAACTCTACCTAGACCCAATACCTTGCCTTTACCAGTGTCAGCAAATGTGATTTGACTCTTGTCGGATGGACGTAAGGTTGATTCCATGAGAAGACTTCGATCACCAGTCATATGATTAGTGCATCCGCTGTTAATAATCCATTATGAAGCTTTTGGTGACATGCCCTACAGTGCAGTTAGGAGGATAGGCTTCACAAGGTATGTTGTGAAGCATAAGCATTTGATGCACACTAGGATTATCACAGCTTAGATCGAAGTTAGCACACAGTATGACAGGTAAGTGATTCATATGTGGAGTACATAGTAAGTCATTTTATCATGCGCCCTTTGTGTTTTAGGTCCCCAACAATTATATCGGACGCCTTTGATTGCTGGCTGGAGACCACATTCTGCAAAAGAGAGTTAATTCTTCTTCACCACCCACATTTTCAGGGGTGGCTTAGAAGCAATGAGTCTAAGTGCAGCATCTGAGAATTTCGGCTTTGAAGCCCTAGCAAATAGCCTTGCAGGAGATGAATGATACTCATGTGAATAAGCAGAAAAGTTCTTAGTTCTATGAACATAGCGGTTTGAAGACACATGCTCATATTCATGAGTCTGAGTATGATTTCCCTGCAAAACATTGGCGTTAGGGTGACTCAAGTGAGTCCTGTGTTCGTATGAAGCCGTTGGACCATATGATGCCTTTGGTCTGGGGTTTGTCTTCTTCCCTGGTGGTGTCATGATGACATTCACTGGAAGATTCTCAAGGCAGCTTTTGGGAACCCAGATCTTCTTCATAGGAGGTCCATTCCTGCAGTTAGTACCAATATACCTGGCAAACACTTCACCATTCTGATTTTTGAACAGTTTATAGTTTGCATCAAAGGATTCATCAATGATAATAGGATTAGCACAGGTAAATCCAGATAAAGTGGATGGATCCACTGAAGGTTCCTTTGCAGCAACCCATGTGGTTTTGGGATACTGCTCAGGCTTCCAGTAGGAACCATCAGCATTCATTTTCCTCTCGAACCCAACACCCTCTTTCCTAGGGTTTCGGTTCAGAATCTGCTTTTTGAGGACATCACAAAGTGTCTGATGCCCTTTCAGACTTTTATACATCCCTGTTTCAAGCAATGTCTTCAACCTAGCATTTTCATCAACAATAGCAGTGGTATCCTCAGAAGAGGGGTTAGTTACCACATCAGTAGTTGAAGACAGAGCAACAGTAGCAGCAGTGGAACATTCAGCAACAGAAGCAGCGTTATCACGCTCAATGCATTTTAAGCATGGTGGTTCAAATTCATCCTGAGCGGGACTAATCTGTTGAGCGCGAAATGACTCATTCTCTTTTTGAAGATCTTCATGAGTCGCTTTCAGTTTCTCAAGCTCTTGCTTCCTTTGAAGATAATCATAGCAGAGCTTTTCATAAGTGGTTGAGAGCATCTCATGAAGACTTTCAAGGTCTTGTTAGTTAGCATGAAGATTTTTTATGTCTTCAACTAAGGACTGTGAACGTGTCATTTCCGCGTCCAACAGGTCATCGCTTTTGTCTAACAGTTTTTGAGTATGTTCCATAGCCTTTTGTTGTTCAGTAGCAATTTTAGCAAGTGTTTTGTAGTTGGGTTTAGATTCACAATCAGAGTCATCTTCACTTGATGTTTGAAAGTAAGCATCGCGCGATTTTACCTTGGCACCGCGTGCCATGAAGCAGTAGGTGGGAGCAGGATCGTCCTTGTCATCATCAGCGTTGGTGTGGGAGTCATTGTCTTCAGTGTTGAAGATGGACTTTGCAACGTAGGCTGTGGCCAGAGCCAGACTTGCAACGCCAGAGTCGGACTCAGCTTCAGATTCCACCTCTGCCTCCTTAGATGCAGACTCCTCCTTTGAATCCATTTCCTTGCCAACAAAGGCACGAGCCTTGCCAGATGAGCTCTTCTTATGAGATGAGGACTTTGATGTGGACTTGGAAGAAGACTTTGATGATTTCTTCTTCTTCTTGTCATCAGAGTCATATTCCTTGCTCTTCTTCTTCTTCTTCTTCTCGTTGTCCCACTGAGGACACTCAGAGATGTAGTGCCCAGGCTTCTTACACTTGTGACATGTTCTCTTCTTGTTGTCTTGAGTGGAAGCTTCATCATTTCTTGAACTGGATCGTGAAGACTTTCTGAAGCCCTTCTTCTTGGTGAATTTCTGGAACTTCTTCACAAGCATAGCAAGCTCCCTTCCAATGACTTCAGGATCATCAGAACCGCAGTCAGATTCTTCTTCTTTAGATGAGGAAACAACTTTTGCCTTCAAAGCACGAGTTCGGCCATAGTTGGGGCCATAGATATCTCTTTTCTCAGAAAGCTGGAACTCATGTGTGTTGAGCCTCTCAAGTATATCAGACGGATCGAGTGTCTTGAAGTCAGGACGTTCTTGTATCATGAGGGCAAGGGTGTCAAAGGAGGTGTCAAGTGATCTCAGCAGTGTCTTGACAATTTCATGCTTGGTGATCTCAGTGGCGCCAAGAGCTTGAAGCTCATTTGTGATGTCAGTCAGACGATCAAACGTGAGCTGGACATTTTCATTGTTGTTTCTCTTGAAGCGGTTGAAGAGGTTGCGAAGAACACTGATCCTTTGATCTCTCTGTGTTGACACGCCTTCATTGACCTTGGATAGCCAGTCCCAGACTAGCTTTGACGTTTCCAGAGCGCTCACACGGCCATACTATCCTTTTGTCAGATGATCACAGAGGATGTTCTTTGTAGTCGAGTCCAGTTGAATGAACTTGTTGACATCAGTAGGGGTGACACCTTCACCAGTTTTGGGAACGCCATTCTTGACGACATACCAGAGGTCGACATCAATGGCTTCAAGATGCACGCGCATCTTATTCTTCCAGTAGGGATATTCAGTTCCATCGAACACGGGGCAGGCAGCAGAGACTTTGATTATCCCTGCAGCCGACATAGCTAAACTCCAGGTGGTTAAACCGAATCACACAGAACAAGGGAGTACCTCGCTCTGATACCAATTGAAAGTGCTAGTTATCGACTAGAGGGGGGGTGAATAGGCGATTTTTATCTAAGTCTTCAAAACGTGGAAGTTTCAAAGACAAACAATAGAAATGACCTAATTGATATGCAGCGGAAGATAAACTACAACAAGCAAGCCATAGTCAAGTATGCATAGCGTTAACGTACGAAGACTAATAGCAGCTAGGTAGTAGGATCAGGATGGAAGATAGTATGAAGCCAATCAACAATAGTAGTCAAGCAATGAAGTCAATCAGATAAGACAGATAGGCAACGACTTCACGAAGACAAACTCAAAGTAAAGGAGGGAAGAGATAGAACCAGTCACTTGTTGAAGACACATGATTTGTTGGACCAGTTCCAGTTGCTGTGACAACTGTACGTCTGGTTAGGGAGGCTGAGATTCAACTCAGAAGACCGTGTCTTCACCTCATTCCCCTTTAGCTAAGGACACTTAGTCCTCGCCCAATCACTCTGGTAAGTCTTCAAGGTAGACTTCCAAACCTTCACAGACTTTGTTCACCCGGCAATCCACAATGACTCTTGGATGCTCAGAACGCGACGCCTAACCGGCTAGAGGATTCACAGTCCTCAAGTGTAATAAGTCTTCAGGTCACACAGACAGAAAGACTTTAGTGATGCCTAACACTCTTTGGCTCTGGGTGTTTGGGCTTTGTCCTCGCAAGGATTTCTCTCTCAAAGGCTTCGAGGTGGGTCGCTCTCAAAACGACAAAAGCCGTAAACTAACTCTGAGCAGCCACCAATTTATGGTGTAGGGGGTGGGCTATTTATATCCACAAGGCAATCCGACCTGATTTGTCCGAAATGACCCTAGGTCACTAAGGAACTGACACGTGTTCCAACGGTCAAATTTCAAACACACGCGGCAACTTTACTTGGGCTACAAGCAAAGCTGACTCATCCAGCTCTAGATAAGATTTGCTCTCATTGTCTTCACTCGAAGACATAGGATTTGGGTTGAGCATCACTTCAGTCACTCTGACATAGTTCACTTGGACCCCACTTAACAGTACGGTGGTTCCTATGACTCAACAAAGAAGAAAAGGAAACAACGAAACCACACAGTCTTCGCGCTCCATAGTCTTCACGCAATGTCTTCTCATGTCATAGTCTTCAATATGAATATCTTCTCATACCACCATTGTCTTCAATGTCTTCATACATTTTTAGGGGTCATCTCCGGTAGGTAAACCGAATCAATGAGGGACACTACCTGCGTTATCCTGCAATTCTCACAAACGCATTAGTCCCTCAACCAACTTTGTCGTCAATACTCCAAAACCAACTAGGGGTGGCACTAGATGCACTTACAGTCTCCAAGAAAGGTGATAAAAACGATCCTGTAGATAGTGAGAAAACCCCACAGTCCGGCGTTGATGTAGTGTTCGAGTTACTGGCCAGTACCGCTGGCACAAGCTCTTCGAACTCGCTGCCTGAATCACTTCGGCTTCTTCAGTCTTAGCTACAAGCTGAAAGGCATCAGTCAGCTGTGCTGCGGCAAGAATTCGAAGGACTAAGGAAGTCCCTGCAGAATTCAGATGCGTACTTTCTTATGCAACAACAAGCGCTGGAGGATTTAAGCGCCAAACAAGAGAAAGTTAATAAGCTTGCTGAGCATCTTGTCAGCATTATGGGTACCCAGGATATTGTTTCTTGAACTCTTCTGAAGTGGTTTCAGTTCTGGACTTGTTTTGCTGCGGCATTTATATGCTGCTTTGTTCCCTATATCTGCACTCTTGGCGAACTTTGATGCCCAGTGGATGTAATATGTGTAATAGTCGTGATAGCCTAGCATAAGTTGCTTGCTTATTTATTTCCTTATTGTCTTGTTTATTTGTTTGCTTGTAGTCAGTGCAGTTCTTTTTCCGCGGTTTGCTAGTGGCTGCAATAACCTATTTTTTAAAACTAGGCCACAATAACCATGGGCTAATATTTACTGTAGTGACACTGGGCCTCCTACGGGCCATAGAAATAGTGGGCCTTCTACAGGCCATAGAAACAGTAGGCCTTCTACGGCTCGTAGAAACAATGGGCCTTCTACGGGCCGTAGAAACAATGGGCCTTCTACGGGTCGTATCATCAATGGGCCTTATACGGACCGTATGATCGATTGGCCAAACATGGGCCAATAATAGGCCGCATTATGGCCGTAAAACGGGCTAGAGTTGGAATCGTCCGTTCATGGGCCGACCATAATGGGCCATCGTTAATAGGCCGTATTTGATGACGCTATGAAAACGGCCCAACATATTAACGGACCACAAACGGGCTGACTGTAGCCACGGGCTGAATTTGGCCCACAAGCAGAAAATGACAGTAACGGGCCATAAGTAAACGAATGCTAGAAATGAGCCCAAGAATAAATGGGCTCTGAGAAGGCCGAAAGATAACATGGGCTAGAAACGGCCCAACGGAATAACGGGCCGTTAATGGGTATAAAGTGATACAATGTTCATTACGGGCCAGTTTCACCATGGGCCGTTAATGGGTGTAAAGTGATACACTGTTCATTACGGGCCAGTTTCACCACGAGCCGTTAATGGGTGTAAAGTGATACACTGTTCATTATGGGCCAGTTTCACCACGGGCCGTTAATAGGACAAGAGTTACATAGGGCCTCATATGGGCCGAAAGACGTCATGGGCCATACATGGGCCAGAAGTGAAATTGGGCTGGAATCATATTGGATGGCCCAGATGACGCTACTGGGCCTAATTCGGATAGGGCGTAACGGGCCTTGGGTTAGCGGGCTGTAAATGGGCTATATGCGAACAGGCCGTTAACAGGCTTTCCATGGGCCGGACCGCCACCTTTTGACCAAGTCAAATGGGCCGACCTTTTTACAGGAATGGGCCTCCGTTGGGCCGGGCCACGTGTCGACGTATCATAGGCGACTTCTGTCCAATGAGTGGATGACATCTGTCCCAACGATGAGCCGACACGTGTTTCCTCCAGTCAATGATGATTTTACACGTGAAAAATCCCCATTGGTCGGGGTTGTTAACGGGTTATCGGATCCAAAACCCGACCCGATAGCTTAACGGCGTTCCGTTACGGTGGATGCCATGTGTCGGTCATCCTTGACGAAAGCACTTCTGTGATGCGCGATTTATCGTCATGGAAGTGGACACTTCCGTGATGATAATTTTGGTAATGTCATGGAACACTTCTACGACAGCACAGGTATGGCTATCTTGATTCTGTCATAAAATCGTCATGGATGTACATGCATGACAAAAAACGCGACCTGCTGTGACAAACACGTATCATCACGGAAGTGTATTCTTTTGTAGTGTGAACAAGCGCACAACAACAGAGATGAGGAAATGAAAGAGTTGAGGAAATAGGACCAGTAAGCTTGGTGAAGACAATGATTTGGTAGACCAGTTCCAACTGCTGTCTCAATTGTACGTCTGGTTGGAGCGGCTGAGTATTTAAACTCGAGGACACACAGTCCCGAACACCCAGTCCTGAACACGCAGTCTAGGACACCTAGTCCTCACCATATTCTCCTTGAGCTAAGGTCACACAGACCTCGCCCAATCACTCGTGGTAAGTCTTCAGGTGACTTCCAAACCTTCACAGACTAGGTCACTCGGTGATCCACAATTCCTCTTGGATGCTCTAGACCATGATGCCTAACTATCTGGAAGAAGCACAGTCTTTGAAGGTAACAAACGTCGGATCCATGCAGGATCAATCTCTTCTGTGATGCTCAATCACTTTGGGTTTGTAGGTGTTGGGTTTGGGTTTTCCTCACTTGATGATTTTCGCTCAAAGTCCTCGGAGGATGGGATGCTCTCAAATGACAAGTGTCAGTTTCTCTCGGAGCAGCCAACCAGCTAGTGGTTGTAGGGGGGCGGCTATTTATAGCCTAGGGAGCAGCCCGACATGATAAGACATAAATGCCCTTCAATGATATGACTGTTAGGTGGGTAGATATTTTGGGACAGCTGGCGCATAGCACAACAACGGTCGGAATATTGACTCTCAAATTCCTCAGGGCTATCATGTTCCTCACTGTGTAGGCAATCCGCACTCGCGAATTCCTAACTCCTCAGTCAGAACAAATTCCTCAGAGACCAGAAGAACTTCGTCTTTGTCACTGAAGAATATGACTGAACTGTATGAGATTTCCAATGGCTTCACTCGAAGGGATTGGTAGGTGTAGGATTTTGAGTTGAGCATCACATGGAAATTTTTCCTTAGTATTTCCTCGACCCCCTTTAACAGTACGGTGTTTCCTATGACTCAAGAAAGAGAAAATAAAACTACGAAAACAAAAGTCTTCATGTTTCATGTTCCTCGAATGATTGCCAAGTCTTCAAGGTCACACCAATTTCGTCACTTTCAAAGTCTTCAGAAAGTCTTCAAAAATCCAAAGTCTTCAGTTGAAGAACTTCATTTTTAGGGGTCGACTTTCTCTATAAATATCAAACTCCTCATAGACTTATAGACATGTGTACACTCATGAACACATTAGTCCCTTAACCTATAAGTCTTCAATACACCAAAATCACTAAGGGGCACTAGATGCACTTACATATCATGTGGTGAATAAAAATATAGCTCCAAGTAAAGTCACCGATAAACGAAGACGAAAGAGGGGATGCCTTACAGGGGCATCCCCAAGCTTAGGCTTTTGACTATTCTTGAATATCTTGGGGTGACATGGGCATCCCTAAGCTTAGGCTTTTGCCACTCCTTATTCCATAGTCCATCAAATCTTTCCCCAAAACTTGAAAACTTCACAACACAAAACTAAACAGGAAATCTCATAAGCTACGTTAGTGAAATAAAGCAAAACCACCACATAAGGTACTGTAATGAACTCATTCTTTATTTATATTGGTGTTAAACCTACTGTATTTCAAGTTCTCTATGGTTCATACCACTTAATACTAGCCATAGATGCATCAAAATAAGCAAACAACACACGAAAAACATAATCTTTCAAAAACAGAACAGTCTGTAGCAATCTGTAACCCATGAATACTTCTGTAACTCTAAAAATCCTACAAAAAATAGGAAGTCCTGGGCAATTTGTCTATTGATCTACAACAAAAAGAATCAACGCAAAATCACGTTTCTGTGATTTAACAAAACTAAATTCATGCATGCAAAGTTTCTGTTTTTCAGCAATATCAAATCAACTATCACCATAGGTTATCCTATAGGTTCTACTTGGCACAAACACTAATTAAAACATAAAAACACATCTAAACAGAAGGTAGATGCAAAATTTATTACTAAACAGAAACAAAAACAAAAAACACAAATAAAATTGGGTTACCTCCCAACTAGCGCTATTGTTTAACTCCCCTAGCTAGGCATAAAAGCGAGGATAGATCTAACTAGTGCCATCTTTAATTTTCAGTTTTAGTGGAGTCATGCTCGAATCCGGGAGGTTCTTTACGTTTCCCTTCATACTCGGAAATTTTTAGATCTAAAGAATCCAACCGCTTATTGCAAAGAGTAATCAACATATTCATGCGGTGAAGATTTCTGCTAACACTTTTAAGAGGCTCAAGAGACTTCTGTAATATTTTTGTTACTTTGCAAATCTTTCCAAACACTTGTGTTTCTTCTTGGGCAGGATGTGGTCCCCCTTTTTGAGGTAGTGTTCCCACTATTCCCTCTATAATTTCATGCGCAATACTAGGAGCAATTTCCATAAAATTTCCCTTGGCAATGCAATCCAAGAGTTGTCTATGCGACATATTTAGCCCAACATAAAAATTGTGAAGTAGAATTCTAAAATTCACCTCTAGGGTGCAATTACGATAAGATTCCATCATCCTATACCAAGCATCTTTTAAGTTTTCTCCTTGCCTTTGCATGAAGTGAAGAACTTCAAACTCGGGAGACATAGGAGCGAATAAGGAACTAGCCATAACGACGAGCAAACAAAAGGGCAAGCAAAAGAGAGAAGATTGGGAAAGAGGGGGCGAATAAAACGGCAAGGGTGAAGTGGGGGAGAGGAAAACGAGAGGCAAATGGCAAATAATGTAAATGTGAGGGAGATGAGTTTGTGATGGGTACTTGGTATGTCTTGACTTGAGCGAAGACCTCCCCGACAACGGCGCCAGAAATCCTTCTTGCTACATCTTGAGCTTGAGTTGGTTTTCCTTGAAGAGGAAAGGGTGATGCAGCAATAGTAGCGTAAGTATTACCCTCAGTTTTTGAGACCAAGGTATCAATCCAGTAGGAGGCTCCTCAAAAGTCCCATGCACCTACACAAACAAACAAAGAACTCGCAACCAATGCAATAAAGGGGTTGTCAATCCCTTCATGGCCACTTGCAAAAGTGAGATCTGATAGAGATAGTATGATAAGATAAGTATTTTTTGGTATTTTATAATATATATTGGAAAAGTAAAGATGCAAATAAAAGTAGATTGAAAGCTTATATGATAAAAGGTAGACCCGGGGGCCATAGGTTTCACTAGTGGCTTCTCTCAAGATAGCATAAGTATTACGGTGGGTGAACAAATTACTGTCGAGCAATTGATAGAAAAGCTAATAATTATGATATTATCTAGGCATGATCATGTATATAGGCATCATGTCATGGAATTGTCACGTCAGATGTCCTCGTGAAAGGACTTAGTTGTGGAGCCATCGCAACTAGAAAGCTTGAAGGGGTTAATCAGGACAAAGGACACGAGAGATTTTATACTAGTTCGGCCCCTTACGGTGAAGGTAAGGCCTACATCTAGTTGGGTTGGTATTGATGTTCCGATCACCAGGGAGCGAGATACGCTATGCCTGGCTCTCGATGAGTTGTTTCTTGCCCTAAGCCGCCAGCGGGTCGTCCCCTTATATACACGGGTCGACGCCCTGCGGCTTACAGAGTCCCGGCCGGCTTATAAACAATGTCCGGCTCGGTGACTAGTTAAGTCTACCTTATGATACAAGTAATATTATTACATCGGTTTATTACAACAGGCCTTAAGTCGCCTGCGGGCCTTAAGCTCTCTATGAACCGCCATCTTCATACTTTGGTCTTGGGCTTCTCTCTGGTGAGTCCTCTTTGCGTAACCCGCCCCCTCCTGGGCGGCTTACACAAATAGTTATATCCCCAACATTAGGCCCCAGATTGATTTGAACCTGTTCATGTCAATCTTAAAATACCTTATGGACTATCCTGCAGTCTTTTGTCTTGAATGAAGAATTTTAACCCGTCATGACGTCATCATCTGGATTCGGGTTAAATCATCATGATGTCATCTTTAATAAAAATGAATTTTTACTCCGTCGTATCTTGAACGGATCTTTGTCTTTACTGACCATCCCGAGAATCGAGGCGCCAGAGCCGCTGGATAATAAATGTTATCTCCTTGTCTTTCACACCCTCTCAGTCAGTCTTCCCTTATAAATAGGGTGACCTAGGTCTTTTCCCAGTCATCTTCTTCCTCTTGCCTCTTCCCGAGCTCTGCTGCCGCCACTGTCGAACCCCTCGTCTTCATCGACTCAGGCCGCTGCATCAACCTGACTCGGACCAGAGATCAACGGCGAACCCCTGCAGCTCGTCCGCATCCGTGAGTTCCTCTCATTCCCTTTCTCAGATCTGCGTTAGGTCCTTACTGAGTTCGTCGGTGTTCATCACTGCCCGACGCCAAACCCTCGCTAGTTCCTTCCAACGCCCTGTTTAGATCGTAAAAACTACGTAGAACTGATGCGGTGCCTGTTTGTGTTGATCTTGCATAAAATAGATCTCATTTCTCTTGTTCAGAAACCCTCTTCGAATGCATGAACTTCTCTGCCCTGTTTTAGGTCTAGAAAATTTTTCTTTTCAGAGCAATATTTTGATCCAGAGTAATAACTGTTAGCTGTGAAACTTGCTTTTATCACCCGAAAAACCTCTTCTGGTAAATGCCCTGAAACACAACTGTCGAGATGTCCGGCTTAAATAAATGACACAGAACCTTGATTGCTCCTCATGACCCGAATTTTTTTTGAATTGCACTTGATACTTGTAGCGGCTTAAATATTGTTGCACAGTCATCCTTATATCATTAGGCCCCTCATTAAGCCGCCACTTTAAATAATAAAGATTTTCCTCTCGGGTTAAAATTGAACCGAATCTTCTTGTTTCTCCATAGGCCAATTGCTGTGATGGCTCCTAAGGCTACCAAGGCCCCTGTAACTTGCAATTGGGTTCCATCCATAGTGACCAATAGCAAACTAGCTGAGTTTGTAAAGTCTGGGCATCTGCCAAAAAAGGACGTCATGTCGTACCGTGCCCCTGACCCGTCTGAAGAAAAGCCTCACCGCAAAGCAGGGGAAGTAATAATTTTTACGGATCATATGAGCCGTGGATTTGCTCCTCCCGGCTCAAAATTCTTCAGAGAGGTTTTAAATTTCTTTGACCTTAGACCTCAAGACATCGGACCCAATTCCGTGTCAAATATTTGCAATTTTCAAGTCTTCTGCAAGGTGTACCTGGGAGAGGAACCAAGTCTGCTTTTGTTCAGGGAACTTTGTTACATGAACCGGCAAAATGAACGTGCCAAGGGGCCCAGTCTTGAGCTTGGCGGCATCTCAATCCAGCGACGGAGAGACTGTCTTTTCCCTTATGCTGAGTTGCCGAGTCACCCCAAATCTTGGAACCAGACGTGGTTCTACTGTCAGGACACTTCTCCGGCTGATGAAAAACCTCTGCCCGGCTTTCGCGCCCTGCGCCTTGAGTCTAACCATCCGCTACCAAACAAGCTGACAACCCTTGAACGCGTGCCTCTCAATTCCACCATCAAGAAAATAAAAGCTCTCTTGGGAAATGGCTTAAACAACATCGATCTGGTCCGAGTCTGGGTCACTTGGCGTATACTTCCATTAAGCCGCCGTCCCGGCTTAATGTGTACTTATACTGGAGAAAAGACTGATCCGCTACGCCATAGCCCTGACGACTTACCAGATGACGTGGTGGATGCTACAACCCAGTCACTGCTGAAGGAGGGCACTGTGACGAGCAACGCCTTCGGCTTACTTCCATTTTGCAAGAATAACCCGACCCCTGCAGTAAGTTATCAATCGTAACAAATGTTTATGGATACATTTTACCTTTCTTGATACTCATAAATCTTTAACTTTTTCCACAGGCCGGTGATGACTTCTGGAAAGCCAAATATGACCATGAAGCTGCAAAACAAGCCAGCACGACCAAGAAAGCTGAAAGGAAAGCCGCCAAGGTAGGAACCTCAAAGAAGAAGAAACCCAACGCCTCCGACTTAATCAGATTGGAGGATAGCTCTTCGGATGAGGAAGAGGTAATCTTTAAATTTTCTTAAGTCCCTTGTTATCACATGTCTGACATTTTATCCCTTCAGGAGGATACGGGGAACAGTCGAGCAGCCAATGAAGAGGTAACTATAATCTCCTCCAACTCAGAGCCTTTGCCAAAGCGAAAGACCCGAAGGGTGACCTAGAAAGTAAGATTTTCACATGCACTTGCTTATCAAGATCCTCAATTTATTTTGAAGCAACAACAATTTGAGAACCGGAGGCAGACCCGGAACAACAAGGATACAGAACTCTCCTCCGGCTTACCTGATGTAACCAGGAAGCGTCGGACTGAGGTTATCTCCAATTTATGTTCTGTCTTACCTTTAGCAGGCTTAATTCGTCAACCTCTCAATTCATCTGACTCCAACTATTAGGATACCTCTCCTTCTTCCGGCGAATCCATGCAGTCAAATATGCCGACTTTCAAAACTGCTCCCGGGTAATATAAAGTTATGCACTTTTTGCTTTACCTATGCTTGCATATTCATCCTTCTGCTTTTGTTAACAGTATGCAAGTGAAACCTAGTAAACGGGCAAAGAAGAATAAGCTGTCTGAAGAACCGGTCGTGGCTGAACCGGTGATCAATACATCTGCTCCAGACAACTCTACCCATTAGCCGTCGCCTGATCCAGCTTCTGATATTCCAATGCCAACCTCTGATCCACCTGCTGAAGATACTCTCCAAACAAGTAACCCGGAGACTCCTAGCCCGGTCAAAACAAATGAGCCGGAAGTTGAATTTGTGAAGTCTCAGTTTGTTGAGCCAGGGCGGCCTACCGTCCTTGCCAAATGTACCGCCAAGGAAGAATTAGCCCAACACCGAAAAGCCAAGCAGGACATCACTGATTACACTCACTTAAGCATTGGTGATATAGTCTCAGGTTATCTGAATCAGGTTCATAACAGCCGTGACCTGGAAATTGACATGGTGAAACAAATACAGCACAAATCTGAGGTATAACTTATACTTCTTACCTGAATCTTACATACTGTACCAACCCCCAAGTCTATTGCTTATGAACAAATATGTTGTAGACTTTAGAAATTTGCTTTACCTATTAATTTATCCGGCTTAAAAGAAATTACTTAACCCGGTTATCACATAAAGCTTTTAAATCTGCAATACACATTAGCCCCCAAGTGTCAAGTATCATTACTTGTAAGGTGCTTGAGACTTAATATGTGTGACCCGGCAGGATAAAGTTAAAAAATTCTTCAGCATACATTAGCCCCCAAGTGCCAAGTATCTTTACTTGTAAAGTGCTCGGGACTTGAATGTTACCTTACTATAATCCTTACCATAACCTGGTGTCAATGCAGGCTGCCATAAATCAATTTGAATCAGAGCTCGCTGCCCTGAAGAGCCGTCTGGAAACTCAAGAACTTGAGACGCAGAAGGCTAATTCCAAATTTAAATTTAGTGTCTCTGAAAATGAGAAGCTAAAGAAGAAATTTGAATCGGAGAAGAAAACTTGGGCTGACGAGAAAACTTCCCCGGTGACTTGGGCCGAGACAGCCGAAGCATCTCTTGCCGAAGCAACAACCGAATTATCCGACTTAAAACAACAGATATCTCAAATGGTCTCAGCCATCTTTGGTAAGTTATTGTGAGCCGGCCTTAAGCATTGTAACCTTACAATGTCTATTGCTATAATTACTTCCGGCTGACTATTATGCTTGTGCACATACAAGCTCCTGGAGTATCAACCTGAAGCAGAACACACTGATCAAACTTAAAGCAGTTTATACCTTAGTGGAACAACTATACTCCGGGACACAACGCGCTTTGCCCGTTGTAGCCTTGTCAACTCCTCATCCCCGCATTTTGCAAGATGTATTGAAGAGACTTGCCTTTCTACCTCAGCGTATCCAAGACTTAAGGCGTTCATCCTCAAGAGTCGGGGCCGTAGCCGCATTGAGCTGGGCAAAAGCATGGCTCCCAGAACTAGACCCGGCAGATCTTGCTCTTGGATACCCGAGTCTAAAGGAAGACGGCAATGCCTTTGATGATCATGACTTCACCACCTGCGTCAAAGTCATACGTCCGGTGGCCACCCTTATTGGAAACGACACTGACCTTAGCAAGTATGCATCGGCTTATGACAGTGACAACCGGAAAATCCCAAACGCTCCATATGGTCAAATCAGCCTGATCCCTCCAATTCGTAAGCATACTTTTGCCCCTGAAGTGGACCCGACCAGTTTAATAGATGCTGAAGCTGAATTTGAAGCTTTGAGCAGCATTGATTGGGCCTCATCAACTTTCCAGGACAAAACAACCGATGGAGAAGTGGAGAAGGATAACCCGGAGCCCTCAAGCACGCCGAAGGAGTGAATCGCCAAGTGTTTGGCCAAAAAACAATGCTTCATCAATTTCAGACTCGGGGAGTCTTGTAATAGGGTAGAAAAAACTTCCCCATGCCTGTCATGCCTTTGTGCATGCTTAATACTTTTCGTAAGCTGCCATGGCTATATATTTCTGGCTTTGCTTCCTTGGCGTTTTAAACTTTACTTGCCTTATTCTGCAATCCTTGGATAATCTTCCCGGCTCATATAATGTTTACCCGGCACTTAACAACCTGGGGTGACGAATATTAAACCGGCAAGACAAAAAACATCTCAAAATGCTTTTCACAAGGTTTCAGGATAATCAAAATACTTTACAGGCTTCTGATTCGGATACGATCAGTAAACCATTCCAAAGGGGTTAAGCTAAGATTTAGATACGATCATATAGCCCCTAGTGGCTTGGCGATGCCGATCAAGTGGGTATCGACAGCTATGTTCTCTTTGGTTCGAATATGACCTATGTTTGAACAGGAAGCCCCCAAGTGACCATAGGATTTGTTTAATGACATTGATTCATATATGATCCACGTCAGACCTAAAGGGGTTAAGCTGTGATTCAAATATGATCAGGAAGCCCCCAAGTAGGCTTGGCAAGTATGCCAATCAAGTGGGTATCGACAGCTATGTTCTCTTTGGTTCGGATACGACCTATGTTTGAACAGGAAGCCCCCAAATGACCATGGCTAGATTCAGATATGATCATAAGCCGGACGAAAAAAAAGCCGGATTCAGATATGATCCGGTCCCTATTGGTTGTTTCCACCACCTGTCAAAAAGACATATACACTTTTTTGAGGGTGAAAAAAGGACAGAGGTCCTGCTTTATTACTTTATATAATATGTACATTGTCAAAAAAAATATACATCTAAAGAGCCGGTGGCTTAAGTATAATAAGGCCGAAGATGGGCTATATTCCACGGTCGGCGGGTCTCCTCCTCCGATTTACCTGAGTCCTTGTGCTCTCAAATATCAATGAGGTAGTATGACCTGTTGTGCAGATTCTTGCTGACCACAAAGGGTCCTTCCCAAGGAGGGGATAGCTTGTGCATATCGGACTGATCCTGGATGAGCCGGAGCACTAAATCGCCTTCCTGAAACGTTCTGCTTCTGACCCGGTGGCTGTGATAGCGACGAAGGTCTTGCTGGTAAATCGCCGAGCGGGCTATGTCAAGTCTCGCTCCTCATCCAACAAGTCAAGAGCCTCCTGTCGAGCCTTTTCATTATCAGCCTCAACGTAAGCCGCCACACGGGGCGAATCATGCCGGATATCACTTGGCAGAACTGCCTCTGCTCCATAAATCATGAAAAAAGGCGTGTAACCCGTTGATCTGTTAGGTGTAGTGTTGATGCTCCATAGCATAGAGGGCAACTCTTCCACCCAACAACCCGGAGTCCGCTATAAAGGGACCAAAAGCCGTGGTTTGATACCCCTTAAAATCTCCTGATTAGCTCTTTCTGCTTGACCATTGGATTGAGGATGAGCAACAGCCGAAACATCAAGCCGGATATGTTCCCGTTGACAGAACTCCTCCATGGCACCCTTGGAGAGATTAGTGCCATTATCAGTTATGATGCTATGTGGAAAACCAAAATGAAAGATCACCTTTTTGATGAACTGAACTGCTGTGGCCACATCACACTGACTGACCGGCTCTGCCTTAATCCACTTTGTAAATTTATCCACTGCCACCAGGAGGTGTGTCTTTTTATCCTTAGACCTTTTAAAAGGTCCCACCATGTCAAGCCCCCAGACTGCAAACGGCCAAGTAATTGGAATCATCCTCAATTCCTGAGCCGGCACATGAGCTCGTCGTGAGAATTTTTTACATCCGTCACATTTGCTAACAAGATCTTCTGCATCTGCATGAGCCGTCAGCCAATAAAAACCATGACGGAAAGCCTTGGCCACCAGAGATTTTGAACCGGCATGATGACCACAATCTCCTTCATGGATTTCTCGAAGTATCTCTTGACCCTCTGTAGGGGACACACAACGCTGGAACGCCCCTGTGACACTGAGATGATGTAACTCGCCGTTAACAATTGTCATGGATTTGGACCGCCTGACAATTTGTCTCGCCAAGGTCTCATCCTCAGGCAGCTCTCCCCGGGTCATATAAGCCAAATATGGCAATGTCCAATCCGGGATGACGTGAAGTGCAGCCACCAACTGTGCCTCCGGGTCTGGCACTGTGAGCTCCTCCTCTGTAGGTACCTTGACAGAAGGATTATGTAAAACGTCAAGAAAGGTGTTAGGCGGCACCGGCTTGCGATGAGAGCCCAACCGGCTTAAAGCATCAGCCGCCTTATTCTTCCTTCTGTCAATGTGCTCCACCTGATACCCTTTGAAGTACCCAGCTACGGCATCGACTTCACGGTGATAAGCCGCCATAAGGGGATCCTTAGAATCCCATGTGCCTGAGACCTGTTGAGCCACGAGGTCTGAGTCACCCAAGCACCTTACCCGGCTTAAATTCATCTCCTTAGCCATCCGGAGGCCATGGAGCAAGGCCTCGTATTCAGCTGCATTGTTAGTACAAGGAAACATGAGCCGGAGCACATAACGAAATTTATCACCTCGAGGGGAAGTTAAGACAACTCCAGCCCCTGATCCTTCTAACTGCCTGGACCCATCAAAGTGAATAGTCCAATACGTATTGTCCAGCTTCTCCTCAGGTGCCTGCGACTCTGTCCAATCATTGATAAAATCCACCAAGGCCTGAGATTTGATGGCAGTACGGGGCATATACTTTAAACCATAAGGCCCAATCTCAATGGCCCACTTGGCGAGTCGTCCTATAGCTTCCCTACTCTGAATGATATCTCCCAAAGGAGCTGAGCTCACCACCGTTATAGGGTGACTTTGGAAGTACTGCTTCAGTTTCCGGTTTGCCATGGACACACCATAAACAAGCTTCTGCCAATGTGGATACCTTTGTTTAGACTCAATGAGCACCTCGCTGATGTAGTAAACCGGCCGTTGAACCGGATGCTCCTTGCCTGCCTCCTCACGTTCCACCATGATGGCAACATTAACAGCCCGTGAGTTAGCAGCCACATATAACAATAGCGGCTCTTTATCAATGGGAGCTACAAGAACTGGTGGCTCAGACAACTGTCTCTTTAAATCTTCAAAGGCAGTGTTAGCAGCATCGCTCCAGACAAAAGTGTCTATTTTCTTCATCATCTGATATAGCGGTAAGGCCTTCTCTCCTAACCGTCTTATGAACCGGCTTAAAGCAGCAACCCGTCCCGCCAGGCGCTGAACATCATTGATACATGCCGGCTTAGCCAGAGAGGTAATCGCCGTGATATTATCCGGATTAGCTTCAATGCCTCTATTTGACACCAGAAAACCCAAAAGCTTACCTTCAGGTACACCAAACACACACTTGGCCGGGTTAAGCATCATCTTGTAAACCCTGAGATTGTCAAAGGTCTCTCTCAAGTCGGATATTAAAGTTTCCTTTTCTCTGGACTTCACCATGATGTCATCCACATAAGCATGAACATTGCACCCAATTTGATCGTGCAAACAGTTCTGCAGGCATTGCTGATAAGTTGCCTAGGCACTCTTGAGCCCAAACGGCATAGATTGTCACGCCCAATATGCGATACTATCCTAAAGAGACTCGAAGGTCCCACCAAGGATAGAACCGCATATTGAAACGCTTTTGCAAGGTGGATATCATTACATCAACATGACATAATAGTTGGGGATACATACAAGAGACATACAATGCCACACGAATACAACAATACATCATACATAAGATCAACATCCGACTACGGATGAAACACAAACAGAAGCTCAAACGACATCCACCCTGCTAGCCCAGGCTGCCGACCTGGAACCTATCCCCTGATCGAAGAAGAAGCCGAAGAAGAAGAACTCCAAAACAAGCAACATCGCTCTCGCGTCATGATCATCGCATAACATGTACCTGCAACTGTTGTTGTAGTAATCTGTGAGCCACGAGGACTCAGCAATCCCATTACCATGGGTATCAAGACTAGCAAAGCTTAAAGGGAAAGGAAGGGGTAAAGTGGTGAGGTTGCAGCAGCGACTAAGCATATATGGTGGCTAACATACACAAATAAGAGCGAGAAGAGAGAAAATGGAACGGTCGTGAAGCTAGCAATGATCAAGAAGTGATCCTGAACTCCTACTTACGTCAAACATAACCCAAAACCGTGTTCACTTCCCGGACTCCGCCGAAAAGAGACCATCACGGCTACACACGCGGTCGATGCGTTTTAAATCGTATCTGGTGTCAAGTTATCTACAACCGGACATTAACAAATTCCCATCTGCCCATAACCGCGGGCATGGCTTTCGAAAGTTTATACCCTGCAGGGGTGTCCCAACTTAGCTCATGATAAGCTCTCGCGATCAACGAAGGATATACCTTCTCCCAGGAAGACCTGATCAGACTCGGAATCCCGGTTTACAAGACATTTCGACAATGGTAAAACAAGACCAGCAAAGCCGCCCGATGCGCCGACAATCCCGATAGGAGCTGCACATATCTCGTTCTCAGGGCAACACTGGATGATCAATCCGTACAACTAAAACCAGACCTCAAGTTTCCCTGAGGGGGCGCTGCAAAGGGCTCTTGTCGTGGATTTGTCACGGCAGATGTCCTTAGTGTCAGGACTTAGTCGCGAGGCCAACGCATCTATGTGGTAGCTTGAGAGGGGTTGAGTGGAAACGAGAGACGCAACACAAGACAGGGATTTAGATAGCTTCGGGCCCCGGGAAACATCATCCGGTAAAAACCCTACATGCTGTTTGAGGCTAGGTCTCATTATCATCACGAGGGAGTCGCCGTCAACCGGCTCTCCTCTTTGTGTCTAGCCCTAAGATTGTTTCTTCTTGCTTGTAGCTTGTCCTTTCTAACTTGTCCCTCTTTGGGGAGCCCTGCCCCTCCTTATATATGTTGATGGGGCGGGTTACATGTGGAGTTCTATTAGGATTAGGACTAGTCTATCTCTAACACAAACCGGATACAAGTCCGGGTCTTAACTCCTCGTAAGACAAATATTCCTTATGCCTTTCCTCTTAAACCGGACCACCGTAGTTGAACCGGCCTTCATGAGCCGCCAGTCGGGCCACCGGGTCTTGTCGCTCCTCTGACCCGCCTGCCGGATTACCAATGAGTCGTAAACCGTCATGTCCAAGTGGGTTGCTAGTGAATCGCCAAACTCTAGCCGGGTCATACATCCGGCGGTTTATACCGCGGGGTATATCCCCGACATTAGCCCCCAGTTTAATTTGGATTCATCCATGTTAAACTGATCTGCAACAAGAACAAATTTGTTGGGTTGTGCTCCGGTTTAAATATACTTGTAAACCGGCACTTGATCATCCTTAAATCCTTGTCATTTCTTCCTTCCAAGTTAATAACCATCTTCATAATCAATTTGCTTGCAGAAGATATTTGTAAATAAAGAATCCATTTGAATCGGCCTTCAATGCTTTGACTTGACAAAAATATTAGTCTCTGAAATATTCAACTGATATCCAGCCGGCTTGAAGATGTAAAACTTGCCGGTTTATGATTACCACCATTGTCTGGTTATAAAAACTGATAATTCCGGGTCATGATTGTTGCCAACACCGGTTCATGATTGTTGCTAATGCTGGTTCATGATTATTGATGACGCTGGGTTACAGACACAGGGTCATAATGATTGGTGACGCCGGGTTAATCCAGTTTGCTCAAAACAGAGAATTTGAAAATAGTTCTTCGATAATAATATAATACCTGTAGCCCCCAAGTCTTGAGCAGAACAAAATGATGGCTTAAGACTTGCTTCAATACAAATACTGCCACTTAAGAAGAAATCCATGTTGTTCATCCCAGTGACTAGTAAAAACTGAGTACTCCATACTATGTAGCCCCCAAGTACCGGGTTATCATGCTTACAGCAACCAGAGCGGTTCAGACCAACACTTAGACAAGCACTGGCCCCGGGGGGCTAAAATAAAGATGACCCTTGGGCTCCGGAAACCCAAGGGAAAAAGGGCTAGGTGAGGCAAATGGTAAAACCAAGGTTGGGCCTTGCTGGAGGAGTTTTATTCAAAGCGAACTATCAAGGGGGTCCCATAAATCACCCAACTGCGTAAGGAACGCAAAATCCGGGAACATAACACCGGTATGACAGAAACTAGGGCGGCAAGAGTGGAACAAAACACCAGGCATAAGGCCGAGCCTTCCACCCTTTACCAAGTATATAAATGCATTAATTAAAATAAGAGATATTGTGATATCCCAAAAAAATCCTGTCCATCATGGAGAAATCTTCAACTTCACCTGCAACTAACAACGCTATAAGAGGGGCTGAGCAAAGCGGTAACATAGCCAAGCAATGGTTTGCTAGGAAGGGTGAAAAAGGTTAAGGGCTGACATGGCAATTGGGAGGATTGATGAACAAGAGAATAGGTAGCGCAGTACAACGATAGAACGAAGCAATTAGCATAGCAATGATAGTAGTGAGATCCAGGGTAACGGTCATCTTGCCTGAGATCCCGCAAGAAAGAAGAACGAGTCCATGAAGAAGACAAGCGGACGTGGTCGAACGAATCCTCACAACTCCGGAACGAAACCGAAGGCAACCCCGAAAGAAGCAAACAACATGGTAAACACACAAGCATAAACATGGCATGATGCTCAACCAAGTATGATGCATGTCCGGTTTAAAGAGCATGGCAAAGTGCAACAAGCAATACTACAAGTTAAGTGGAGCTCCATATGCAACGAGTTGCATATTGGCGAAACTTCACAACATTTATTTAGTTCGATCTTGTTTAGGCTACCCAATAATATTAAATGTTTTTAAACATGGCAAGGGGTGAAGCATATGAAAATTACCTATCTAGGCAAGTTTAAATGAGGCCGGAACAACAAACAACAATTCCGGAAAATCCCCATATGCAAATTATGAATTTGGTACTGTTCTGCCCTAAACACAATTTTAATGGTGTTAAACAGCAAAATAAAGTGCAACAAGTTAATCTATGCATTTTTCCACCCCATTTACATATAAAGTTTATTTAAAATGGAGCTACGGTTATTTAGTTATGAAATAAATCATTTTAACATGGCATTTGAGTTAATTTAAACAAGCAACAATTTAAACATTTTAAACATGGATGAAAGCAGCAAATTATTAATCTACACAAAATTCTAAGCATTTTACATATTTAAAATATTATAATCCGATGCACGGTTATGAAGTGATTAATGCATGAACATGAAAGACTTTTCTGTAAAGCTGCAAACTCTGGAATAATAGACAAATCATCCAGATCTGGAAAAAAATGATGCGGGCCGAATCTGGAGGGCTGGGGGAGCTGCTCACATCGGGCCCTTGAGGCCTTTGGCCCGCGGAGGCTGGCAGGCTTGACGCGGGAGCTGGGCCACAGGAGCTGGCGAAGGAAAAGCGCTGCTAGGACTCGGCGCCATCGTGGCCCACGCGCGGGACGACGGAGTCAACAGGCACGGGCGAGCGTTCTCCTGCTCGAGTCTGAAGAATAGAGAGATAGATATTCAGAGAAGCAGAATGGAAAGGGGAAGAAGAGAGAAGGCAAGGGCGATGGGCGCGCGACCTGCAGGACTCCGGTGTCGCGGCCGGGCATACGCGAGGAGGAGGCAGGAGTCGGGTCGAGGCAGGCCAAGGCGGGGCACTCCGGCGAGGAAGATGGCCGACATGGGCTCTCAAGCATGGGGAGGCGATGAGGGAACTGACAGGGAGGCGCAGGCAAGGTGATGTCCGGAGCTTGGACGGCGTTGAGGCGGTTGGTGCGGTCAACGCGAGCGTGGCTTGGCGCTGGCGAAGCATGCAAGCAGAGGTGGGTCGAGGGACTTGGCGGGGCGACGGCTCCCTGGTGGTGACGTGCAGCTCCAGGACTTGGCGCGGCGAAGGAGGAGCGGATCCGGGCGTGGGGAGCTCGATCGGTGGCGGCGGGGTCCCTGTGATCCACGGGAGAGAGACCATGAGAGGGGGAGGAGAAATGAGATGGGGGAAATGAAGGAGAGGGAAGGGCGGTCCTGCTCGCGGACGAGCTCCGGCGAGGTACGGTTGTCGATGGTGGTGGCGCGAGGGGATGAGGCCGAGCGCTCCTGCTCGGGCCTCGAGCAGCTACACGATCCAATCGGGATCGAGGGAAGAAGTGGCTTGCGCTGGTGAGGATCGAGCAAAGGAGGAAAGGCCTCGGGCTCGAAGAGGGAGGACGGCGAGGGGATCTGGAGGTTGTAGGTGGCGAGCAATGGTTGGGGAGGGATGGATCCCGAGGGGGACTCTGGAGAGAGTGGCGGCGGCGGACAGGGAATGGAGGATGGGACAGGATCCCTAGGTTCTAGGGTTTGCAAAATAGACTAGGGGTGGACTATATATATGGAAAGGAGGAGAGTTTGGATCATCCAATAAAAATCCGATGGTCGAGAATAAAATGCTTCGGGAGTCCAAACAAATGAACGAAGATATTTTAGGGATGTTAGGGGATGATCCGGACTCAACGGCAATGACTGCCCGGGTCGGGTTCGGGACAGGTTTCGGACACGCGCGAGGGGCTGGTGGTTGTGCAGAGAGGGTGGGCATTTAGACGAGACGGGAAAACAAAGACAACGGGATCTGACGAAAGGCCACGGGGACAAGGGGGGTTTTGTTGGTCTCGAAGAAAGAGAGAAGAGAGGGGTCCAATTGGTCTGAGAGAAGGACAAGCGGTCTGACAAGGGGGAAACGAAGACAAAGAGAGAAACGGTAACTACGAACGGCTACGAGGTTTTATGAAAACATGCGGATGCAATGCGCATGATGCTATGATGAAATGCATGACATGAACAAAATGCAAAACAAAAGACAAAAACCCAACCATGAAGGAAATATCATATCGCATCTCTGGAAAAGGCAAGAGTTGGAGTTACGAATATGGAAAGTTGCATCCGGGGCGTTACAACACTCCACCACTACGAGAGGATCTCGTCCCGAGATCTAGGATGGCACCGGAGGGAAAAGAAAGAGGAAGAGAAGAGGTAAAGCTAAGTTGCTTCTTTGACGAACGAGTGAAACCACGAACCTTGAGAGGTTGAGCAATTTATAAGAAAGAGTACAACAGAGATGAACGAGATTGCAACAATCCGTTAGAAAAGAGGAACAAGGAACATTACAAGAACTTGATGGTTTCAAAGACACGAATCAAGAGTTTAATGGATAAGATAGAATTCAAAACCACTCCGATTAAAACAAGATGAGAGAGGAAGAATTCGGGCAACACTCCGGTTGAACATGGAAGGAATAGAACATGAACTTGGCAAAATGAAAGCACTTGGATGAGACTCCGGTTAAATGGGGAATAATAGACACAACACTCCGGTTAAATGGATAAGCAAGGAAAAGAACATGATCTTGACAAAACAAGATGATTAGTGAAGAGAGCAACATCACAATGCCTCCAGAACGAAAGAATAGAAGCTAGATTGTTGGGATAAAAGCGACGGAGAAGAAAATGACAATTTCTGCCACAAATGAACTTGGAAAGCATCCTCGCAAAGAAGGATTGAATGGAGTTGTTGGAAAACCAACAACGAAAAGAATAAGCTTGTAGTGGGCTTATGGAAAAACTTCTCAAAATTTGAGGTGAAATTCTGCCACTAACTAAAAACAATTGCTTGTTTGAGCTCAAAGAAGAGATGAAAACTTCTTCCACCAAGAGGATAAAGAGCAAGCTTGGGTCATGCATAATCACCACAAATAGCAACAACCCTTAAGGAAAGGTTTTAGGTGAAATCCGACACAAGATAACTCCAACAAAGAAGTTGATTGGTCGAAAAGATCGATTGAACGAAGAGAAAAGGATGGATTTAAAATACCTCATTCTTGACAACATATGAATCATGAAACATGAATGGAAATTGCCAAGAATGATATAACACCACCTCAAAAGATAAGGTAGAAAGAATTGCACTTTGAAATGCAAGATGAAGAATACTTGAGCTTCTTAGAAAAAACATGTGTTGGGCACCATGTTTATTTAGAGTATAGCTTGGCGGATCATAACTTCGAGAGAAATCTTGAAGAACAAAATGAGAATGAAAGGAATCCTTGATGAACCATCATGTAGAGCCTCCATGAAGAACTCCGGTAATAAAAGGATGATAGAAAAGAAGAGAAGTTGAAAGAACAAGGTGAAGCCTCGCAATGATTTAGATGGAGCTTCGCGACGAGATAATTGAGAGAGCTTGGAACTCCGAAAAGAAAGATGAAGCCTCTCGAACTGAGAATGTGATATGATGACCAAGTCCGGAAAGAAAGATGAATCACTTGTAATCAAGAATTTATTCATCATGAATAATCTCCGTAAAAAGAATTAAGTCACCTCGAGGAAATAAGAATAAGATTTATTGTATGCTTATCCTTCATCAAATTTAATTGATGACAAGCAACGGATTTGGCATACTACTTATTCCCATTGAAAAAGGATTAAGAAAGATATAGCACAAACTTGAGAAGGTATAGATGGAACCACCGGTGGGATTTGGAAACAACGAATGAATTGGTATGATAACAACGGAAGAGGAAGGTTGGACGAACCACCGTAAGAATTGGAAAAGGGAGTAGCAAGGGCACAATTCACCGGAAAGAATTGGAAAACGAATGAAGATACTTGAGGGGAATTTAGATACAAGTGAACGAAGAGATCATGAACTGATTAGAGGTTATTTGACCGGTGCACCGGTAAGATTTGGAGAACGATAGCTACACACTGAGAATGCAGAATTATGACATGATGCCTTCGGAGGAAAGAAATGGAAACAACTCATGAAATGCTCCGGATGGTAAGAAAAGAATTGTCACAATCAAAACAATTATGAGGATAGCATGAAGCTAGAACCATGAATATTGAAGAGAATGGAGCAAGATTCAAGAGAAATCCTTCTTCGGTCTTCAAATGTTGAGAATCAATATGAGAACCACCATTAATTGTTGAGATACTTCGGGAGAATTAAAAGAGGAAAGGTTGAGCCAAAGATGAAAAGAATTTGAAAACGACCTTGGAGAAGGCATATGACTGATGAGAATTCATTCTTACATCAAACTTTGAAAAGAATTTTAGAAGCTCTGGGAAAATTAGAAGAGTCAGGTAAGATCCTGGGAAAAGACCTGTGGGTTAGGGCCCACTCAAAAGAAAACACCGTTGAACAATTTTGAAGAGATATTGCACCGGTTGAATTAAATGGCTTGAATGAGACAACAACCTCGAAATATCTTGAACGGGTTAAAATGGAAACATGATTCTTCTGAGATATCTTCAACACTCTGGAACAAATGAATAGCAAGAGGTGAGTGAATGAGAGGTGCACCGGCATGAGAAAGCATTTGACACGAGGAAAGGAATATGATCAACACTGAAAGCTTGAATTGGATCCACCAGAGAAGAAGAAGAAAAACGAAGGATGATGAACTTGAAGTTGTTGAGCATCTTCATGGGGAATCACCGGATAAGAACATTGAAAGAAAAGAATGAAGAGACTTCACATCAATAAGATGGATACTTGATTAAGATATCTGAGTCCTTGAAGAAAAGGGTGGGAGGGTGGGGGAAAACAAAGACAACTTGGGATGAACAAAACAAACACCATTGAGAAAACTTAGAGTTGATCTTGCGGATGTGAAAAATGATAGTATTAGCCTGGAGAGAAGCACGCCGATTAGAGAAGAATTAATAAGACGACCTCGATGATCAAGAAGGATTAGTATTCACATATCAATATGAGAACACCGTTTAGAAAAAAGGTATGGAATCAACATTTGACACTGAAGCAACTCAAATACCACAACTCAAAACAAAACAAGGATTTGGCTTGCAGAATAAGCCGGAACAAATACATATGATAGAGATTTACCCAATCCCATATCATGCATCTGTCGGAAAGATATTCTAGGAGCTACTTGAATTCCCACCTATAAAACTCCCTAAACTTTCTGGTTATGCAATCTGGTGTTGGGGATACAGGGGAAGCAATATATCTCACACAAACTAACAATCCCTACATCCAAGCTATATCCATCCGTCAACACATAACCAAGAAACCTTCGGAAATCATGTACCTCAACCTTCGAAAAGCATCCGTTATACGAGCTATGGCAATACTCCCGAACTCCCGCCCCAGTACTGGGTGGCGTCGAGGTTATCTCACCAACAACTGCATAAAAGAGATTTTCGATGTCGGCAAAACTTAGGTATTCCAGAACTGCAATGATAAAATTGTGATGACAACACCTTGGAGCTCAACTCCCCGGGTCACTGCCACATAAAAGACAAGAGGCACCAAGAACAATGTTCTCATCACAAAACCATCGAAACGATTCCAAGATACCCGCGTGATCCTAAAATTTTTTTAGTGAAATTTGAGGAGAGGAAAGGCAAAACATCTACGTCAGGAGTCCTCACCAGAGCGACGAAGGGGCTGAGGAGTAAAAAGAATCCTACTCTCCGATATATATATAATGCTAAGACTCAAAATAGTTTTTTTTCTAGATGCAACAACGGCCAACAATCAAGGGGGCTCCTATGGTCGGTCGAGGCTCTGATACCAACTTGTCACGCCCAATATGCGATACTATCCTAAAGAGACTCGAAGGTCCCACCAAGGATAGAACCGCATATTGAAACGCTTTTGCAAGGTGGATATCATTACATCAACATTACATAATAGTTGGGGATACATACAAGAGGCATACAATGCCACACGAATACAACAATACATCATACATAAGATCAACATCCGACTACGGATGAAACACAAACAGAAGCTCAACCGACATCCACCCTGCTAGCCCAGGCTACCGACCTGGAACCTATCCCCTGATCGAAGAAGAAGCCGAAGAAGAAAAACTCCAAAACAAGCAACATCGCTCTCGCGTCATGATCATCGCATAACATGTACCTGCAACTGTTGTTGTAGTAATCTGTGAGCCACGAGGACTCAGCAATCCCATTACCATGGGTATCAAGACTAGCAAAGCTTAAAGGGAAAGGAAGGGGTAAAGTGGTGAGGTTGCAGCGGCGACTAAGCATATATGGTGGCTAACATACGCAAATAAGAGCGAGAAGAGATCAAATGGAATGGTCGTGAAGCTAGCAATGATCAAGAAGTGATCCTGAACTCCTACTTACATCAAACATAAACCAAAACCGTGTTCACTTCCCGGACTCCGCCGAAAAGAGACCATCACGGCTACACACGCGGTTGATGCGTTTTAAATCGTATCTGGTGTCAAGTTATCTACAACCGGACATTAACAAATTCCCGTTTGCCCATAACCGCGGCCACGGCTTTCGAAAGTTTATACCCTGCAGGGGTGTCCCAACTTAGCCCATGATAAGCTCTCGCGATCAACGAAGGATATACCTTCTCTCGGGAAGACCCGATCAGACTCGTAAGGTTTACAAGACATTTCGACAATGGTAAAACAAGACCAGCAAAGCCGCCCGATGCGCCGACAATCCCGATAGGAGCTGCACATATCTTGTTCTCAGGGCAACACCGGATGAGAAATCCGTACAACTAAAACCAGACCTCAAGTTTCCCTGAGGGGGCGCTGCAAAGGGCTCTGGTTTGGACCAACACTTAGACAAGCACTGGCCCGGGGGGGCTAAAATAAAGATGACCCTTGGGCTCCGGAAACCCAAGGGAAAAAGGGCTAGGTGAGGCAAATGGTAAAACCAAGGTTGGGCCTTGCTGGAGGAGTTTTATTCAAAGCGAACTGTCAAGGGGGTCCCATAAATCACCCAACCGCGTAAGGAACGCAAAATCCGGGAACATAACACCGGTATGACAGAAACTAGGGCGGCAAGAGTGGAACAAAACACCAGGCATAAGGCTGAGCCTTCCACCCTTTACCAAGTATATAGATGCATTAATTAAAATAAGAGATATTGTGATATCCCAACAAAATCTTGTCCATCATGGAGAAATCTTCAACTTCACCTGCAACTAACAACGCTATAAGAGGGGCTGAGCAAAGCGGTAACATAGCCAAGCAATGGTTTGCTAGGAAGGGTGAAAAAGGTTAGGGGCTGACATGGCAATTGGGAGGATTGATGAATAAGAGAATAGGTAGCGCAGCACAGCGATAGAACAAAGCAATTAGCATAGCAATGATAGTAGTGAGATCCAGGGTAACGGTCATCTTGCCTGAGATCCCGCAAGGAAGAAGAACGAGTCCATGAAGAAGACAAGCGGACGTGGTCGAACGAATCCTCACAACTCCGGAACGAAACCGAAGGCAACCCCGAAAGAAGAAAACAACATGGTAAACACACAAGCATAAACATGGCATGATGCTCAACTAAGTATGATGCATGTCCGATTTAAAGAGCATGGCAAAGTGCAACAAGCAATACTACAAGTTAAGTGGAGCTCCATATGCAACGAGTTGCATATTGGCGAAACTTCACAACATTTATTTAGTTCGATCTTGTTTAGGCTACCCAATAATATTAAATGTTGTTAAACATGGCAAGGGGTGAAGCATATGAAAATTACCTATCTAGGCAAGTTTAAATGAGGCCGGAACAACAAACAACAATTCCGGAAAATCCCCATATGCAAATTATGAATTTGGTACTGTTCTGCCCTAAACACAATTTTAATGTTGTTAAACAGCAAAATAAAGTGCAGCAAGTTAATCTATGCATTTTTCCACCCCATTTACATATAAAGTTTATTTAAAATGGAGCTACGGTTATTTAGTTATGAAATAAATCATTTTAGCATGGCATTTGAGCAAATTTCAACAAACAGCAATTTAAACATTTTAGACATGGATGAAAGCAGCAAATTATTAATCTACACAAAATTCTAAGCATTTTACATATTTAAAATATTATAATCCGATGCACGGTTATGAAGTGATTAATGCATGAACATGAAGGACTTTTCTGTAAAGCTGCAAACTCTGGAATAATAGACAAATCATTCAAATCTGGAAAAAAAATGATGCGGGCCGAATCTGGAGGGCTGGGGGAGCTGCTCACATCGGGCCCTTGAGGCCTTTGGCCCGCGGAGGCTGGCAGGCTTGACGCGGGAGCTGGGCCGCAGGAGCTGGCGAAGGAAAAGCGCTGCTGGGACTCGGCGCTATCGTGGCCCACGCGCGGCACGACGGAGTCAACAGGCAAGGGCGAGCGTTCTCCTGCTCGAATCTGAAGAACAGAGAGATAGATATTCAGAGAAGCAGAACAGAAAGGGGAAGAAGAGAGAAGGCGAGGGCGACAGGCGTGCGACCTGCAGGACTCCGGTGTCGCGGCCGGGCATACGCGAGGAGGAGGCAGGAGTCAGGTCGAGGCAGGCCAAGGCGGGGCACTCCGGCGAGGAAGATGGCCGACGTGGGCTCTCAGGCATGGGGAGGCGATGAGGGAACTGACGGGGAGGCGCAGGCAAGGTGAGGTCCGGAGCTTGGACGGCGTCGAGGCGGTTGGTGCGGTCAACGCGAGCGAGGCTTGGCGCTGGCGAAGCATGCGAGCAGAGGCGGGTCGAGGGACTTGGCGGGGCGACGGCTCCCTGGTGGTGACGTGCAGCTCCAGGACTTGGCGCGGCGAAGGAGGAGCGGATCCGGGCGTGGGGAGCTCGATCGGTGGCGGCGGGGTCCCTGTGATCCACGGGAGAGAGACCATGAGAGGGGGAGGAGAAACGAAATGGGGAAAATGAAGGAGAGGGAAGGGCGGTCCTGCTCACGGACGAGCTCCGGTGAGGTACGGTTGTCGATGGTGGTGGCGCGAGGGGATGAGGCCGAGCGCTCCTGCTCGGGCCTCGAGCAGCTACACGATCCAATCGGGATCGAGGGAAGAAGTGGCTTGCGCTGGTGGGGATCGAGCAAAGGAGGCAAGGCCTCGGGCTCGAAGAGGGAGGAGGGCGAGGGGATCTGGAGGTTGTAGGTGGCGAGCAATGGTTGGGGAAGGATGGATCCCAAGGGGGATTTTGGAGAGAGTGGCGGCGGCGGACAGGGAATGGAGGATGGGACAGGATCCCTAGGTTCTAGGGTTTGCAAAATAGACTAGGGGTGGACTATATATATATGGAAAGGAGGAGAGTTTGGATCATCCAATAAAAATCTGACGGTCGAGAATAAAATGCTTCGGGAGTCCAAACAAATGAACGAAGATATTTTAGGGATGTTAGGGGATGATCCGGACTCAACGGCAATGACTGCCCGGGTCGGGTTCGGGACAGGTTTCGGACGCGCGCGAGGGGCTGGTGGCTGTGCAGAGAGGGTGGGCATTTAGAGAGACGGGAAAACAAAGACAACGGGATCTGACGAAAGGCCACGGGGACAAGGGGGGGTTTTGTTGGTCTCGGAGAAAGAGTGAAGAGAGGGGTCCAATTGGTCCGAGAGAAGGACAAGCGGTCTGACAAGGGGGAAACAAAGACAAAGAGAGAAACGGTAACTATGAACGGCTATGAGGTTTTATGAAAACATGCAGATGCAATGCGCATGATGCTATGATGAAATGCATGACATGAACAAAATGCAAAACAAAAGACAAAAATGCAACCATGCAGGAAATATCATATCGCATCTCTGTAAAAAGCAAGAGTTGGAGTTACGAATATGGAAAGTTGCATCCGGAGCGTTACATAGATACATAACAGAAGGCCCCAAATGGAGTGATGAAAGTTGTCTTCTCCTGGTCCTTAACTGCCATCTTAATCTGATGATAGCCAGAGTAAGCATCCAAAAAGCTCAAACGTTCACAACCCGCCGTAGCATCAATGATTTGATCAATATGGGGGAGAGCAAAGGGATCAGCCGGACAAGCCTTATTTAAGTCTGTGTAATCCACACACATCCGCCAAGTGCCGTTCTTCTTGAGCACTAGCACCGGGTTAGCCAACCACTCCGGATGAAAAACTTCAACAATAAACCCGGCCGCCAAGAGCCGGGCCACCTCTTCCCCAATGGTTGTCCGTCTCTCTTCATTGAATCGTCGGAGAAACTACCTGACCGGCTTATACTTCGGATCAATATTGAGAGTGTGCTCAGCGAGTTCCCTCGGTACACCCGGCATGTCAGAAGGTTTCCATGCAAAGATGTCTCAGTTCTCAAGGATGAACTCGATGAGCGTGCTTTCCTATTTAGGATCAAAATTGGCGCTGATACTGAACTGTTTAGAGGCGTCTCCCGGGGTGAAGTCGACAAGCTTTGTCTCAGCGGCCGATTTAAACTTCAACACCGGGTCATGCTCAATAGTTGGTTTCTTGAGGGTGGTCATATCCGTCGGGTCAACATTGTCTTGATAGAATTTGAGCTCCTCCGCAGCACAGGCCGTCTCAGCGTAAGCCGCGTCGCCTTCTTCGCATTCCAAGGCCACCTTTCGACTCCCATGTACGGTGATGGTGCCCTTGTAACCTGGCATCTTGAGCTGTAAGTAAACATAACACGACCGTGCCATGAACTTAGCATAAGCCGGTCGCCCAAATAGAGCATGATATGGGCTCTTGATCTTGACCACCTCAAACGTCAACTTCTCAGCCTTGGAATCATACTCATCTCCAAAAGCCACCTCTAATTCAATCTTACCAACTGGGTAAGCTGACTTGCCTGGAACCACCCCGTGGAAAACAGTGTTGGATGTCCTCAGATTCTTCTCAGTCAGCCCCATACGCTGGAAGGTCTCATAATAGAGGATATTGATGTTGCTACCTCCGTCCATGAGTACTTTAGTGAATTTATATCCACCAACCCGGGGTGCTACAACCAAGGCTAACTGACCCGGATTATCAACTCGTAGCGGGTGATCCTCTCTGCTCCAAATGATAGGTTGCTCTGACCATCTCAAATAACGAGGGGCCGCCGGCTCAACCAAATTTATAGCCCTCTTGTGAACCTTCTGGTCACGTTTGCATAAGCTAGTGGTGAACACATGGTATTACCCACCGCTCAACTATTTCGGCTGGCTCTGGTAACCCGACTGTTGCTGCTTTGTCCTCCCTGACCAGCTTGCTGTTGATTATTTCCACCCGGTTGTCCCTGAAAACCGGAATTTGAACCGCCACCCGGGCCATGAAAGCCGCCGGCCCCTGAACCGCCACCAGGTCCATGACCACCATCAAAGATATTGGAGTTTTTAAACGCCTTCATGATCGCACAATATTTCCACAGGTGCGTAGCGGGGTGCTCCCGGGTGCCGTGTTTCGGACAGGGCTCGTTGAGTAGCTGCTCAAGAGATGGACCTGACCCGCCGGTTCGAGGCCACTTACCCTTGCGTCTCTGATTGTTACCCTGTGTACTCGCGTTAGCCACAAGCTCCGGGCTGCTGTCCGCCTTACGCTTATTGCCGCCTTGATTCCCCGGGTTGTGCTGTTGACCTTTTCCATTACCGTTCCTTTTACCCTTCCCTGTCTTCTCATCGTCAGACGCAGGGTCCTTGGTATTATCAGAATCGGCATATTTGACTAAAGCCGCCATCAGCGTTCCCATATCGGTGCAGTCACGCTTAAGGCGTCCCAATTTCTGCCTCAGCGGCTCAAAGTTGCAATTTTTCTCCAACATGAGGACTGCAGAGCCAGCATCCATCTTATCAGATGAATGAATTATCCCCTTGACTCGGCGTACCCAATGGGTGGTGGATTCACCCTCCCCTTGCTTACAACTCGTCAAGTCCATGATTGACATGGATTGCTTACAGGTGTCCTTGAAGTTTTGGATGAAACGGGCCTTTAACTCCTCCCACAAACCAATGGAATCAGGTGGTAAACCTTTTAGCCAAGACCGGGCTGTTCCATCTAACATCATGGTGAAGTATTTAGCCATTTCCGCGTCACTGACCTCCAATAGTTCCATGGCCATCTCATAACTCTCAATCCACGCTCCGGGCTGTAAGTCGGCCGTGTAATTCGACACCTTTTGAGGCCCCTTGAAGTCCTTAGGAAGGGGCATGTTGCGCAAAGCCGGTATCAAACAAGGAACTCCACCGGTTCTAGTGGCTACTCCCAACTCAATAGAAGTCGTTGGATACTCTGGGATATCCTGATGAGCCGCCAGCTGAGCCGCCCGCTCGTTCTCCTGAGGTACTCGGTCTTGCACCGGGTTATAGCCACCATGCTGGTTACAGTGTTGGGCGTTGCTTGATAAAGCTTCGGACTCCATGTGCCTGCTGTAACTTGGGCTCCGGTTCTGACGAGGCGGTGCTAACCAAGGCGGAGGGGTTGAATGAATCCTATCCCGGCTATAAGAATAGGTCTCCTGCTGAGCCAGGGCCGTCTGGACAAGTTCCCTGATCCTCCGGGTTTCCACTGCTGTTGGATCATCACCGTCCACTGGAAGAGCCGCCAGGCGCGCTGACGCCGCGATTAAATTCTCCATGGGGTTGGAAAAGTGAACCTCCGGTACCGGCACATAACACGGCAGTGCCATGCTCATATGAGGAGGTGGCATCTCCCGACGCTGAGCCAGTCCTCCCGCTCCGGATGTCATAAACTGATTAGCATCGGGCGGGTTACTTGGGCCGGCTCCGGGTGTAGCAAAAAGAACCCTCGAGTCATAATTCGGAGGCAACCGGGATTGGGTCTTCTGGTGTCTCCTCCTCATTACCTCATTGGACGCGTTTAAACTCATCGTGAGCTGGTAAGCCTCTGACTGCAACCGCTGTGCCTAGACGTCAAGAGCCACCCGCTCTGTAGCTAGCCTAGTATCCTCAGCTGCTAAGGCCTCCTTGGCCTGAGCTATCTCCTCACGTACCCGTGCTACCTCCGCGTCATGCTCATCTTTGTTTGCAGGGATAACCGTGGCGGTTAACAGGGTCGGAAGCTTGTCCATGAGGTCTATCAGTACTTGAGCCGGCGGGCGCACAGGGCCTCCTGCCCCGGCTGCTCCTAACCCCAAAGTAATTGCGGCCGCGGCTGTAGAGTTTTGTCCAGGTTGAGTCCCAGCCATAAAGACTCTTGCCCAATTTGGCGACTCACAGAGGTCCGGAATACTAAGGCCATCGGAACAGCCCCCGAGCGCACCGTCTTGAACTTGATACAAAGAATCTGTTGAACCGGTGGACGAATCACCGTCAGAGTGGATGGCCGTCTCACCACCATCTTCAGGACCTTCAGAAAGTTCTTCTCCATGGACGTAGCCCACAAAGACACGCTTCATGCCGGTTTGAACTTGGGCGGGTTTCGCACGCTGAGCCGTCTCGATGAGGTCGGTGCAGTTGTCCGGCTCAGGCCTCGGCTTACCAATCCAGCCGATGAAGACGTGGATCCCTCCAAAGGGGACCCGGTACCCTTACTCAATTGAGCCGACGTCGGGCCCCCAGCCTTCGTCGTCGATGTAGATCTTGCCGCGACGACTTTGGTCATCCGGCCCACTACGTATCCCTTGAGCCCTTCGAAGTTGCCCTTCAAGAACTCAAATCCACCGTGTGCTGGCCCCACGGTGGGCGCCAACTGTCGTGGAATTGTCACGTTAGATGTTCTCGTGAAAGGACTTAGTTGTGGAGCCATCGCAACTAGGAAGCTTGAAGGGGTTAATTGGGACAAAGGACACGAGAGATTTTATACTAGTTCGGCCCCTTAAGGTGAAGGTAAGGCCTACGTCTAGTTGGGTTGGTATTGATGTTTCGATGACCAGGGAGCGAGATACGCTATGCCTGGCTCTCGATGAGTTGTTTCTTGCCCTAAGCCGCCAGCGGGTCGTCCCCTTATATACACGGGTCGACGCCCTGCGGCTTACAGAGTCCCGACCGGCTTATAAACAATGTCCGGCTCAGTGACTAGTTAAGTCTACCTTATGATACAAGTAATATTATTAAAGCGGTTTATTACAACGGGCCTTAAGTCGCCTGCGGGCCTTAAGCTCCCTATGAACCGCCATCTTCATACTTTGGTCTTGGGCTTCTGTCTGGTGAGTCCTCTTTGCGTAACCCGGCCCCTCCTGGGCGGCTTACACAAATAGTTATATCCCCAACACATCACATCCATGACAAGTAGACCGACTCCTGCCTGCATCTACTACTATTACTCCACACATCGACCGCTATCCAGCATGCATCTAGAGTATTAAGTTCATAAAGAACAGAGTAACGCATTAAGCAAGATGACATGATGTAGAGGGATAAACTCATGCAATATGATATAAACCCCATCTTTTTATCCTCGATGGCAACAATACAATCCGTGCCTTGCTGCCCCTGCTGTCACTGGGAAAGGACACCGCAAGATTGAACCCAAAGCTAAGCACTTCTCCCATTGCAAGAAAGATCAATCTAGTAGGCCAAACCAAACTGATAATTCGAAGAGACTTGCAAAGATAACTCAATCATACATAAAAGAATTCAGAGGAGATTCAAATATTTCTCATAGATAAACTTGATCATAAACCCACAATTCATCGGATCTCGACAAACACACCGCAAAAAGACTTACATCGAATAGATCTCCAAGAAGATCAAGGAGAACATGGTATTGAGATCCAAAAAGAGAGAAGAAGCCATCTAGCTAATAACTATGGACCCGAAGGTCTGTGGTAAACTACTCACAACTCATCGGAAGGGCTATGGTGTTGATATAGAAGCCCTCCGTGGTCGATTCCCCCTCCAACGGAGCACCGGCGAAAGCTCCAAGATGGGATCTCACGGATACAGAAGGTTACGGCGGTGGAATTAGGTTTTCGTTGGCTCCCTTGATGTTCTTGGGGTACGTGGGTATATATAGGAGGAAGAAGTAGGTCGGTGGTCGTTCGAGGGGTCCACGAGATAGGGGGCGCGCCCACCCCTACAGGGCGCGCCCTCCACCCTCGTGGCTGCCTCGACTGCTTCTTGACTTGCACTCCAAGTCCTCTGGATCACGTTCGTTCCAGAAATCACACTCCCGAAGGTTTCATTCTGTTTGGACTCCGTTTGATATTCCTTTTCTTCGAAATACTGAAATAGACAAAAAAACAGCAATACGGGCTGGGCCTTCGGTTAGTAGGTTAGTCCCAAAAATAATATAAATGTGTAAAGTAAAGCCCATAAACATCCAAAACGGGTAATATAATAGCATGGAACAATCAAAAATTATAGATACGTTGGAGACGTATCAATTGTATTGCCAAACATTGTTCATAGCCGTCGCTTTCCAGCATCCCAAAATGAATATCTATTGGTTCGACCTTCATGTGTTGTATTATGGTCGTATTGCCATGGCCTTCCCAATAACAAGTGGCATGCTTCCATTGGTATGACATCACAGATCACCATATCGGTATAATCACCAACAGGGAATTTGATGCGCACCTTATGAGTAACCTTCAACTTCCCTGTATGATACAACCACTCGACACGGTGGGGTTGCGGGTGCTTCCATGCAGGCAACCCCAAAGCATCAACCAACCCTTTGCTGATTGCATTGGTGTAGCTTCCACCATCTACTATCATCTTGCAATTGGTGATGTTGATCTTACACTCAGACTGGAAAATATTCCATCGCTTCCCCTTATCCTCAATCCGATCTTCTTGCACTCACTGCACCATAAATGATGGGCATGCTTCTGCAGCTTCAAAACTCATCGCATTCACTTTTTCCTCATTTTCAGATTTCTCACTAGACGTGTTAGCATTTTTCTCTCCATCACTCACAGACATGTATCTTTCTTCTGTGAGGAGAACCCTCCTCTAATTAGTACACTCAAACTTCTTATGCCCCCTTCCACCACACCTAAAGCACATAATACACTGGTGCGAGCATTAGAAGCACGAGATGATTCAACCTTGGATTGAGATACTTCCTTGGTAGCCGACTTATAATTTGATTTGAAACCACTACTACCACCACCCTCTCTCTGAAAATTACGCTGCATCGAGTTTGATAAATTATCCTGACCGACACGACACTTTACTTGTTGCTCCGCTCGAATGGCTTGGTGTAATAATCCATGTACATTATATTCTACCATATTGACACGGTCTCGTATCTCTGATTTTAGACCATGCATGAACCGTGCCATCGTAGCTTCTTCAGGCTCCTCTACCCCTGTACGAATCAATAATATTTCCATCTCCTTATAATACTCCTCAACACTAGAGTTACCTTGCCGAAGTTGCTGCAAGCATGTGTACAAGGTCCTAGTGAAGTGCTCCAGAACAAAGCGCCTCTTCATGATATTCTTCATCTGATTCCAAGACTCTGGACGTCCTCCCGCGCGACATAGCTGGTTCCATCATATTAAAGCATAACCGGTGAACTCAATAGATACAACATGAACCTTTTTCTCCCCGGTGTACTGCTGCCCCTCAAAAATCTGATCTATGCGCATTTCCCACTCCAAATAATCATCCGGGTTATCTTTTCCACTAAATGACGGTATAGAAATTTTTATCCTACCAATTCCATCATCCTCATAGACACGATGCATGATGGTTATAGGGACGTCGTGTAGGCTCATAATAGCTACCGGCCCCCTCAGACTGATGATCTTCATGCTCACCATGGTTTCGAACAGGTCCATGTACCCGTTGTCCAGATAATTGCCAATGACGTCCCAGCGCAACAGACCCATCACTAGGCGGTGATCGTGGTCTCGGTCGATGAACGGCCTCAGTCAGATCAGCTATCTTTTTTCCAAGACTTTTCTCGACCTTGTCGATGTGCCACCCCACTCAATTCAGCACATAGTCACGAGTTGCCTCCAATCCTAGCACGATAGCCAACGCAGCACTTGCATCATAGACGGGCAAGGGCACCTCCTTCTCTACATCTCCTTCATGCGCGTCATGCACACTTGAATTTGATTTCTGTGAATTCACCATTGCAGTGACTCAAGTAGATCAACTCAAGACCTAGAAAGAAAAAATTGTACTATGATCAACCTTGCTACGAATACCACCTGATGTGACCCGACTAGGCGGTGAGCCGTTTGGTGGCCCAATCTTTCATGGTACACAAAAATCAGCGACCAACAACGACGATCCTCATAATAGCAGAAAATAGACGAAGAAATAGAAGAACGGCTCTTCGGATCAAGCAAGGTGCTAGAAGGCCAAAGTGCACAAAAATCAACGTACAATCAATCACAGATCAATTCCACGCCAAGCAAATCTCGAACCCCTCATGGATCAGCAGGCAAATATATTTGGCGCAACCATAATGTTGCCTTCTCTGTATTTTATTCAACTCCCAAAACTCCCGTACAAAGGCCGAAACCTGCCCATTATATAGGCGACGCACATGCTGACCAAATACTTGTCCTAATTGGACTCGTACAAACCCAAAAAAACCTGCCAAAATCTAGCAACTGACGTATACTCCTTTTTCAATTTTAAAGCCCACGTACAGAGTCCAAAGACTATGTACTAGGACTGTAATTAAATATTCTGGCCACGTTGATCACATAGTATCTAATCAAAAGATAAATGAGATATTTCTTTGGCACGCTCTAGACTACCATCTTGGAGGTGTTCTGAAGTTTGGCATCATCGTATCTTTCTTTGGACTAGCTGGTGGCACCTCCATGCAAATAGAACCAACATAAAACGCAGCTGGAGTTTGTGTATTTGCATGTATAGAGGCCTTCATGTAACATGCATCTCTCTTCTCTTCATTAATGGATGGCATAGCTCCTATAACACATGTGAAATTCTTCATTACTTTACTAAACGTAGCATCACTAGAGAAGTAGTGGTGCTAGGAGTCGGAGCAAGTGATGTCAAAGCATATCCTCGCAAAAAAGAGATATACATGCATACACGTACGCAAACTACAGTTAATAAACACAAGGATATTGGTGTACCTATAACCCAAGTTATGTGATGTGGTTTGACATCATGACCAACACGCCGAGTGTTCTGATTATGCTAATATTGTTGGTTCTTCCTCCCAAGTGGCATGGAACCACAAGTCTGCCACTTTCCTCGGTCCTCGTATGTCATATCTATCATCACTCGTGTTTCCTCCATGACCCTACTTGGCGGGGGGAGGGGCGAGGAGGGGGGAGTGGTCTTTCTAGGTTATGTGGTGCCTTCATCCGACAGTGTGGTGGCTCCCTTACCGTGTGGCAGGGGAGGGAGGGGTGTCCAACCAAGCGACAAGCTAGCCAAGTGGTATGATGATAGTCCCCTGCATTGTTGACCATACCTTCTTGTGATGTGGCACGGTTTTGCTTCAACATATGCTCCGGTAGCATGGCCTCTGGCTGGTCGTGGGACGCTCTGCAACAAGGTAGCAACAATAGGCGGCTAAATGTGGGTCCCGTCGACCAATGCGCTTGGTCGAGCTTAGTTCGACGGGTGGCTAGTGGCGAGTGGAAAACTAGGTGGACCAAGTCATTTTGAGCAACCTCGATTGGGCTGTTGAAGGCTCCAGGGCCGGATGGATTTCTAGCTAGGTTTTTTCAGCAAAATTGGAGCACAGTTAAGGGAAGTGTTTTGGCTGTTGTGAAGGAGTTTTCTAGGACCGGCATAATGCCAGAGGGAGCTAATCATACATTAATTATACTGATTCCAAAATCTCCTAATCCAAATGCTTGAGGGACTATAGACCTATAAGTCTCTGTAACGTGACTTATAAGGTGATCTCTAAATGGCTTAAGCCAATTCTTTATGATATAATTTCTCTGGAACAAAGTGCATATGTGACGGGCAGATTAATTAGGGATAATGCCTTGGTGGCCTTTGAATGCATCCACTATATCAAACAGGAAAATGATCCCACAAAAAACTTCTGTGATTATAAATTAGACCTATCAAAAGCATATGATAGGGTGGATTGGGCTTTCTTGAAGCAGATGATGCCAAATATGGGGTTCTCTCAACGATGGGTGGAGTGGATTATGGCATGTATCACATCAGTGACATATTCTGTTAAACTTAATGGGACCCCCTTGGATTCATTTGCACCAATGTGTGGGCTTTGGCAAGGTGACCCCCTTTCACCATTCTTGTTCTTATTCATCGCTGATGGCCTTTCTACTATTCTGAAACATGGCATGGCTACGGGAGGTATTACTCCGGTCAGGGTTTGTAGGAGGGTGCCGGGTATATTACATTTGCTTTTCGCGGATGATACTCTCTTATTCTTTGAAGCTTCCCAGGTGCAAGCGAAGAGAGTTAATAATGCATTGGATAGGTATGGTACTGCCATGGGCCAAAGTCTGAATTATGATACACTGGTAAAGTGAGGTGCTATACAAACGGTTTTTAACCCCTTTCCGCGATGGCATTTGGAACCATCGCCAAGTGAGTGACTGTGATAGGGGGTCCCTCCCACACGACCCATAAACCATTGGGGATAGGGAGCCATCCAGACACTGCATCCTTGCAACTTGTTTGTGCTTGCATTGCCATCGCAGTCGGTATTCTGTGGTGCTACGTTTATGATGTGCGGCCAATCACAAATGGTTCATGATTGTAGAACGTGTATGATAAGCAGACAATCACACACGTTCACTTTTCCCAAACCGTATGCATAACTAATTAAGAAGATTAGCTAATTGTCATACAAGTGTCGGACAGGATTACGAAACGTCGGACCATCGTAACATCGTCATACATGACAACTATCACACATGCTATTCTGTGGTGCAACATTTATGATGCATACCACATCTGAAACAATTCATGGTTGCAAATCATGTACGATAAGGCAACTATCACAAACGTTTAGTTTGCCCTCACTGTTTGTGATATTGTTTGACATCGCACACACTTTGCAAACGGAAACTGTGTGCATGCTTGCACACGTTTTCCTCTCTGTGAACCATGTCGGATTATGGTGTATATCACAAACGTTTGTGTTTTACCAACTGTGTGCGCCGTAACGACCTGCAGAGCGTAATTTCACCGTAATTTAATTGCTGCTATTTCAAATTGTACCAGATTTGAATTTGAATGTATGTTATAGCTTTATTCATATCCATTAGGTTCAAACAGCCAATGCATTATTCGATTCATAGGTACATATGTTCAAGAATTACATAAGAACCAAATAAAGAATGATGAACCACAATTGTACACTTGTACTACTAAAGACGGTAAAGAAAGAGGCGAAATACATTCTGGTTGCTGAACAAGGTGAAGCGGAATGCCCATATTGTGCCCTCTTCCATGCAGAAGGCACACACAAATCTAGTCCAACCCCTTGTGATGGCCGACCGCCCATCCTTCGCGGTCTTCATGAAAACATCTAGATAATCATCGTGTTCTGGTAGAAATAATTTAACCTTTGCATGCCCACAAATCATGTAGTTTGAGAGGTAATCTTGAGTAAACTACTTTGGGAACCACTACAAAGGAAAAAAGATTCAGATATTGTCATCTGACACAACTCATTATGGGCAGTAAAAAGAAGGTTGCAGAGTTCTTACTTACCATCCCGCAGTTCGCTGTTGTCTATGATAAAGTGTAAACAAATATTATCAGCTTCCTCACTTGATGCTGGTTCATCGATATCTCATTGCCCCATACGTAGAAAGGGTCGAAGCACGGATCTTTACCAATGACATATGTATCTAAAAGCAGCAAGTTATATATTAGAAGCTAAACATCAATTGCACAATGATGTAGTACAACACTCTTTTATAACATCTTATAACATCCAATATACTCACATATTAGATGAATTAACATCTTATATTATGGGCCTGAAGGAGTTTATTGCATTTTGACAAATTATCGATTGATTAACTGGTGTTGTATCCATGGGTTAGAGTTAGTTTGAGCTAGTTTGGGCTCAAATAGCCCTAAATTATATCCAAGCATGAGGGCTAGTTTGAGCTAGTTGCATCTAACCCATCCAAAAAAAACTATCCCACCCAAGAGGTGCTAATTGGAGCTAGTTCTCCTAGTGCATTTATTGTCAATCTAATCATGTCATCCAAACACCACTCTGGATGGAGTTAGTTCAGGGTTACTCATGAGCTAGAAACTAACTCTAACTTCTAGCTAAGTTGAGTATCCAAACAGGGTTGTGTTGTTGTTGTTGTTGTTGTTGTTGTTGTTGCTGTTGTTGTTGTTGTTGTTGTTGTTGTTGTTGTTGTTGTTGTTGTTGTTGTTGTTGTTGTTGTTGTTGTTGTTGTTGTTGTTGTTCTCTTCTACATATATCTAGACATCATCAGAACATTAAGGTAACACTCTTTCTTGTTGCTATGTAGCCTAGGATTGCATATTTAGACATTAAGTACAATGCATGTTGCTATGTAGCCTCAGATATATTACATATGGCCCTAGCTAACCTAATGATAAATGGGTTACAGATATATTCAGTTAAAAGTCTGATTCACCAATTAGTCCCTTATCAACCCCCGGCCTATATGGTACCAGCTACCAATATCTTGAACAACGGGTATATATAAGCCATGGGATGAAACTAACATCGATGGAAAATAGTAGTCGTTCCCAAAATTGTCCTGTGTAAGTACATAGAGAGGCATGTTAAGCACAATAGGCTAAACGTCAACCAAATATATCCATGGTAGACAAAATAATCTCCAAAAGATAGCTTCAGTGTGCAGTTTTAAATATGCTAATAAAGCAAAACAAGTGGAAAGGTGTGTTAACTGCAACAGGCATACGATTTAACAACAAGCAAACATAGTCATTCAAACTAGTATTGTGCCGGTCTAAGTACACTGGTTATTGTTAAATAAAAATGGAAAGGTGTGTTAACTACAAGATGAAGCAAACAAATGTAGTCATTCATAGTGGTATTGTTGCAACCGGTATTGATGAAATTGAACTGCATAGTTCATACTTGCACATATAGAAAATCACGTTGTGAATAACTAGAATAAGCAAGGCATACTACGAACAACCAAAGATAGCATTTGAAATTGGACATATGCTAACTACAAACAACCGAACAATCAAAAAACTTTAAAAGAGGCATATGCTAGCTGTAACAGGCTTAACAACAAGCAACTATATGCATTCCTATCGGTATGTTTAAAACTGGATTGATGAAATGTACTGCACAGTAAATAGTTGCACATATAGAGCATCACATTGTGAACAACTGAAGTAAACAAGGCATACTGCAAACAACCAAATATAGCAATTAAAACTAGATATATTCTCACTACACTACAAAAGGGACTCGACAAAACAAATCACAGGTTCCCCCCTGTGAAGAGGCACGGCAAAACAAATCATGGGTCTCCTCACTTGTCACAGATGGGCTCGTTCCCGTGGGAAGAGCATGGACCCTGGATGCGCTCCTTGTTGTTGCAGATGGGCTCCTTCCCCTTGGAAGGGCACGATTGTAGGATGCCTCCCTGATGTCGTAGACGGGCTCTTTCCCCTTGGAAGAGCCAGAGAGGTTGCCCTCCTCGTGGTCACTGTCAATGGGGTCTGACTTGGAAGTTTTGGATCTCAAGCCAGCATCACAGAACGTGTCCTTCAGAAATGACAAAAGGGGCTCGATGGCGATGTAGGATGGCAAATTCTTGACAACGAGCCGAAGGAGATCAGCGGCGGGGCCATGCATGAGATCGATGGCGGTTGAACCCGAGGGCTTGGGGGTGGGCCACTTAACCTATGACATAGCCTTCGTCAGGGCATCGTTGTCGACGACCTCGATGTCGTAGCCGGCGTCCGCGACATACCCGCATACTCTAGCCCGCTGATTGAGTGCCTGTGGCCAGTAATGGTCGTCAGCTTCCTCGGTGGCCACCTCGGTGATGTCGGGCGAAGAGACTGCGATGCACATATTTTGGGTCAGTCTCTCCTTGAGCTTCCCGGGAAGTTATGAGCACATGGGTACATCATACATGACATTTCAAAAAAGTGCAAAATTTAGCTTGAAAGAACTACTAAGCCGAATCAAGCAAACACATGGCCAGGTGAACGCTAACTTAAGTTCACACCACAATTTTGAACACATGGCTACACTTTCATCTTCATTGTTGTTGGTTGAACTTAGGTATCACAGGGAAGAAATCCAACAACTTATGAGCTCTTGAAGCCACCGGTTTGGAGGAACAAGTTTAGAGAAAACAAGTTTCAAGTGAAGTTGATGTTGTCATTTTTACCTCTGATATTTCGTTGTTCCACATCCATGTGGTGGAGAGACGGGCCCATAGGGGTACATCAACAGAGGATACATAAAATTGTCTTTCCAATGCAAAAAACGTCACATCATTTGGAGTTCTGAGTCAAAAGTTCTAGCCAATCTCATGGAAGGTGTCCAGACTGTCAAGGCTTCGCGAATTTCCGAGGAGCTCTCCAACAAATTCCAAAGTTGACTGCTTATTCCCCCAAGGATGCCATGCAAACTTGCTTACTTTTAAAACCATTTTCACACCTAGCTAAGGGGATTGTCCCTGCTATAAAACTCCACCCCCCCATCCTCTTAAAAAAACCTTTGTCAAACCATTCAGCTACAAGCTTATGCAGCAAGACTGCTAAAGAGATCCGAGACATCTTGCTACCTTTGCTCTTGTGAGTTCATTCGGATTAACGAGAAGGAGCCTCTGGTTCCCCCTAGTTCGTGGTCTACGGTTCCGTCCATTTTGTGTGGATTAGTTCTGGTTTGTGGTTCTGCGATTGTTCGGGCATCGGGTTGGAGTTCTTGTAGCTTCGGTCAGCCATCCTCAATGTATGGGTTGCATCCAACCTTGGCAGGTATAAAGCTAGTTATCCCGGCTACTTGTAGCTAGTTATCCCTTCCGGTTCGATCCTATGACATGAAGATCGAGCCACCCTCGGGCGTGAACTCGTTCATCGGGTTCCCACCTATCATTTGGCTTCAGAGCTTTCGTTGACACGGTAGGATATGTTATCCAAATTTATCTTGCTATCATCCCTTTAGATCGAGTGTTTTTCATGCTATATTTTCTGTCCTAGAAGTCCAAAGACCCACCAAAAATAAATCCAAGCCTTGTTGGTGTTGAGATCTTGTTGTTGCATACCTTGCATGTTCTTCTTTTTTTAGATTTGGACGAAGTTCATCTTCATAGTTGTTTTCAGATTTGGTTGTTGTGCTTTGGAAAAAGAGAGAAAAAAAGAGTGGCAAAAAAATCAAAGAAAAAAAGAGTGGCAAAAAAGTCAAGAGAGAAAAAGAAAGTGTTGTGCAAGATCCAAAAGTTTTAGCTTGGTAGAAAAAATTCAGAAGCTTGTGTGTTGTGTGTTTTCAATCTTGGTGCAAAGGTCCAACAAATCCATCCACATATTTTCTTGGTTTGCATCAACTTGATTCCAGCACAAGCCCCTTTTTATTTACCCCACCAAGCTCCACCAAAAAACATAAGCTAGTTCTTTCATCCATGTCTTTCAGTCACTTTAACACATCCGAGAGAAGCACAATCTGATGTGAACTCATAAGAACTTTGGTGAGTAAGAGGTGAGCTTGTGGGATTCCACGAAAATTATCCTATTCCACTTTATCCCTACTAACATGGCATGATCTACACCAAATGTGCATCAAAAGAATCATGGAGAATGAAATTGTTTGGCCACCCGCGCTGATGTGCAGCAACTAGAGAACAACATACTCTGAGCCATGGAGAGGATGCTTCACGAGCGTCCTCCAACATGTGGTGATAGGGTTGGACACCGACAATACCCTACTGTTCATGAAGTGCATCAAAGAATAAATTCTCGAGGGCATGGTGTTGCTTCTCATGGGCATGTCTTTGTTGCTCCTGAAGTACAGCAAGGGTGGCATGCCCGACGACAAAGTTATGGCACATGTCGGCATGTCAACGACCCATCGCAAAGCATGACCGTGGTTGATGAACCAACTTCGGTGATTCATAGCCCATGCTTACATGATAAGCTCATTCCTAATGTTTCCATCTCAACCACCACGACTGTCCCAACATTCAGGAAACATGTGCCACAAATTCCCTGTGAGGAAGAGAGTCCACAATCCAAAATCCCACAACTTCAGAGTGATAAGAAAAGCAAGCTGAGTGGCTCCACCAAAAGTGAGGAAGAGTGTCCATTTTCAAAAATCCCACCACTTGAGAGTGAAAAGAAAAATGAGTTGACTAACTCCACCAGATGTAGGAAGAGTGTCCACTTTCCACAATTCCATATATTGAGGGTGATAAGGAAAGTGAGGTGAGTGAGTCCACAAAATGTGAGGATCCGATTGTTCATCATGTGATTAGAGAAATGCAAGATCTCCACCTAGATATATCACACATTCAGGGAGAGAGGATTAATTAGTTGTGTGAGTCCATAAAATATGAGATTGAGATCATTCCACACCTCATTAGAGAGATAAGCAATCCACAACCCAATATACCATACAATAAGAGTGAGAGAATAAGTGAGTTATGTGAGTCCACTAAATGTGAGGTTGAGATTTTTCAATAAGAGAATAGCGAGATGAGTGATCGACCACCATGGGAAATTAGTAGTCCACCAAATGAAAAGAGAGAGGAACATTCATGAACTAACCTTTCACAAAATTCTCTTTCTTTGCAATATGTGCAGGTGCAAAAGGCATACCTATCAGCTCTCTTGCAACGATGGGAGATTGAGATCCAAGAACAAATATGGAGGACATGGAGTACCACTACACAAGATGCGTGTGTGAAGATTGGTTTTCAGAAAGGCATTCAAGTACTAAATGAGGTAAAACAAAAAGGATCTTCCATTTTGATGCACCCCGAGGTATGCACATATGAACTCTTGAAACAATGGCGAAATGAAATAAGAGAAAAATTATTGGATACATCCTTTGGCACACCATCAATCCATGAATATAATTTGTTCAACCTTGAGGACAAAACAAATGAGTTGGAAAACTTAAGATCCACACATAATTGTTCAAATTTTGCTTTCCCTAGTTATTTTGTATTGTCCTCGGGCCATAATTTTGTAGAGCGAATGAAGTCGAGGACAACTTTTCTCCAAGAGAGGGAGGATGATATGGACATGCTCATAAATGGTTATAAATTTGTGCTCCATGGAAATATTTGCTGGAAGGAACTCCTAAGTCGAACAAAACATCATATTGGCATCATCCATAAGATAGCAAAGTTGAAAACTAAAATTCTCTACATCATGATACCTTTGCATTATGCTTTGGTATTGCCCTGCTTTCTTTTGTGTTATGGCCAGGTAGAGTCGAGGATGACTCCTTTTCAAGAGAGGAGGGATGATCAGAACATCTCAATCATTGAAAGAACACCAGTCACCCCTGGAAACACTCCAAGTTGTTACAAACAGATACACGGTCAGATGCAACACAATTCAAAGGTGAAAGCTACAAATGAGAATTGCATCATTTCTTAACATGGATATTATCTAATTCCCTTCTACTTATCTTTTGCAGATCAAAGAGAGTCTAGGACGACTCTTCATCAAGGGAGGGAGGATGATGAGCACATGGAAACATCATACATGACATTTCAGAAAAGTGCAAAATTTAGCTTGAAAGAATTACTAAGCCGAATCAAGCAAACACATGGCTAGGTGAACGCTAACTTAAGTTCACACCACAATTTTGAACACATGGCTACACTTTCATCTTCATTGTTGTTGGTTGAACTTAGGTATCACAGGGAAGAAATCCAACAACTTATGAGCTCTTGAAGCCACCGGTTTGGAGGAACAAGTTTAGAGAAAACAAGTTTCAAGTGAAGTTGATGTTTTCATTTTTACCTCTGATATTTCGTTGCGCCACATCCATGTGGTGGAGAGACGGGCCCATAGGGGTACATCAACATAAGATACATAAAATTGTCTTTCCAATGCAAAAAACCTCACATCATTTGGAGTTCTGAGTCAAAAGTTCTAGACAATCTCGTGGAAGGTGTCTAGGTTGTCCATGCTTTGAGAATTTCCAAGGAGCTCTCCAACAACTCCCAAAGTTGACTGCTTATTCCCCCAAGGAAGCCATGCAAACGTGCTTACTTTTGAAACCATTTTCACACCTAGCTAAGGAGGGTTGTCCCTGCTATAAAAATCCATCTCCCCCCATCCTCTTAAAAAAACCTTTGTCAAACCATTCAGCTACAAGCTTATGTAGCAAGAGTGCTAGAGAGATCCGAGAGATCTTGCTACCTTTGCTCTTGTGAGTTCATTCGGATTCGCGAGAAGGAGCCTTTGGTTCCCCCTAGTTTGTGCTCTACGGTTCCAGCCGTTTTGGGTGGATTAGTCCTGGTTCGTGGTTCTGCGATTGTTTGGACAGCGGTTGGAATTCTTGTAGCTTCGGTCAGCCATCCCCAACGTACGAGTTGCATCCAACCTTGGCAAGCATAAAGCTAGTTATCCCTTCTGATTCGATCCTACAACGTGAAGATCGGGCCACCCTCGGGCATGAACTCGGTCATTAGGTTCCCACCTATCCGGAAGCGTAGTCGGTCTTAGGCTGCGATGCTCTAGAGGGGGGATGGGGATGGGGATCTGTGGGAAAGGTGGCATTTGATAGGTGTCATCTAAGAAACTCAGGGCGGCCTGGGTATGGAGATCGTTGGGTAAGCTGCACGAGCAAACCAGCAGATGTTGACAATGGAGGCCTTGCAGCGGTGGCGACCTTGCTAGGATTTCGAGCGAGGGAGGGGTGTGTGTGTGCGTGCGCACATGCCCGAGGAGGTTGTGGTGTGTGTGTGTGTGTGTGTGTGTGTGTGTGTGTGGAGGGGGGCGGGGTGTGTGTTTGAGGAAATGATGCGGCTACTAAAAATTTTACTACGCGGGAGTTAAACGCGGGAGTGAAATGCCCCCACGTAGTAAAATGTCAGGTCTATTGAAAATTTGGATGATGGTGCATTGTACACGATCCGAAAATAACTACGGTGTGTTATAAAACAGAAAAACCCTCGAGGCAGGCAGATATTTTCGAGGGATGCAGGCGGGAGCGGGAACAAGAAACATCACACACGATCGAAACATAATAATTGTGTGTTATCAAACAGAAAAAACCTGCAGGCGGGTAGATATTTTTGAGAGGGGAAGCCTCGTTGAGCCCAATGTACTATGCGGATGTGCGTGACAGGGGCACCGGCGTGGCACACGATTAGTGTGAGTGAACCGTGTCTGTTACGTCATCTGACTTGTCTAATGTTCATAAATTTAGCGAAAATGACACGGGAGAGGGTCACAACATGAACACACTTGCATGTAGACCAAATATATATATGAAAAGGGTGGTTTGATGTTCAAATACCAAATGCAATTTTGATGTGGCACCTATCTCACAAAGCGCATGGTATTGCTTGCCCCCCTCGTGTCAGCAGGAGGGGGATTCTAAGCTATGAATGTATCCCCCCCATGAAGGTTCACCAAGCAAAGTGCGAAGTAGTAGCCCCCCCCCCCTCCACACACACACACTTTCAGTCGCTGAGCCGGAGAGGGCATCTCACCAAGATGGATCATAAAACAGACAAGAATAATCACTTTGGTCGTACAATGCTACTTCTTGAGCTTGTGTTGGTTTTTCCCTTGAAGAGGAAAGGGTGATGCAGCAAAGTAGAGATAAGTATTTCCCTCAGTTTGAGAACCAAGGTAGCAATGCAGTAGGAGACAACGCGCAAATCACCAAATACCTGCACAAACAATCAAACAACTTGCACCAACGCGAAAAGGGTTGTCAATTCATTCACGGTTATTTGCAAAAGTGAAATCTGATATAGATAGATAAACGATAAAGTAAATATTTTTGGTGTTTTTGGTTTATAGATCGGAAAGTAAAAGATTACAAAATAGTATATCAGAAACTAATATGATGGAAAATAGAAGATCGGAAACTAATATGACGGAAAATAGACCCGGGGGCCATAGGTTTCACTAGACGCTTCTCTCATGAAGGCAAATAATACGGTGGGTGAACAAATTACTGCCGAGCAATTCATAGAAAAGCGCAAAGTTATGACGATATCTAAGGCAATGATCATGAATATAGACATCATGTCTGTGTCAAGTAGACCGAAACGATTCTGCATCTACTACTATTACTCCACACATCGACCGACTCCTGCCTGCATCTAGAGTATTAAGTTCATGAAGAACAGAGTAACGCATTAAGTAAGATGACATGATGTAGAGGAATTAACTCAAGCAATATGATGAAAACCCCATCTTTTTATCCTCGATGGCAACAATACAATAAGTGCCTTGCTGCCCCTACTGTCACTGAGAAAGGACACTGCAAGATTGAACCCAAAGCTAAGCACTTCTCCCATTGCAAGAAAAAACAATCTAGTTGGCCAAACCAAACCGATAGTTCGAAGAGAATTAGAAAGATATCAAATCGTGCATATAAGAATTCAGAGAAGATTCATATAATATTCATAGATAAGTTGATCATAAATCCACAATTCATCGGATGTTGGCAAACACACCGCAAAAATGTATTACATAGAATAGATCTCCAAGAACATCAAGGAGAACATGGTATTGAGAATCAAAGAAAGATAAGAAGCCATCTAGATACTAGCTATGGACCCGTAGGTCTGTGGTAAACTTCTCATGCTTCATTGGAAGGGCAATAGAGTTGATGTAGAAGCCCTCCATGATCAAATCCCCCTCCGGCGGGGTGCCGGAAAAGGTCCCTAGATGGGATCTCACTAGTACAGAAGGTTGTGGTGATGGAAAAGTGTTTTCGTGGATGCTTCTGGTGGTTTGGGTATATATGGGAATATACAGGCAAAAGAATAAGGCCAGGAGGGTCACGGGGGGCACAAGGATGGGGGCGCGCCCTCTGTCCTTGTGGCCGCATCGTGGCTCCTCCGACTTCATCTCCAAGTCTCCTGATTGTCTTTTGGTCCAAGAAAAATCATCACGAAGGTTTCGTTTTGTTTGAACTCCGTTTGGTATTCCTTTTCTGCGAAACTGAAAGACAAGGAAAAACAGGAACTGACACTAGGCTCTAGGTTAATAAGTTAGTCCCAAAAATAATATAAAATGGCATATTAATGCATATAAAACATCAAAAACATATAATATTATAGCATGGAACAACCATTTATAGATACGTTGGAGACGTATCAAGCATCCCCAAGCTTAATTCCTGCTCGTCCTCGAGTAGGTAAATGATAAAAACAGAATTTTTGATGTGGAATGCTACCTGACATATTTATCCATGTAATTTTCTTTATTGTGGCATGAATGTTCAGATCCATATGATTCAAAACAAAAGGTTAATATTGACATAAAAACAATAATACTTCCAGCATACTAACAAGGCAATTGTGTCTTCTCAAAATAACATGGCCAAAGAAAGCTTATCCCTACAAAATCATATAGTCTGGCTATGCTCCATCTTCATCACACAAAATATTCGAATCATGCACAACCACGATGACAAGCCAAGCAATTGTTTCATACTTTTGATGTTCTCAAACTTTTTCAACTTTCTCACAATACATGAGCGTGAGCCATGGACATAGCACTATAGGTGGAATAGAATATGGTGGTTGTGGAGAAGACAAAATAGAAGGAGATAGTCTCACATCAACTAGGCGTATCTATGGGCTATGGAGATGCCCATCAATAGATATCAATGTGAGTGAGTAGGGATTGCCATGCAACAGATGCACTAGAGCTATAAGTTTATGAAAGCTCAAAAATAAACTAAGTGGGTGTGCATCCAACTTGCTTGCTCATGAAGACCTAGGGCAATTTGAGGAAGCCCATCATTGGAATATACAAGCCAAGTTCTATAATGAAAAATTCCCACTAGCATATGTAAGTGACAACATAGGAGACTCTCTATCAGGAAGATCATGGTGCTACTTTGAAGCACAAGTGTGGAAAAAGGATAGTAACATTGCCCCTTCTCCCTTTTTCTCTCATTTTCTGGGCCTTTCTCATTTTTTTGGCCTATTTTACCTTTTTTATTTTTTTCGTCCAGAGTCTCATCCCGACTTGTGGGGGAATCATAGTCTCCATCATCCTTTCCTCACATGGGACAATGCTCTAATAATGAAGATCATCACGCTTTTATTTACTTACAACTCAAGAATTACAACTCGATACTTAGAACAAAGTATGACTCTATATGAATGCCTCCGGTGGTGTATCGGGATGTGCAATGAATCAAGAGTGACATGTATGAAAGAATTATGAAAGGTGGCTTTGCCACAAATACAATAACTACATGATCATGCAAAGCAATATGACAATGATGAAGCGTGTCATAATAAACGGAACGGTGGAAAGTTGCATGGCAATATATCTCGAAATGGCTATTGAAATTCCATAATAGGTAGGTATGGTGGCTGTTTTGAGGAATGTATATGGTGGGTGTATGGTACCGGCGAAAGTTGTGCGGTACTAGAGAGGCTAGCAATGGTGGAAGGGTGAGAGTGCGTATAATCCATGGACTCAACATTAGTCATAAAGAACTCACATACTTATTGCAAAAATCTAATAGTTATTGAAATGAAGTACTATGTGCATGCTCCTAGGGGGATAGATTGGTAGAAAAAGACCATCACTCGTCCCCAACCGCCACTCATAAGGAAGACAATCAAAAAATAAATCATGCTTCGACTTCATCACATAACGGTTCACCACGCGTTCATGCTACGGGAATCACAAACTTTAACACAAGTATTTCTCAAATTCACAATTACTCACTAGCATGACTCTAATATCACCATCTTCATATCTCAAAACAATCATAAGAAATCAAACTTCTCATAGTATTCAATGCACTTTATATGAAAGTTTTTATTATACCCCTCTTGGATGCCTATTATATTAGGACTAAATTTATAACCAAAGCAAATTACCATGCTGTTTAAAGACTCTCAAAATAATATAAGTGAAGCATGAGAGTTCATCAATTTCTATAAAATAAAACCACCGCCGTGCTCTAAAAAGATATAAGTGAAGCACTAGAGCAAAATTGCCTAGCTCAAAAGATATAAGTGAAGCACATAGAGTATTCTAATAAATCATGATTCATGTGTGTCCCTCTCAAAAGGTGTGTAAAACAAGGATGATTGTGGCAAACTAAAAAGCAAACACTCAAATCATACAAGACGCTCCAAGCAAAACACATATCATGTGGTGAATAAAAACATAGCCTCAAGTAAAGTTACCGATAGACGAGGACAAAAGAGGGGATGCCTTCCGGGGCATCCCCAAGTTTAGGCTCTTGGTTGTCCTTGAATATTACCTTGGGGTGCCTTGGGCATACCCAAGCTTAGGCTCTTGCCACTCCTTATTCCATAGTCCATCAAATCCTTACCCAAAACTTGAAAACTTCACAACACAAAACTGAACAGAAAATCTCATAAGCTCCGTTAGTATAAGAAAATAAATCACCACTTTTTGTAGTGTTGTGAACTCATTATTTATTTATGTTGGTGTAATATCTGCTGTATTCCCACTTTTCCATGGTTCATACCCCCCGATACTACCCATGGATTCATCAAAATAAACAAACAACACATAGAAAACAGAATCTATCAAAAACAAAATAGTATGTACCTATTTGTAACTTCGAATACTTATGTAACTCCAAAAATTCTGAAAAATTAGGACAACCTGGGAAATTTGTGTACCAATCTAGTGAAAAAAGAATCAGATCAAAATCACGCTTCTGTGAATTATGAAAATTATTTTCCTGGTTGAAAAAGTTTTTGTTTCTTAGAAAAATTAAAACAACCATCACCGTAAGCTATCCCAAAGGTCTTACTTGGCACAAACACTAATTAAAACACAAAACCACATCTATCCAGAGGCTAGATAAATTATTTATTGCAAAACAGGAACGAAAATAAAGAACAAAAATAAAATTGGGTTGCCTCGCAACAAGCGCTATTGTTTAATGCCCTTAGCTAGGCATAAAACACGAATAGATCTAGGTATTGTTATCTTTGGTATGCAGTCCATAAGTGGCACTCATAATAGATTCATATGGAAATTTTTAATTTCTAGGAAAGTGTTCCATGGACTTCCTTAACGGAAATTCAAATCTAATATTTCCTTCTTTCATATGAATAACTGCACCAATCGTTCTAAGGAAAGGTCTACCAAGAATAATAGGACATGTAGGATTGCAATCTATTTCAAGAACTATGAAATCTACGGGCACATAATTCCTATTTGCAAAAATAAGAACATCATTAATCCTTCCCATAGGTTTCTTAATAGTGGAATCCGCAAGATGCAATTTTAAAGAACAATCATCAAATTCACGGAAACCTAACACATCACATAAAGTTTTTGGAATTGTGGAAACGCTAGCACCCAAATCACACAAAGCATGACACTCATAATCTTTAATCTTAATCTTAATAATAGGTTCTCACTCATCATAAAGTTTTCTAGGGATAGAAACTTCCAGTTCAAGCTTTTCTTCAAAATATTGCATCATAGCAGCAACGATATGTTTGGTAAAAGCTTTGTTTCGATTATAAGCATGAAAAGAATTCAACACGGATTGTAACAAGGAAATACAATCTATTAAAGAACAATTATCATAATTAAATTCCTTGAAATCAAAAAGAGTGGGTTGATACGTCTCCAACGTATCTATAATTTTTTATTATTTCATGATGTTATATTATCATTCTTGGATGTTTTACAATCATTTTATAGTCATTTTATATCATTTTTTGGTACTAACCTATTGACATAGTGCCCAGTGCCAATTGTTGTTTTCTCCTTGTTTTTTACATCGCAGGAAATCAATACCAAACGGAGTCCAAACACAGCGAAACTTTTTGTGGATTTTTTCTAGACCAGAAGACACCGTATGGGCCAAGAAAGTATCTGAGGGGAGCTCCGAGGGGAGCACAACCCACGAGGGCACACCTGGGGGCCCAGGCGCGCCCAGGTGGGTTGTGCCCACCTCGGCGGCCTCTCGCACCGCCTCTTTGCTCTATAAATACCCCAATATTCCAGAAACCCTAGGGGAGTCGACAAAAATCAATTCCAGCTACCGCAAGTTCCAAAAACACTAGATCCAATCTAGACCATCGCGGAGGGGTTCACCATGTCCATTGGTGCCTCTCTGATGATGTGTGAGTAGTTCTTTTTAGACTTACGGGTCTGTAGTTAGTAGCTAGATGGCTTCCTATCTCTCTCTTGATTCTCAATACAATGGTCTCTTGGAGATCCATATGATGTAAGTCTTTTTGCGGTGTGTTTGTTGGCATCCGATGAACCTTGAGTTTATGATCAGATCTATGTTTTTATCCATGAAAGTTATTTGAGTCTTCTTCGATCTCTTATATGCATGATTGATTATAGCCTCGTATTTCTTCTCCAATTTTGGGCTTTGTTTGGCCAACTTGATCTATTTATCTTGCAATGGGAAGAGGTGCTTTGTGATGGGTTTGATCTTACGGTGCTTGATCCCAGTGACAGAAGGGGAAACGACACGTATGTATCATTGCTATTAAGGATAACAAGGTGGGGTCTATTTCTACATAAATAGATCTTGTCTACATCATGTCATTGTTCTTATTGCATTACTCCGTTTTTCCATGAACTTAATACACTAGATGCATGCTGGATAGCGGTCGATGTGTGGAGTAATAGTAGTAGATGCAGGCAGGAGTCGGTCTACTAATCTTGGACGTGATGCCTATATAATGATCATTGCCTGGATATCGTCATGATTATTTGAAGTTCTATCAATTGCCCAATAGTAATTGTTCTCCCACTGTTTGCTATTTTTCTCGAGAGAAGCCACTAGTGAAACCTACGCCCCCCGGGTCTCTTCTTTAATATATTTGCCTTCGCGATGTATTTTTTTTGCTTTTATTGTTAGTTCTTTTAAACCAAAAATACAAACATACCTTGCTGCACTTTATTTTATTTGTGATCTATTTATCCTATCTATTACAATTTTATCCCGTCGCCGTGCCAATTTCTGGCGCCGTTACCCGAAAGGGATTGACAACCCCTTTAACAAGTTGGGTTGCGAGTATTTGTTATTTGTGTGCAGGGGTTGTTTACGTTGTGTTGTGTGGTTCTCCTACTAGTTTGGTAACCTTGGTCTCATCACTGAGGGAAATAGCTACCGTCACTATGCTGCATCATCCCTTCCTCTTTGGGGAAATACCGACGTAGTTCAAGCAGGCATCATGGGTTCATTGCTACTTAAACTTTTGACCTCTCCAATCCCAATTTTATCATTTTTGCATCAAGATATAGAAACTCTGAATCATTGGGACACCTTTTAACTAAAGTTGACTCGTCTCCAGTCCCATCTTTATCTTAGAAAACAAAGATTCAATAGGACTCACATCAATCAATTTTAGATCTTCATCATTATTTTCACGGAAACTAGAAGAACACGCTTTTACAAACCAATCTCGTTTAGCACGCATCCTAGCAGTTCTTTCTTTGCACACATCGATGGAAATTATCATGGCTTTGAGAGACTCATTAATATCATGCTTGTGTGGAATAGATCTAAGATTCAAAGAATCAACATCAAGAGAAATTATATCCATGTTCCTAGCCAAATCATCAATCTTGAGAATTTTTCTTCAATCAAAGCATTGAAATTCTTTTGCGAACTCATAAGTTCTTTAACACTAATCTCAAAATCAGATGGCATCTTATTAAAATTTCCATAAGAATTGTTGTATGAATTACAATAATTATTAGAGGGGTTACTAGGAAATGACCTAGAATTAAAATTACCTCTATACACGTTATTACCAAAATTGTTCCTACCAACAATATTCACATCCATAGATTCATTATTATTCTCAATCAAAGTAGAAAAAGGCATGTCATTAGGATCAATACAAGCACTTTGTTACTAATTGGGAGAAGTGCTTAATTTCATAAGTTCATCCATGTTTCCACTCAAAACATTAATCTCTTCAATCGCGTGCACTTTTTTACTAGTGGAAGATCTTTTGGTGTGCCATTGAGAACGATTAACCATAATATTATCTAGGAGTTTAGTAGCTTATCCAAAAGAAATTTCCATAAAATTACCTCCCATGGCCGATTCTAAAAGATTTCCAGAAGCAAAATTCAATCCGGCATAATTTTTTTGTATAATCATCCACAAATTCAAACCATGAGTAGGGCAATTTCGTATCATCAATTTCATCCTCTCCCAAGATTGTGCAACATGTTCACGATCAAGTTGCTTAAAGTTCATAATGTCGTTCCTAAGGGAGATGATCTTAGTGGGAGGAAAATACTTGGAAATAAAAGCATCTTTACCCTTATTCCATGAATCAATACTATTTTTAGGCAAAGATGAAAACCAAGTTTTAGCATGATCTAGAAGTGAGAACGGAAATAGCTTCAATTTAACAATATCATTACCCACATCTTTTTTCTTTTGCATATCACATAACTCGACAAAACTATTAAGATGGGATGCGGCATCTTCCTAGGAAGGCCGGAAAATTGATCTTTCATAACAAGATTGAGCAAAGCGGCATTAATTTCATAAGATTCTGCACTAGTGGCGGGAGCAATTGGGGTACTAATAAAATCATTATTATTGGTGTTGGAAAATTCACACAATTTGGTATTCTATTGAGCCATCGTGACAAAGCAAGCAATCCAACACACGAGCACACAAAAAGCAAGCGAAGAAGACAAATGAAAGAGGGGCAAAGAAAAAGGCAAATCTTTTCAAAATTTGTTTTAGAAGTGGGGGAGAGTAAAATGAGAGGCGATGGCGAATAATGTAATTCAAGAGATGAGAGTTTATGATGGGTACTTGGTGTGTCTTGACTTGGCATAGATCTCCCCGGCAACGGCGCCAGAAATTCTTCCTGCTACTTCTTGAGCTTGCGTTGGTTTTTCCCTTGAAAAGGAAAGGGTGATGCAGCAAAGTAGAGATAAGTAGTTCCCTCAGTTTGAGAACCAAGGTATCAATCTAGTAGGAGACAACACACAAATCATCGAATACTTGCACAAACAATCAAACAACTTGCACCCAACGCGATAAAGTGGTTGTCAATCCCTTCACGGTTACTTGCAAAAGTGAGATCTGATATAGATAGATAAACGATAAAGTAAATATTTTTGGTATTTTTGGTTTATAGATCGGAAAGTAAAAGATTGCAAAATAGTAGATCAGAAACTAATATGATGGAAAATAGAAGATCCAAAACTAATATGATGGAAAATAGACCCGGAGCCATAGGTTTCACTGAGGCTTCTCTCATGAAGGCAAATAATACGGAGGGTGAACAAATTACTGCCGGGCAATTGATAGAAAGCGCAAAGTTATGATGATATCTAAGGCAATGATCATGAATATAGGCATCACGTCCGTGTCAAGTACACTGAAACGATTCTGCATCTACTACTATTACTCCACACATCGACCGACTCCTGCCTACATCTAGAGTATTAAGTTCATGAAGAACAGAGTAATGCATTAAGTAAGATGACATGATGTAGATGAATTAACTCAAACAATATAATGAAAACCCCATCTTTTTATCCTCGATGGCAACAATACAATACGTGCCTTGCTTCCCCTACTATCACTCGGAATGGACACCACAAGATTGAACCCAAAACTAAGAACTTCTCCCATTGCAAGAAAAACCAATCTAGTTGGCCAAACAAAACCGGTAGTTCGAAGAGAATTACAAAGATATCAAATCATGCATATAAGAATTCAGAGAAGATCCAAAAATATTCATAGATAAGCTGATCATAAATCCACAATTCATGGGATCTTGGCAAATACCGCAAAAAAGTATTACATCAAATAGATCTCCAAGAACATCAAGGAGAACATGGTATTGAGAATCAAAAAGAGAGAAGAAGCCATCTAGCTACTAGCTATGGACCCGTAGGTCTGTGGTAAACTACTCATGCTTCATCGGAAGGGCAGTAGAGTTGATGTAGAAGCCATCTGTGACAAAATCCCCCTCCGGTAGGGTGCCGAAAAAGGTCCATAGATGGGATCTCACGGGTACAGAAGGTTGCGGCGGTGGAAAAGTGTTTTCATGGATGCTTCTGGTGGTTTGGGGATATATGCGAATATATAGGCAAAAGAATTAGGTCAAGAGGGTCACGGGGGCCCCACAAGGGTGGGGGCGCTCCCTACCCCCTGGGCGCGCCCTCTGTCCTTGTGGCCGCCTCGTGGCTCCTCCGACTTCATCTCCAAGTCTCCTGGTCGTCTTCTGGTCCAAGAAAAATCATCGTGAAGGTTTCATTCCGTTTGGACAACATTTGGTATTCCTTTTTTGCGAAACTCAAAAACAAGGAAAAAACATGAACTGACACTGGGCTCTAGGTTAATAAGTTAGTCCCAAAAATAATATAAAATAGCATATTAATGCATATAAAACATCCAAAATGAATAATATAATAGCATGGAACAATAAAAAAATTATAGATATGTTGGAGACGTATCATACAACCTCTCTCTTGTTGTTGGTCAAAGTGTTGGTGATCCATGCGACCCCGGAGATGGGCCAGCTCATCAATAATCACGCAAGTAGCTAGTCTCCGAAGACAACAACTGCCTGCATGTGGCCCAAACATATTTATGGAGAGGTGTGTTTGAATACACAATGGAACAACTTTGATGTGGCACCGTGCTTTCGAACCAGAAATCCCCACACTGAGCGAGGCTTAGTTGATGATGCATATGTACGTCACACCACACTTCAAGCCGATGACGGGGATTCATGCATGCGTGTGTGCATTGTATGCGCTCAAACTTAATTAGGTCTGAATCTCACCATGACCTATACTACGATAACACGAACCAAAAGGAAGAATCTGCCATGGTAACCTATCTTGTTGTCAGTCAAGGTGATCATGGATGTCCACGCGGGGCCACGAATATATAGGCTTGTCACCGATAACCACGTGAGGGAGTGTACCATTTGAAGAAAACCACTACATGCATATGTATGGAGGTGATGCGTGCATGCATGTTTGAATACCATTTCACAAAATTGATGTGGTGCGTGCATCGAAAATCATACAGTCCCCACACAGAGCGAGATCGGTTCATGATGTGTCGTGGTACTAGCCACTTCGACTCGATGGGAGGGATTCATGCATGCACATGCATGTGTGTGCTCAAACTATATCATGTCATCCCAGAGCATGACCTATATATATACCGTATTACAAACAAAAATAATAATCCCCTCCTAAGTCAAATTAACCTCTCTTGTTGTTAGGCAAAGTAGTGATGGACCAAGCGGGCCCACAGATGGATATCGCTGATAATCGCTTAAGTGGGTGCGAGAGGACAACCACCATCACTTTGCATGTGGGCCAAACATATGTTGAGTACCCAAAATGCACAACTTTGATGTGGCACATGCCTCAAAAACCGTAAAGTCCCCACACAGAGCGAGGTTCATGAAGCGTACTACATATGATGGTCCCCTTCCCCCTCTTCGACGCATACTATATGATCCTACCGTGATACAACCCAAAAAGAATCCTCCTTGATGGTGAAATTAATTAACCTCTCCCGATGTAGGTCAAAGTGATGCGTGCATCGATGATGGCCTCGCGGGCCCATAGATGGAAGCGTCACACATGAGTGTCCTAGGATAACCATCGCCTGCATGCATGTGGCCCAAAGAGGTGTTGTGTGATGTTTGAATAGCCAATTTCACAACTTTGATGTGGCACGTGCCTCGAAAACAGAAAAGTCCTGACACTGAGTGAGGTGTACTTGTTCACGGATGCGTACGTATAGTATATATGCTAGTCCCCTCCCACCTCTTCGACGTGTACTATATACTCCCACCATAACACAAACAAGAAAGATTCTACCTTGATGGTCAAATTAACCTCTCTATCGGCTGTTAGTCAAAGTGATGGACGATGACTTCACGGGCCCATAGAAAGCGTCACACGCGAGTGAGTGTCGTGTAGGACAACCATCGACTGCATGTGGCCAAAAGATGTATGTAGGAAAGGGTTGTGTAATGTTTTAAATAACGAATTCACGACTCTGATGTGGCACCTGCCTCACAAAACGGCCAACCCACACTGTGGCTCACGACTTGTAGTGTACTGCCAGCCAGCCCCCACCCCCAGATGCACACACACACCAATAATCCACCGCAACTACGATGCATGTTAAATTATCCCGCGGTGAACATATTTTATCACACGAGGGATGTTTTAATTTTGAAAAAACCAGAGATCATTAAGACGGTTTAGTACATTGATTGATTTTCTAGGGGTATAATGTGCAAAAATCAAATTTGAGCTACATTGATGTCTGCTAGAACTACGTCGGTATTTCCCCAAAGAGGAAGGGATGATGCAGCACAACAACGGTAGGTATTTCCCTCAGTGATGAAACCAAGGTTATCAAACCAGTAGGAGAACCACGCAACACAATGTAAACAGCCCCTGTACACAAATAACAAATACTCGCAACCCGACGTGTTAAAGGGGTTGTCAATCCCTTTCGGGTAACGGCGCCAGAAATTGGCACGGAGACGGGATAAAATTGTAATAGATATGATAAATAGGCCGCAAATAAAATAAAGTGCAGCCAGGTATTTTTGTATTTTTGGTTTAACAGAACTGAAAATAAAAGCAAATAAAATAGATCGCGAAGGCAAATATATTAAAGAAGAGATCTGGGGGCCGTAGGTTTCACTAGTGGCTTCTCTCAAGAAAAAATAGCAAACAGTGGGAAAATAATTACTGTTGGAGAATTGATAGAACTTCAAATAATCGTGACGATATCTAGGCAATGATCATTATATAGGCATCACATACAATATTAGTAGACCGACTCCTGCCTGCATCTACTACTATTACTCCACACATCGACCGCTATCCAGCATGCATCTAGTGTATTAAGTTCATGGAAAAACGGAGTAATGCAATAAGAACGATGACATGATGTAGACAAGATCTATTTATGTAGAAATAAACCCCATCTTGTTATCCTTAATAGCAATGATACATACGTGTCGTTTCCCCTTCTATCACTGGGATCAAGCACCGTAAGATCGAACCCATCACAAAGCACATCTTCCCATTGCAAGATAAATAGATCAAGTTGGCCAAACAAAACCCAAATATCAGAGAAGAAATACGAGGCTACAATCAATCATGCATATAAGAGATCAAAGAAGACTCAAATAACTTTCATGGATAAAAACATAGATCTGATCATAAACTCAAAGTTCATCGGATCCCAACAAACACACCGCAAAAAGACTTACATCATATGGATCTCCAAGAGACCATTGTATACTAACTACGGACCTGTAGGTCTACAAAGAACTACTCACGAATCATCGGAGAGGCACCAATGGACATGATGAAACCCTCTGTGATGGTGTCTAGTTTGGATCTAGTGTTTCTGGAACTTGCGGCGGCTGAAATTAATTTTCGTCTTTTCCCCTAGGGTTTCTGGAATATTGGGGTATTTATAGAGCAAAGAGGCGGTGTGGGAGGCCACCGAGGTGGGCACAACCCACCTGGGCGCGCCTGGGCCCCCAGGCGCACCCTGGTGGGTTGTGCTCCCCTTGGAGCACACCTCTAGTACTTTCTTGGCCCATACGGTGTCTTCTGGTCAAGAAAAAATCCACAAAAGGTTTCACTACTTTTGGACTCCGTTTGGTATTGATTTCCCACGATGTAAAAAATAAGCAGAAAACAACAACTGCACTAGGCACTATGTCAATAGGTTAGTACCGAAAAATGATATAAAATGATTATAAAATGATTGTAAAACATCCAAGAATGATAATATAACAACATGGAACAATAAAAAAATATAGATACGTTGGAGATGTATCTGTTGGAAATATGCCCTAGAGGCAATAATAAAATGGTTATTATTATATTTCCTTGCTCATGATAATTGTCTATTGTTCATGCTATAATTGTATTAACTGGAAACCGTAATACATGTGTGAATACATAGACCACAACATGTCCCTAGTGAGCCTCTAGTTGACTAGCTTGTTGATCAATAGATGGTTATGGTTTCCTGACCATGGACATAGGATGTCATGATAACGAGATCACATCATTAGGAGAATGATGTGATGGACAAGACCCAATCCTAAGCATAGCACAAGATCGTGTAGTTCGTTTCTTAGAGCTTTTCTAATGTCAAGTATCGTTTCCTTAGACCATGAGATTGTGCAAATCCCGGATATTGTAGGAATGATTTGGGTGTACCAAACGTCACAACGTAACTGGGTGGCTATAAAGGTGCACTACAGGTATCTCCCAAAGTGTCTGTTGTAGGGGAACGTAGTAATTTCAAAAAAATTCCTACGCACACGCAAGATCATGGTGATGATATAGAAACGAGGGGAGAGTGTTGTCTACGTACCCTCGTAGACCGAAGCGGAAGCGTTGACGCAACATAGAGGAAGTAGTCGTACGTCCTCCGGTTCAAGCGATCCAAGTACCGTTACTCCGGCACCTCCGAGTTCTTGACACGCGTACAGCTCGATGACGCACCCTCGATCTCCGATCCAGCAGAGGTGCCGAGGGGGAGTTCCGTCAGCACGACGGCGTGGTGACGATCTTGATGTTCTCCTGTTACAGGGCTTCGCCTAAGCACCGCTACAATATGACCGAGGTGTAATATCGTGGAGGGGGGCACCGCACACGGCTAAGGAACGATCAATGATCAACTTGTGTGTTCTAGGGTGCCCCCCTACCCCCGTATATAAAGGAGGGAGGGAGGAGGTGGCCGGCCCTAGGGGGCGCGCCATGAGGAGGGGGAAACCTACTCCAAGTAGGTTTCCCTCTTTTTTCCTTATCTTATTTGGAGGGGGAAGGAAAGAGTACTAGTATTAGGAAGTAGTACTAGTAGTAGTAATAGGAAGAGGGGGAAGGAGAAAGGAAAGGGGGGGCCGGCCCCCCTCCCCAATTCGGATTGGGCTTGGGGGGGCGCGCCCCCTTCCCTTGCTCCTTCTCTCTTCCTCCTACATGGGCCCAATAAGGCCCATATACCTCCCGGGGGGTTCCGGTAACCTCCCGGGGCTCCAAACTTCTCCGGAACCTTTCCGGTGTCCAAATATATCCGTCCAATATATCAATCTTTATGTCTCGACCATTTCGAGACTCCTCGTCGTGTCCGTAATCATATCCGGGACTCCGAACAACCTTCGGTACATCAAAATACATAAACTCATAATATAACTGTCATCGAAACCTTAAGCGTGCGGACCCTACGGTTCGAGAACGATGTAGACATGACTGAGACACATCTCTGGTCAATAACCAATAGCGGGACCTGGATGCCCATATTGGTTGCTACATATTCTACGAAGATCTTTATCGGTCAAACCGCATAACAACATACGTTGTTCCCTTTGTCATCGGTATGTTAGTTGTCCGAGATTCGATCGTCGGTATCCAATACCTAGTTCAATCTCGTTATCGACAAGTCTCTTTACTCGTTCTGTAATACTTCATCTTATAACTAACTCATTAGTTACATGCTTGCAAGGCTTAGGTGATGAGCATTGCCGAGAGGGCCCAGAGATACCTCTCCGACAATCGGAGTGACAAAACCTAATCTCGAATTATGCTAACTCAACATGTACCTTCGGAGACACCTGTAGTACTCCTTTATAATCACCCAGTTACGTTGTGACGTTTGGTAGTACCCAAAGTGTTCCTCCGGTAAACGGGAGTTACACAATTCTCGTAGTTACAGGAACATGTATAAGTCATGAAGGAAGCAATAGCAGAATACTAAACGATCAAGTGCTAAGCTAACGGGATGGGTCATGTCAATCACCTCATTCTCCTAATGATGTGATCCCATTAATCAAATGACAACACATGTCAATGGTTAGGAAACATAACCATCTTTGATTAATGAGCTAGTCAAGTAGAGGCATACTAGTGACTATATGTTTGTCTATGTATTCACACATGTATCATGTTTCCGGTTAATACAATTCTAGCATGAATAATAAACATTTATCATGAAATAAGGAAATAAATAATAACTTTATTATTGCCTCTAGGGCATATTTCCTTCAGTCTCCCACTTGCACTAGAGTCAATAATCTAGTTCACATCGTCATGTGATTTAACACCAATATTCATATCTGTATATGATTAACACCCATAGTTCACATCATCATGTGACCAACACCCAAAGGGTTTACTAGAGTCAATAATCTAGTTCACATCGCTATGTGATTAACACCCAAAGAGTACTAAGGTGTGATCATGTTTTGCTCGTGAGAGAAGCTTAGTCAACTGGTCTGTCACATTCAGAGCCGTATGTATTTTGCAAATATTTTATGTCTACAATGCTCTGCACGGAGCTACTCTAGCTAATTGCTCCCACTTTCAATATGTATCCAGATTGAGACTTAGAGTCATCTGGATCGGTGTGAAAAACTTGCACCGAGGTAACTTTTACGACGGGCTCTTTTATCACCTCCATAATCGAGAAATATTTCCTTAGTCCTCACTAAGGATATTCTTGACCAATGTCCAGTGATCTACTCCTAGATCACTATTGTACTCCCTTGTCAAATACAGAGCAAGGTATACAATAGGTTTGGTACATAGCATAGCATACTTTATAGAACCGATGACTGAGGCATAGGGAATGACTTTTCATTCTCTTTCTATTTTCTGTTGTGGTCGGGATTTGAGTCTTACTCAATTTCATACCTTTGCAACACAGGCAAGAACTCTTTCTTTGACTGTTCCATTTTGAACTACTTCAAAATCTTGTCAAGGTATGTACTCATTGAAAATCTTATCAAGCGTCTTGATCTATCTCAATAGATCTTGATGCTCAATATGTAAGTAGCTTTACTGAGGTCTTTCTTCGAAAAACTCCTTTCAAATACTCCTTTATGCTTTGTAGAAAAATTCTACATCATTTCTGATCGACAATATGTCACTCACATATACTAATCAGAAAGGCTGTAGTGATCCCACTCACTTTATTGTAAATACAGGCTTCATCGTAAGTCCATATAAAACTATATGATTTGATCAACTTATCAAAGCGTATATTCCAACTCCGAGATGCTTGCACCAGTCCATAGATGGATCGCTGGAGCTTGCACATTTTTTTAGCACCTTCAGGATTGACAAAACCTTCTGGTTGCATCATATACAACTCTTCTTTAATAAATCCATTAAGGAATGCAGTTTTTACATCCATTTGCCAAATTTCATAAAATGTGGCAATTGCTAACATGATTCAGACAGACTTTAAGCATTGATACGAGTGAGAAAATCTCATCGTATTCAACACCTTGAACTTGTTGAAAACCTTTCGCAACAAGTCGAGCTTGGTAGATAGTAACACTACTATCAGTGTCCGTCTTCCTCTTGAAGATCCATTCATTTAACATGGCTTACTGATCATCGAGCAAGTCAATCAAAGTCCATACTTTGTTCTCATACATGGATCATATCTCAGATTTTATGGCCTCAAGCCATTTCGCGGAATCTGGGCTCATCATCGCTTCCTTATAGTTCGTAGGTTTGTCATGGTCAAGTAACATGATCTCCAGAACAGGATTACCGTACCACTCTGGTGCGGATCTCACTCTATTTTACCTACGAGGTTCGGTATTAACTTGATTTGAAGTTTCATGATCATCATCATTAGCTTCCTCACTAATTGGTGTAGCAATCACTGGAACTGATTTCTGTGATGAACTACTTTCCAATTAGGGAGAAGGTACAATTACCTTATCAAGCTCTACTTTCCTCCCACTCACTTCTTTTGAGAGAAACTCCTTCTCTAGAAAGGATCCATTTTAAGCAACGAATATCTTGCCTTTGGATCTGTGATAGAAGGTGTACCCAACAATTTCCTTTGGGTATTCTATGAAGACGCACTTCTCCGATTTGGGTTCGAGCTTATCAGGATGAAACTTTTTCACATAAGCATCGCAGCCCCAAACTTTAAGAAACGACAACTTTTGGTTTCTCGCCAAACCACAGTTCATAAGGCGTCGTCTCAACGGATTTTGATGGTGCCCTATTTAAAGTGAACGCAGCTGTCTCTAATGCATAACCCCAAAATGATAGTGGTAAATCGGTAAGAGACATCATAGATCGCACCATATCAAATAAAGTGCGGTTACGACGTTCGGACACACCATAACGTTGTGGTGTTCCAGGTGGCGTGAGCTGTGAAACTATTCCACATTGTTTTAATTGAAGACCAAATTCGTAACTCAAATATCCATCTCCATGATCAGATCACAGAAACTTTATTTTCTTATTACGATGATTTTCCACTTCACTCTGAAATTCTTTGAACCTTTCAACTATTTCAGACTTATGTTTCATCAAGTAGATATACCAATATCTGCTCAAATCATCTGTGAAGGTCAGAAAATAATGATACCCGCCGCGAGCCTCAACACTCATTGGATTGAATACATCAGTATGTATTATTTCCAATAAGTCAGTTGCTCGCTCCATTGTTCTGGAGAACGAAGTCTTAGTCATCTTGCCCATGAGGCATGGTTCGCAAGCATCAAATGATTCATAACCAAGTGATTCCGAAAATCCATCTTTATGGAGTTTCTTCATGTGCTTTACACCGATATGACCTAAACGGCAGTGCCACAAATAAGTTGCACTATCATTATTAACTTTGCATCTTTTGGCTTCAATATTACGAATATGTGTATCACACGATCGAGATCCAACAAACCATTTTCATTGGGTGTATGACCATAGAAGGTTTTATTCATGTAAACAGAACAACAATTATTCTCTAACTTACATGAATAACCGTATTGCAATAAACATGATCAAATCATATTCATGCTCAACGCAAACACCAAATAACACTTATTTAGGTTTAACACTAATCCCGAAAGTATAGGGAGTGTGCGATGATGATCATATCAATCTTGGAACTATTTCCAACACACATCGTCACTTCACCCTTTAACTAGTCTCTGTTTATTCTACAACTCCCGTTTCGAGTTACTAATCTTAGTAACTGAACTAGTATCAAATACTGAGGGGTTGCTATAAACACTAGTAAAGTACACATCAATAATCTGTATATCAAATATACCCTTGTTCACTTTGCCATCCTTCTTATCCACCAAATATTCAGGGCATTTCCGCTTCCAGTGACCATTTACTTTGCAGTGTAAACACTCAGTTTCAGGCTATGATCCAGCTTTGGGCTTCTTCGCAGGAGTGACAACTTGCTTGTCTTTCCACTTGAAGTTCCCTTTCTTTCCCTTTGCCCTTCTCTTGAAACTAGTGGTCTTGTCAATCATCAACACTTGATGGTCTTTTCTTGATTTCTACCTTCGTCGATTTCAACATCACGAAGAGCTCGGGAATCGTTTTCGTCATCCCTTGCATACTATAGTTTATCACAAAGTTCTAGTAACTTAGTGATGGTGACTAGAGAATTCTGTCAATCACTATCTTATCTGGAAGATTAACTCCCACTTGATTCAAGCGATTGAAGTACCCAGACAATTTGAGCACATGCTCACTAGTTGAGCGATTCTCCTCCATCTTTTAGCTTTAGAACTTGTTGGAGACTTCATATCTCTCAACTCGGGTATTTGCTGGAAATATTAACTTCAACTCCTGGAACATCTCATATGGTCCATGACGTTCAAAACGTCCTTGAAGTCCCGATTCTAAGCCGTTAAGCATGGTGCACTAAACTATCAAGTAGTCATCATATTGAGCTAGCCAAACGTTCATAACGTCTGCATCTGCTCCTGCAATAGGTCTGTCACCTAGCGGTGCATCAAGGACATAATTCTTCTACGCAGTAATGAGGATAAACCTCAGATCACGGATCAAATCCGCAACATTGCTACTAACATTTTTCAACACAGTTTTCTCTAGGAACATATCAAAATAAACATATGAAAGCAACAACGCGAGCTATTGATCTACAACATAATTTGCAAAATACTACCAGGACTAAGTTCATGATAAATTTAAGTTCAATTAATCATATTATTTAAGAACTCCCACTTAGACAGACATCTCTCTAGTCATCTAAGTGATCACGTGATCCAAATCAACTAAACCATAACCGATCATCACGTGAGATGGAGTAGTTTTCAATGGTGAACATCATTATGTTGATCATATCTACTATATGATTCACGCTCGACCTTTCGGTCCCCGTGTTCCGAGGCCATATCTGTATATGCTAGGCTCGTCAAGTATAACCTGAGTATTCCGCGTGTGCAACTGTTTTGCACCCGTTGTATTTGAACGTAGAGCCTATCACACCCGATCATCACGTGTTGTCTCAGCACGAAGAACTTTCGCAACGGTGCATACTCAGGGAGAACACTTCTTGATAATTAGTGAGAGATCATCTTAAAATGCTACCGTCAATCAAAGCAAGATAAGATGCATAAAGGATAAACATCACATGCAATCAATATAAGTGATATGATATGGCCATCATCATCTTGTGCTTGTGATCTCCATCTTCGAAGCACCGTCGTGATCACCATCGTCACCGGCGCGACACCTTGATCTCCATCGTAGCATCGTTGTCGTTACGCCATCTATTGCTTCTACGACTATCGCTACCGCTTAGTGATAAAGTAAAGCAATTACAGGGCGTTTGCATTTCATACAATAAAGCGACAACCATATGGCTCCTGCCAGTTGCCGATAACTTCGGTTACAAAACATGATCATCTCATACAATAAAATATAGCATCATGTCTTGGCCATATCACATCACAACATGCCCTGCAAAAACAAGTTAGACATCCTCTACTTTGTTGTTGCAAATTTTACGTGGCTGCTACGGGCTTAAGCAAGAACCAATCTCACCTACGCATCAAAACCACAACGATAGTTTGTCAAATAGACTCCGTTTTAACCTTCACAAGGACCGGGCGTAGCCACACTCGGTTCAACTAAAGTGAGAGAGACAGACACCCGCCAGCCACCTTTAAGCACGAGTGCTCGTAACGGTGAAACCAGTCTCGCGTAAGCGTACGCGTAATGTCGGTCCGGGCCGCTTCATCTCACAATACCGCTGAACCAAAGTATGACATGCTGGTAGGCAGTATGACTTATATCATCCACAACTCACTTGTGTTCTACTCGTGCATATAACATCAACGCATAAAACCTAGGCTCGGATGCCACTGTAGGGGAACGTAGTAATTTCAAAAAAATTCTTACGCACACGCAAGATCATGGTGATGATATAGCAACGAGGGGAGAGTGTTGTCTATGTACCCTCGTAGATCGAAGCGGAAGCGTTGACGCAACGTAGAGGAAGTAGTCGTACATCCTCCGGTTCAACCGATCCAAGTACCGTTACTCCGGCACCTCCGAGTTCTTGACACGCGTACAGCTCGATGACGCACCCTCGATCTCCGATCTAGCAGAGGCGCCGAGGGGGAGTTCCGTCAGCACGACGGCGTGGTGACGATCTTGATGTTCTCCTGTTACAGGGCTTCGCCTAAGCACCGCTACAATATGACCGAGGTGTAATATCGTGGAGGGGGGCACCGCACACGGCTAAGGAACGGTCAATGATCAACTTGTGTGTTCTAGGGTGCCCCCCTACCCCCGTATATAAAGGAGGGAGGGAGGAGGTGGCCGGCCCTAGGGGGGGCGCGCCATGAGGAGGGCATGTCCAAATATATCCGTCCAATATATCAATATTTATGTCTCGACCATTTCGAGACTCCTCGTCATGTCCGTAATCATATCCAGGACTCCGAACAACCTTCGGTACATCAAAATACATAAACTCATAATATAACTGTCATCGAAACCTTAAGCGTGCGGACCCTACGGTTCGATAACGATGTAGACATGACTGAGACACATCTCTGGTCAATAACCAATAGCGGGACCTGGATGCCCATATTGGTTCCTACATATTATACGAAGATCTTTATCGGTCAAACCGCATAACAACATACGTTGTTCCCTTTGTCATCGGTATGTTACTTGTCCGAGATTCGATCGTCGGTATCCAATACCTAGTTCAATCTCGTTATCGACAAGTCTCTTTACTCGTTCTGTAATACTTCATCTTATAACTAACTCATTAGTTACATGCTTGTAAGGCTTAGGTGATGAGCATTGCCGAGAGGGCCCAGAGATACCTCTCCGACAATCGGAGTGACAAAACCTAATCTCGAATTATGCTAACTCAACATGTACCTTCGGAGACACCTGTAGTACTCCTTTATAATCACCCAGTTACGTTGTGACGTTTGGTAGTACCCAAAGTGTTCCTCCGGTAAACGGGAGTTATACAATTCTCATAGTTACAGGAACATGTATAAGTCATGAAGGAAGCAATAGCAGAATACTAAACGATCAAGTGCTAAGCTAACGGGATGGGTCGTGTCAATCACCTCATTCTCCTAATGATGTGATCCCATTAATCAAATGACAACACATGTCAATGGTTAGGAAACATAACCATCTTTGATTAATGAGCTAGTCAAGTAGAGGCATACTAGTGACTATATGTTTGTCTATGTATTCACACATGTATCATGTTTCCGGTTAATACAATTCTAGCATGAATAATAAACATTTATCATGAAATAAGGAAATAAATAATAACTTTATTATTGCCTCTAGGGCATATTTCCTTCATCTGTTGGGTTGGCACGAATCGAGACTGGGATTTGTCACTCCGTATGACGGAGAGGTATCTCTGGGCCCACTCGGTAATGCATCATCATAATGAGCTCAGTGTGACTAATGAGTTAGCCACGGGATCATGCGTTACGTAACGAGTAAAGAGACTTGTCGGTAACGATATTGAATGAGGTATGGGGATACAGATGATCGAATCTCGGGAAAGTAACATACCGATAAACAAAGGGAATTGTGTATAGGACTGATTGAATCCCCGACATAGTGGTTCATCCGATGAGATCATCGTGGAACATGTGGGAGCCAATATGGGTATTCAGATCCCGCTATTGGTTATTGACCGGAGAGGTATCTTGTTATGTCTACATGGTTCCCGAACCCGTAGGGTCTACACACTTAAGGTTCGGTGATGCTAGAGTTGTTATGGGAAATAGTATGTGGTTACCGAAGGTTGTTCGGAGTCCCGAATGAGATCCCGAACATGACGAGGAACTCCAGAATGGTCCATAGGTGAAGATCGATATATTGGATGAAGGGTATTGGAGTTCGAAATTGTTCCGGGGGTACCGGTTGATGACCAGCGTGTCCGAAAGGGGTTTCGGAGGCCCCGGCAAGCGTTGGGGGGCCTTATGGGCCAAGGGGATGGGGCACATCAGCCCACTAAGGGGTTGTGTGCCCCTCCCACCCCATCTCACGTAACCTGGAGAGGTTGGGGCGCCTCCCCTAGGGCAGCCACCCCTCCCGGCTTGGGGGGCAAGTTTCCTAGGGTTGGGGGCGCCCAAACCCATCTAGGGTTTGCCCTGTGGCCGCTGCCCCTCCCCTAGGGAAACCCTAGGGCGCCTCCTCCTCCCCCTTCCCCCTATATATGGTGAGGGAGAGAGAGGGAAGCCGCACCCCTTCCCTTGGAGCAGCCCCTCCCTCCTCCAACACTTCCCTTCCTCCTCCGTAGAACTGGCAAAGCCCTGCAAAAAATCCACAAGCTCCACCACCATGTCGTCGTGCTGCCAGAGCTCTCCCTCAACTTCTCCTCTTCCCTTGCTGGATCAAGAAGGAGGAGACGTCCCCGGGCTGTACGTGTGTTGAACGCGGAGGCGCCATCCATTCGGCGCTAGATCAGATCTTCCGTGATTTGAATCGTCGCGAGTATGACTCCATCAACCGTGTTCTTGTAACGCTTCCGCTTAGCGTTCTTCAAGGGTATGAAGATGCTCTCCCTTCTCTCTCTCTTTCTCATTGCTAGCATCTCCTAGATTGATCTTGGTGACACGTAGGAAATTTTTGAATTATTACTATGTTCCCCAACAGTATCAGCATCCCCAAGCTTAATTCCTGCTCGTCCTCGAGTAGGTAAATGATAAAAACAGAATTTTTTATGTGGAATGCTGCCTAACATGTTCATCACATAATTTTCTTTCTTTCTTTGTAGCATGGATATTTGGACTTTTATATAGTTCAAAGCAATAGTCTAGTTTTGACATGAAGACTTTAATACTCAAGCATATCAACAAGCAACCATGTCTTTCAAAATATCAACACTAAAGCAAGTTATCCCTAGCCCATTATGCTCGATCATTGATCCATTCATGAAACACACTCGCATATTAGCTACACCCAATGCTCAAATACGATCATAGTGCCCCTTAGTTGGTACTTTATAAGAGAAGATGGAGACTCAAATTCAAAATAAAATTGCATAAAGTAAAAGAAAGGCCCTTCGCTGAGGGAAGTAAGGATTTGGAGAGGTGGCAGGGCTCAAAGCGAAAATTGAGAGATAAAAAACATTTTGGGAGGCATACTTTTCCCACCAACAAAAACGACTTAGAATTCCCAACACTTTCCATGCTAGATTTATCATAGCCGATTCCCAAACAAAAAATATAGTTTATTCCTTTTTCCACCATACTTTCACTTTCCGTGGCTAACTGTATCCACGGCTGCCCTACATACCAACACTTTCCAAGGAATTTATTATTTGACAACATAAAGTAAATTCATTTTTCATTTCGGGACTGGGCATCCCTAATACCTTTGTCGTACTCTCATGCAATGACAAGTGAATAAACACTCATCGTGAGAATAACAAAACTAGCATGGAAAAAATCGGCCACCCCTCACCGCCTCGCGAGTGGTACGAGCACACAAAAGAGAAATTTATTTTGAAAATTAGAGATGGAACATGCAAATTTGCTTAGAACGGCACGGAAATACCATATGGCAAAACTAGTTTAAAGGGTTTTGGATGCACAAGTAGTGATCATACTTAGTGCAAAATGAAGGCTAGCAAAAAGATTGAGAAGTGTCCAACCAAGAAACGAAAAATATCATACCTGAGCATTAAGCATAAGTAACATCGAATAATGCACCACAAGTAGGATATAATTTCATTGCATAAGTATTGACTTCCATGCTTGCATAGGGAATCCAAACCTTAACGTCGATATTCTTACTAAAGCACAATTACTCATCAACATGACTCACATATCATATCTTCATATCTCAAAACCATTACTAAGAACCAATTTTAATTTGTCCAATGATCTTCATGAAAGTTTTTATTATATCCTCCTTGGATATCTATCACTCTGGGACTAGTTTCATATGTTGCTTTTAATAAGCTCAAACAAATTTAAGTGAAGAACATGAGCATAATATTTCTTACTCTCAAAATAATCTAAGTGAAGCAAGAGAGAATTTCTTTAAAAATTTACTAACTCCCAAATAAATCTAAGTGAAGCATGAGAGCATTTCTTCAAAAATAACTAATCACACCATGCTCAAAAAGATATAAGTGAAGCATTAGAGCAATTCCAAGGCTCTAAAAATTTAAGTGAAGCATAGGAGCAATCATAGCATAATTTTTGACTCTCTCAAAAAGGTGTGTCCAGCAAGGATTCAAGACTTAAAACACAAATCAAAACAAGCAAAGACTCATATCATACAAGACGCTCCAAGCAAAACTCATAATATGTGACGAATAAAAATATAGCTTCAAGTAAAATACCGATGGTCGTTAGAAGAAAGAGGTGATGCCACTCGGGGGCATCCCCAAGCTTAGTTGCTTGCTACTTCTTTAATATTATCTTGGGGTGCTTCAGGCATCCCCAATCTTAGCCTTTTGCTAATCCTTATTCCTTCATCCATCGTAATCTCACCCAAAACTTGAAAACTTTAATCACACAAGACTCAACAAAACCTTTGTGAGATCTGTTAGTATAAGAAAGCAAACCACTACTATAAGTACTGTTGTGAACCCATCCATATTTTATTTTTGCATTATATCTACTATATTCCAACTTTTCTATGGCAAAAACTCTTCAAGGAAAACCATAGAATCATCAAAACAAGCACACAACACAAAGAAAACAGAATCTGTCAAAAACAGAACAGTCTGTAGCAATCTGACTACTTCCAATACTTTTGTAACTCCAAAAATTCTGAAACATTAGGAAAACGTGATAAATTTGTTTATTAATCTTCTACAAAAAGAATCAACTCAAAAGCACTCTTTTGATAAAAGTGAAAAATAATTTCATGAGGGAAAAAGTTTCTGTTTTTCAGCAAGATCAAATCAACTTTCACCCAAATCATCCCACAGGCTTTGCTTGGCACAAACACTAATTTAAACCATAAAAACACATCTAATCAGAGGCATATTGGGTATTTTATTGAAAACAGCAAGAAAACCAAAAAGCAAAAAGATACAAGTCGGGTTGCCTCCCAACGAGCGCTATCGTTTTACGCCCCTAGCTAGGCATAATGCATAGGATCTAAGTTTCCCATCTTTAGTTCTAGATCCATACGATGCCCTCATGATTGATTCATATGGTGGCCTAATTATTGTTCTAGGAAAGTTTTCCATACCCTTCCTTAGTGGAAATTGGAATTTAATATTGCCTTCTTTCATATCAATCACGCCACGAATGGTACGTAAAAACGGTCTACCAAGTATAATTGGACAAGACGAATTGCAATCAATATCAAGAACAATAAAATCTATGGGCACATAATTCCTATTTGCAAGAATAAGAACATCATTAATTCTTCCCATAGGCTTTTTAATAGTAGAATCCGCCAAGTGCATATTTAAAGAGCATTCTTCAATATCGGTGAGACCAAGCACATCACATAAAGATTTCTGAATTGTAGAAACACTAGCACCCAACTCACATAAAGCAAAACACTCATAATTTTTAATCTTGACTTTGATGGTAGGTTCCCATTCATCACGTAATTTTCTAGGAATTGAAATTTCTAATTCCAATTTTTCTTCAAAAGCTTTCATCATAGCATCAACAATATGTTTAGTAAATGCTTTATTTTGTTCATAAGCATGGGGTGAATTTATCATGGATTGCAACAAAGAAATATAATCAACCAAGGAGCAACTATCATAATTAAAGTCTTTGTAATCCAAAATAGTGGGCACATCACTAGTTAAAGTCTTGACCTCTTCAAACCCACTTTTATCAATTTTCTCAACAAGATTTTCACCCTCCAAATAATAGGGACGCCATTTAGCTAAAGTTGACTCTTATCCAGTCGCTTTTTCATTAATCTTGATTTTACTAAACAAAGAATCAATAGAAGAAACACCAATCATTTTAAGATCTTCATCACTTTTATCTTCTAACAAGATTGGTTCGGCGGCCATTTGATTTACTAAAGTAGCTTGTGCATCGGATATTTTTCCTAGCAAACTCTCAACAAAAGCATACTTAGATTGGAGATTGCAAATTTCTCTACTAATATCATCAGGTTGTTTCGTTATAGCCTCTAACACAACGGAGTGCTCCTTAAGTTCTTCAGTAAAATATTTATTATGCTCAAATTGTGTAGTCATATATTCCTTAGTACTTTTCTCAATTTTAAGCAAAATATTTGGGTGAGGAACATCATAATATTTTATTTCAGGCATCATGACTATGCAAACAAGAACACGCTAAAAAACAGATCTAACGAGAAAACGGCAAACAAAAAAAAGAGGGCAAATAAAACGGCAAATTTTTGTGAAGTGGGGGAGAGAAAAACGAGAAGCAAATGGCAAATAATGTAAATTGCAAAGAGATGATATTTGTGATTAGGAACCTGGTTTATGTTGATGATCCTCGCCGGCAACGACGCCAGAAATTCCTTTTGATGTCTGCTAGAACTACGTCAGTATTTCCCCAAAGAGGAAGAGATGATGCAGCACAGCAACAATAGGTATTTCCCTGGGTGATGATACCAAGGTTATCAAACCAGTACGAGAACCACGCAACACAACGTAAACAGCCCCTGTACACAAATAACAAATACTCGCAACCCGACGTGTTAAAGGGGTTGTCAATCCCTTTCGGGTAACGGCGCCAGAAATTGGCATGGAGACAGGATAAAATTGTAATAGATAGGATAAATATATTGCAAATAAAATAAAGTGCATCAAGGTATTTTTGTATCTTTGGTCTGAAAGAACAAAAAATAAAAGCAAATAAAATACATCGCGAAGGCAAATATATTAAAGAAGAGACCCGGGGGAGCGTAGGTTTCACTAGTGGCTTCTCTCGAGAAAAATAGCAAACGTCTAGATATGATCTGGTGTTTCTGGAACTTGTGGCGGCTGGAATTGATTTTCGTGGAGTCCCCTAGGGTTTCTAGAATATTGAGGTATTTATAGAGCAAAGAGGCGGTGCGGGAGGCCATCGAGGTGGGCACAACCCACCTGGGCGCGTCTGGGCCCCCAGGCGCGCCCTGGTTGGTTGTGCTCCCCTCGGAGCGCTCCTCTAGTACTTTCTTGGCCCATACGGTGTCTTCTGGTCCAGAAAAAATCCACAAAAAGTTTCGCTGCGTTTGGACTCCGTTTGGTATTGATTTCCCGCGATGTAAAAAACAAGGAGAAAACAACAACTGGCACTGGGCACTATGTTAATAGGTTAGTACCAAGAAATGATATAAAATTATTATAGAATGATCGTAGAACATCCAAGAATGATAATATAACAGCATGGAACAGTATAAAATTATAGATACGTTGGAGACATATCATACATGCACACGTGACAGTGAACCTAAATGGATTGCAAAAACACATGTGTCTCAGTGGGTGCATGTTTACTCCCCGTGCAAGAAATTTCAAACATTGAGAATCTTGATTTTTAAATTCTAGTACATCCGAAACTTATTTGAAATCCATGAAACTTATCGTGTTGTCATATGGACACCAATACAAAGTGACATTGTACCGTTTTGTCAAATTTGAGACCAGTTTTGGTGTAATCTTTATCCTCTTACAAACGGAAGATTATTCATAATTGGGAACCAATATCACAAACGGATTATTTATTCGAATCATGAGTGTTAGACCAACAATGGATATGTGCCATGCCTCGGTTAAGCAATAAAGCGACAACAGTAATCATCCAAATAGAAAAACAATATACATGCTGCCACGTGACCCGTGTGTCGTGCGAGCAAGCATGAGTTGACGGGACACATGCGAGCAGTTTGCCCACAGGCAGACCGGGAGGTGTGCATGCAGGTGTGTGAATTGACAGGAGGCATGCTCGCTGTGCAGTGTCATAGGGAGGCGTGCAAGTAGCTGTGTGAAAATGACGGTAGGCATGCCAGCAGTCCGGTGTGCAGGCTCATCGGGAGACGAGCTAGCGGTTTGACCACCACCCGCCTCTCTCCCACTACTCCATGTTAATGGCGCGCCCGAGCGGCCGCACCCCCCATCATCGCCACACACACAATCCTCTTTCTCCACTTGCATTCTCAACGCCGCTCTCAGCCCTCAAAGACGTTAGTGTGTGAGGATGCCGCCGAAGCGCCCCATCAGAGAGTGTGGTGACGCCGGGGCTGCTGAAGCACCAGAGCATGGCGTGGAGATGGAGATAGAGGTTGCCGTCACCGTCGGCGAGGTATCGCTGCACCCTGACATCATCGACGGCGTCGTGCTTCCACAATCGGAGTCGAAGGTCCACACCGACTCCGGTGATGACTCGGGCGACGACCCCGGTGACGACTCCGACGACCACTCTGGCGACGACTCCGATGATGACGGACAACCAGTAAGTCATCTATACCCATTTATGTGTCAAATAGATCCTAGGGTTTCTCTGGTTATTCCTGCCTCCCCCCTTTTGGAATACAAATCCTATGGTTATGTTCTCCCAATCCATGAAATCTGAATAAGTTTCGTTAGATCCGTGTAGTGTATTGATTGTTTGAATGGTACAAGTGATAAGTGATTAGTTGTTTCATCTATGCAAATGATTTCTGATAGTAATCTGACTAGGGTTAGTGTTCATGCTAATAATTCCTAGCCAGGACTTGACAATTGATTTTGAATGACCTACATATAGGTTTGTGCCATTATTTTCTTCAAGATTGGTATGTACATAGACGATTGTGCTTAAAAATTGAACCATAATATCTGGATATGTATAAAAATAGCCATAAATTCCTAATCCTACTTCACGGCATGTAAACATTGATTTGATGCCAAATTTTGGCAACTGCCAAATGTTCGCTAGAGATTAGTTTGTAAACATTAATTTGACGCCACATTTTTTACTATTTGTATAGGTGATGTCTGACGATGTGGACAGCGAGGATGAAGATGGCTAGAGGAGGTACAAGAGGCAAGTCCTGAGGGAGCTTTATGCGGGATTGCATAACAGGCGTATTAGGACCTGGGACAGCGGCTATCGATGCGCATTTTGCAACCAAAAGCTTCATCACGCGTATCAAAGTGTTCTGGCGCAAGCAAGAGGACGAGCCATTGGATCCTTCAAGCAGAAGTATTCTCGCAGGGTGGCGCACACCGCATACGCCAAGTACCTGGAGAAGATTCGGAATCGTGCCGATAGATGAGATGAGATGTGGGATTGAACTATGTACGCTTTAGTATGCTTAATGACGGTTGAACTATGTACTTATGGTTGAACTGTGCTTGTGCACACTTATTATCTATGTCTGAGTATGTTTAATCTATGTTTACTTATGTCTAAATGTGGGATATGGATGCAATCAGTTAGTTTGATGGAATCTACCTCCGTCGCGGTTTATTGATCCCCTTTGTAATTTGTGTTAAATTTTGACCAAAGATTTAACTGACAAAATGTTAGTGCAGATCAGCAAAAATTATATTGTTAGAAGCGTATTTGAACATAGTGTTCAATAATATAAATTTTGGTGACATGCATAAACATTTGTTAGTTAAATCTTTGGTCAAAATTTGGTACAAATTACAATGGGGACCAACAAACCAGGACGGAGGTAGTACGTCAATCACACATAGTTCCCAAAACTGGAACCATGTACAATGACTTTCATTTTCCCTATTATGTCAATCACACACAGTTGGTTCTAGAAAATCGTTGCCTCCGAAACTCTTTGTGGGACAGAAAACCCTCACCACCTAATTCAAAAAAAAGAAAACCCTGACCATCCCCACGTCAAAAAAACCTTCACCGTGCCCATCACCCCCTCCGGTCCCCATTCACACCTGCCCAAGCTCCTCCGCGTCTATGCATGGCACCAGCTATCGCCGCGGCAACCACTTAGCTTGACGCCCGCCGCCGCTGATAGGCTGCCGGGAAACCCCACTGCATTTTTCCACTTCCGCTTGCCGCCGCCTATCGCCATCCGACTTTATCGACACTGCTCACAGTCGACCCAGCTCCGCCCGGTTGGGGAATCCGTCGTATTGAGGGTTTTTTCTCATGGACAACAAGGTAACTAATTTAATGAGATATTATCTCATCTCTTATCCTAGTTCATCTGCCTCCTTTAATCACCCAACCGAAATCGCCATGGATACATTTTTATTCGAGCTGATTTGAGGGTTTTCTTTCATTCATAGAGTATAAAGTGCACGGACACATCAGGACTTTGTGGCCTCCGCCAAACATCCATGGAGTATGTTCAATCTCACCCTAATTCGGTTGGCATGGCCTACTTTCTTGAACATATACTAAATATTGCTACATTTGGATAAAAGGTGCCACATGAAGCATATACGTCAAATGGGATTTATTCCTCTTCTTTCTATATTAGGCAAATTAATGATGTATTGTTCTTTTGATTAATCTCGTATTTCCATGACATCATGTTTACCCTATCTATTTTATTATAGATTTTTGTCCTTTGAATTCAACTGTTGTACAGCTCTTTCAATTTGGGCCCATATTTGCATGTTACTATATTTTCTTTAACAATCCTACCATTTTTTGCAGCGCGTCCCTTGCTATGCAACAGAATCTGTAGTACAATCTTTCCCTTTACATAAATCAAGATTGCAGGGATGTCATACTGAACACAAACCATGGATTTACAATCGTTGCTACTATAAGACTTGAGGAACATGGTGACTCATATTTTGGCACTGGCCTTTGGAAAGAAATTTCTAAGTTTATGTACTGAAAGCTAGCACTAAAATTGCACTACACATAAAAGAGCATGGTCATGAGATATATGCTAACTTCCCCGACGATATCATCCGTCCAGACTTTATTCGAATTGTTCTTTTCAAGTATCTGCATGTTGACTTACCCAGCAATATCAAATGAATTGTGTAGTATTTAAGCAATCAATTGTTATTCCATTTTCTCACTCTATTCCTACTTACTAACTTCTAGTTACCAATACACTTTTCTATTGCCCTGTTTTAACTAAATATTCCCTGTATTCCCACTTATGTCAGAAAGCAGCATTGACAAGGAGACACCGGAGGTGGAAAACGGGGTTGCTAACAAGTGGAGGAGGGTCGAGCAAGAACTACAAGTGACTCCAGTAGGCCTAGACTTCATCAGCAGCCTCCCCGATGATATGTTGACAGTCATCATCTCCCTCCTCCCAATCAAATATGGGGCACGGACAACCATCCTTTACCGGCGGTGGCGCCCCCTATGGAACTCCACCCCTCTCGACCTCATCGACACCCACGAGCTCTGCTATGGCTATCGCAAAAGCTTGGATGCATTCTCCAATATCCTCAGCAGTCACCCTGGCCCAACCAGAGGCCTTAGCATTGGCAAGTTCCGTTCCAATGGCAAGGACCGAGCCAGGCTTGACGACTAGTTCCAATCCCCTACCCTAGATCAGCACGAGGAGCTCACTTTTGATGATGGGCATATGCGCTCGCTGCCAACGTCCGTGCCCCGCCTCGTGCCCACGCTGCGCGTCGCCAAGTTCAGGAACTGCCATCCCCCCTTAATGACGCGCCCGCTCTTATTCTACCACGACCGAAGCACCTCGAGCTCATCGCCGTCAGCCTCCCAAACAGTGACATGGAACGCTTGCTCCGTGGCTATACTGCACTCGAGTACCTTCGTCTTCAGGCGATCAATGGGCTGAGTAGCTTCCACATCACCTCCATGACTCTCTGGACCATTTATGGGTATTGTTGGTGCTGCAAAAAGACATCACAAGATATGTACCATGGTATGGTCATTGAGGACACACCTTCGCTTGAGAGATTACTTATAGTTGATCAAGAAGGTCCAACAAGAATTAATGTCATTTCTGCGCCAAAATTGACAGCGGTGGGCTACTCGTCTGGAAAATACTTCAAACTTGTTATTAGATCCACACCCGTTCAGGTACAACAACCGCCTTCTACCTCTCCTTATAGAAATTAACATTATTTCTAATTTTGAAGATGTATGTTTGTCTGTCATCCAGAAAATGATTTCGACAAGCTTGACCCCTAAACTGCACACAGTGAAGGTCTTGGCACTAGAATCTATTGGCCCCAACTGATACGTCTCCAACGTATCTATAATTTTTTATTGTTCCATGCTATTATATTATTTGTTTTGGATGTTTAATGGGCTTTAATATGCTCTTTTATATTATTTTTGGGACTAACCTATTAACCGGAGACCCGGTGCTAGTTTCTATTTTTTTGCCTATTTTAGTGTTCTACGGAAAAGGGATATCAAACGGAGTCCAAATGGAATGAAACCTCTGCGAGGATCTTTCTTGGACCAAAAGCAATCCAGAAGACTTGGAGTTGAAGTCTGGGACTCTACAAGGAAGCCACGAGGCAGGAGGGCGCGCCCGCAGGGGTAGGCGCGCCCCCACCCTCATGGGCTCCTCGTAGCTCCACCGACGCACTTCTTTCGCCTATATATGCTCTTATACCCTAGAAACATCAGGGGGAGCCACGAAACCACTTTTCCACCGCCGCAACCTTCTGTACCCGTGAGATCCCATCTTGGGGCCTTTTCCGGCAATCTACCGGAGGGGGAATCAATCACGGAGGGCTTCTACATCAACACCATTGCCTCTCCGATGAAGCATGAGTAGTTTACCACAGACCTTCGGGTCCATAGTTATTAGCTAGATGGCTTCTTCTCTCTCTTTGATTCTCAATACAAAGTTCTCCTCGATGTTCTTGGAGATCTATTCGATGTAATACTCTTTTGCGGTGTGTTTGCCGAGATCCAATGAATTGTGGATTTATGAACTTGATTATCTATGAATATTATTTGGTTCTTCTCTGAAATCTTATATGCATGATTTGATATCTTTGCAAGTCTCTTTGAATTATCGGTTTAGTTTGGCCTACTAGATTGATCTTTCTTGCAATGGGAGAAGTGCTTAGGTTTGAGTTCGATCTTGCGGAGTCCTTTCCCAGTGACAGTAGGGGCAGAAAGGCACGTATTGTATTGTTGCCATTGTGGATAAAAAGATGGGTTTTATATCATATTGCTTGAGTTTATCCCTCTACATCATGTCATCTTGCTTAATGCGTTACTCCGTTCTTATGAACTTAATACTCTAGATGCATGCTGGATAGTGGTCGATATGTGGAGTAATAGTAGTAGATGCAGAATTGTTCCAGTCTACTTGACATGAACGTGATGCCTAGGTTCATGATCATTGCCTTAGATGTCTTCATAATTATGCGCTCTTCTATCAATTGCTCGGCAGTAATTTGTTCACCCACCGTAATATATGATATCTTGAGAGAAGCCACTAGTGAAACCTATGCCCCCCGGGTCTCTTTTCTATCATATTACATCTCTTTTATTTACATTGCATCTCGTTTACTATTTTGCAATCTTTACTTTCCAATCTATACAACAAAAATACCAAAAACATTTACTTTACTATCTCTATCAGATCTCACTTTTGCGAGTGATCGTGAAGGGATTGACAACCCCTTTATCGCGTTGGTTCCAAGGTTCTTCATTTTTTGTGTAGGTACTAGGTGACTTGTGTGTCATCTCCTACTGGATTGATACCTTGGTTCTCAAAACTGAGAGAAATACTTACGCTACTTTGCTGCATCACCCTTTCTCTTCAAGGGAAAACCAACGCATGCTCAAGAGCTAGCAATAAGGATTTCTGGCACCGTTGCCGGGGAGATCTACACCAAGACAAGCCATACCAAGTACCCATCATGAACTCTTCTCCCTCTCATTACACTATTTGCCATTCGCCTCCCATTTTCCTCTCTCCCACTTCTAAAACGATTTTCGAAAACCTTTGCCTTTTCTCCGCCTTCCTTCTGTTCGATCTTTTGTTTGCTTGTGTTACCATGTGCCTTCTTTTTGCTTGCATCTTCGCTTGCTAAAATTTTTATGGATCCTCATCCACTTGCTAATCTTTTTAAGAGATCCAATTTTGATGAACCTATTGCTAGTGAATTGAGTGCACTATATTATATTTATGAGGTTTTGCTTGAAATTCATGAATCTAAAAATTGTGATGAAGTACTTTATGAAGTTGTTCATGATAGATCTTTGAATAAATAGCATGATTGCAATGATTATCATAAATTCTCTTAATGTCAATTGTGTTAATGATATGCAAAACCCTAAGCTTGGGGATGCTAGTTGTGCTATGTCTACTATTTGTTGCAATGATCATGATTGGGGTGATTCTTCTTATGATCTTGAAAATTTATGTAAGCCCCATGATGAATATGAGATTGATAATATTTTTTGCAATATTATTGAAAGTGGGTTTGGAAGAGTGTCAACTTTAGATCCCACATATTTGGAGAATGTAAAATCTTATGATTTTTTTTATAAAAGTGGTTTTGGAGAGGTCATGACTTTAGTTAATGTTAATCCCACTATTTTGGAAGAGTGTCAACTCCGCATGCATGTGGATCATGTTGAAGATATTTATGTGATAACTATTTTGTTGAATTTGCTTATGATCCCACATGTAATTATTATGAGAGAGGAAAATATGTGGTTGTAGAAATTTTCATGTTATTAAATTACCTCTCCTAGTGTTGAGATTGCTATTGTTTCTTTCCGCTTCCTTGCATATGCTAGTTTTTGCTTGCTATGATAATGTGTTTGCCTATAAGATGCCAATGCATAGGAATTATGTTAGACTTAGATGTGTTTGTCACATACTACATGATGCTCTCTTCGTGTTTCAATTGTTATCTTTCATGTGAGCATTATTAAATTTATGCCTAGCTAGGGGCGTAAAACGATAGCGCTTGTTGGGAGGCAAACCAATTTTTTTTGTTCCTTGCTTTTTGCTACTGTTTAGTAATAAATAATTCATATAGCTTCTGTTTAGATGTGGTTTTATGTTTTAATTAGTGTTTGTGCCAAGTAGAACCTTTGGGAAGACTTGGGTGAAGTGTTTGCAATCTTGCTGTAAAAAACAGAAACTTTTGCGCTCACGAGAATAGCTGACATTTTTGTCAGGAGAGTGTTTTTAAGTTGATTCTTTTTGCAGATGATTAATAGACAAATTACTCACGTCCACCAATTTATTTCAGAATTTTTAGAGTTACAGAAGTACTCGAAAGTTACAGATTACTACAGACTGTTCTGTTTTTGACAGATTCTATTTTTCGTGTGTTGTTTGCTTATTTTGATGAATCTATGAGTAGTATCGGGGGTATGAACCGTAGAGAAGTTGGAATACAGTAGGTTTAATACCAATATAAATAAATAATGAGTTCATTACAGCACCTTAAAGTGGTGATTTACTTTCTTATACGAACGGAGCTCATGAGATTTTCTGTTGAAGTTTTGTGTTTTGAAGTTTTCAAGTTTTTGGGTAAAGATTTGATGGATTTTGGAATAAGGAGTGGCAAGAGCATAATCTTGGGGATGCCCAAGGCACCCCAATATAATTCAAGGACAACCAAAAGCCTATGCTTGGGGATGCCCCGGAAGGCATCCCCTCTTTTGTCTTCGTCTATCGGTAACTTTACTTGAGGCTATATTTTTATTCACCACATGATATGTGTTTTGCTTGGAGCGTCTTGTATGATTTGAGTCTTTGCTTTTTAGTTTACCACAATCATCCTTCCTGTACACACCTTTTGGGAGATACACGCATGAATCGAAATTTATTAGAATACTCTATGTGCTTCACTTATATTTTCTGAGCTAGATAATTTTGCTCTAGTGCTTCGCTTATATCTTTTTAGAGCACGGTGGTGGTTTTATTTTATAGAAATTATTTATCTCTCATGCTTCACTTATATTATTTTGAGAGTCTTTTAGAACAGCATGGTAATTTGCTTTGGTTATAAAATTAGTCCTAATATGATGGGCATCCAAGATGGGTATAATAAAAACTTTCATATAAAGTGCGTTGAATACTATGAGAAGTTTGATTCTTTATGATTGTTTTGAGATATGAAGATGGTGATATTAGGGACATGCTAGTAGATTAGTTGTGAATTTGAGGAATACTTGTGTTAAAGTTTGTGATTCCCGTATCATGCACGTATGGTGAACCGTTATATGATGAAGTTGGAGCATGGTCTATTTATTGATTGCCTTCCTTATGTGTGGAGGTCGGGATCGTGCAATGGTTAACTCCTACCAACCCTTCCCCTAGGAGCATGTGTGTAGTACTTTTTTTTGATTACTTGTAGATTTTTGCAATAAGTATGTGAGTTCTTTATGACTAATGTTGAGTCCATGGATTATACACACTCTCACCCTTCCATCATTGCTAGCCTCTCTAGTACCGCGCAACTCTCGCCGGTACCATGAACCCACCATACACCTTCCTCAAAACAACCACCATACCTACCTATTATGGCATTTCTATAGCCATCCCGAGATATATTGCCATGCAACTTTCCACCGTTACATTTATTATGACACGCTCAATCATTGTCTTATTGCCTTGCATGATCATGTAGTTGACATCGTATTTGTGGCAAAGCCACAGTTCATAATTTTTCATACATGTCACTCTTGAATCATTGCACATCCCAGTACACTGCTGGAGGCATTCACATAGAGTCATATTTTGTTCTAAGTATTGAGTTGTAAGTAAATAAAAGTGTGATGATCTTCATTATTAGAGCATTGTCCCATGTGAGGAAAGGATGATGGAGACTATTATTCCCCCACAAGTCGGGATGAGACTCCAGACTAAAAAAAGAGGCCATAAAAAAAGAGAAAACACCCAAATAAAAAAACATAATAAAAAAATTGAGAGAAAAAGAGAGAAGGGACAATGTTACTATCCTTTTACCACACTTGTGCTTCAAAGTAGAACCATGATCTTCCTGATAGAGAGTCTCCTATGTTGTCAGTTTCATATACTAGTGGGAATTTTTCATTATAAAGCTTGGCTTGTATATTCCAATGATGGGCTTCCTCAAAAGTGCCCTAGGTCTTTGTGAGCAAGCAAGTTGGATGCACACCCACTTAGTTTCTTTTGATCTTTCATAAACTTATAGCTCTAGTGCATCCGTTGCATGGCATTCCCTACTCACTCACATTGATATCAATTGATGGGCATCTCCATAGCCCGTTGATACGCCTAGTTGATGTGAGACTATCTTCTCCTTTTTTTCTCCACAACCACCATTCTATTCCACCTATAGTGCTATGTCCATGGCTCACGCTCATGTATTGCGAGAAGATTGAAAAAGTTTGAAAATGCTAAAGTATGAAACAATTGCTTGGATAAAACCGGGGTTGTGCATGATTAAATACCTTGTGTGATGAAGATAGAGCATAGATAGACTATATGATTTTGTAGGGATAACTTTCTTTGGCCATGTTATTTTGAGAAGACATGATTGCTTTGTTAGTATGCTTGAAGTATTATTATTTTTATGTCAATATTAAACTTTTGTCTTGAATCTTTTGGATCTGAACATTCATGCCATAATAAAGAAAATTACATTGATAAATATGCTAGGTAGCATTCCACATCAAAAATTATGTTTTTATTGTTTACCTACTCGGACGAGCAGGAATTAAGCTTGGGGATGCTTGATACGTCTCCAACGTATCTATAATTTTTTATTGTTCCATGCTATTATATTATCTGTTTTGGATGTTTAATGGGCTTTAATATGCTCTTTTATATTATTTTTGGGACTAACCAGTTAACCGGAGGCCCAGTGCCAATTTCTGTTTTTTTGCCTATTTTAGTGTTTTACAGAAAAGGAATATCAAATGGAGTCCAAACGGAATGAAACCTTCGCGAGGATCTTTCTTGGACCAAAAGCAATCTAGAAGACTTGGAGTTGAAGTCTGGGACTCTACGAGGAAGCCACGAGGCAGGAGGGTGCGCCCAGGGGTAGGCGCGCCCCCACCCTCGTGGGCCTCTCGTAGCTCCACCGACGTACTTCTTTCGCCTATATATACTCTTATACCCTAGAAACATCAGGGGGAGCCACGAAACCACTCTTCCACCGCCGCAACCTTCTGTACCCATGAGATCCCATCTTGGGGCCTTTTCCGGTGATCTGCCGGAGGGGGAATCGATCACGGAGGGCTTCTACATCAACACCATTGCCTCTCCAATGAAGCGTGAGTGGTTTACCATAGACCTTCGGGTCAATAGTTATTAGCTAGATGGCTTCTTCTCTTTCTTTGATTCTCAATACAAAGTTCTCCCTCGATGTTCTTGGAGATCTATTCGATGTAATACTCTTTTGCGGTGTGTTTGCCGAGATCCGATGAATTGTGGATTTATGAGCTTGATTATCTATGAATATTATTTGGTTCTTCTCTGAAATCTTATATGCATGATTTGATATCTTTGCAAGTCTCTTTGAATTGTCAATTTAGTTTGGCCTACTAGATTGATCTTTCTTGCAATGGGAGGAGTGCTTAGGTTTGAGTTCAATCTTGCGGTGTCCTTTCCCAGTGACAGTAGGGGCAACAAGGCACATATTGTATTGTTGCCATCGAGGATAAAAATATCGGGTTTATATCATATTGCTTGAGTTTATCCCTCTACATCATGTCATCTTGCTTAATGCGTTACTCCGTTCTTATGGACTTAATACTCTAGATGCATGCTGGATAGCGGTCGATGTGTGGAGTAATAGTAGTATATGCATAATCATTTCAGTCTACTTGACACAGATGTGATGCCTATGTTCATGATCATTGCCTTAGATGTCTTCACAATTATGCGCTCTTCTATCAATTACTCAGCAGTAATTTGTTCACCCACCGTAATATATGCTATCTTGAGAGAAGCCACTAGTGAAACCTATGGCCCCCGGGTCTCTTTTCTAGCATATTACATCTCTTTTATTTACATCGCATCTCGTTTACTATTTTGCAATCTTTACTTTCCAATCTATACAACAAAAATACCAAAAATATTTACTTTACTATCTCTATCAGATCTCACTTTTGCGAGTGACAGTGAATGGATTGACAACCCCTTTATTGCGTTGGTTGCAAGGTTCTTGATTGTTTATGTAGGTGCTAGGTGACTTGTGTGTCTTCTCCTACTGGATTGATACCTTGGTTCTCAAAACTTAGGGTAATACTTACGCTACTCTGTTGCATCACCCTTTACTCTTCAAGGGAAAACCAACACATGCTCAAGAGGTAGCACCAACCTGGAGCAAGTTGTCAGTTTCCTGAGATGCTTTCCGTACCTTGAGAAGCTATATATCGAGGTGATGTTCCTTTCCTGTTAAATGATAACCATAAGGGATTTCAATTTGTGACACCTTTTTCCAAGTACTACGATTTCTGAAGAATGTTTTGGAGGATTTCAGTACATACATGTTTCCCCCCCATATTGGTTGCTTGATCCATATGGTTACAATCCATAAGCATATCTCCTTTGGATTCATATGTACTTGTTTTCTTATGGAACTTTTCATCCACTCCAACCTCTTGTGAAGAAGGCTACATTTTTCTAGATTGTAGTCAAATGCCCATGATAATCATGTCGAATTGAAGATGGCATGTTAGTGCATTTTTCAAATCCTGCAAACCAAATAGGCATGTAGCAGCGTTCAAAATTGCATGTAGGAACTAACACATTTTCTTCTTTTGCAGATAAGATTAGGCCCGGTGGTGGATAATGTGATACAATATAACAATCACATCGAATGCCTAGATCTGCATCTCTCAGAAATTACTTTGAACTCCTACCGAGGGACCTTACCGGAGATTATATTCGACGGGTTCTTTGTTGTTAGAGCAAGGGTGCTGAAGGTAATGATGGTTGCCCTACATTTATTTCACAAAAATGAATGGTTTGTTAATCAGCGCCGGCGGCTGCGGCAGATTTGTCCCTCTTTTAGCCGACGTGTGGCCAAACTAGCCGGGCGAGAAGCTTGCGCGGTAAACTTCATGTTAGCGCGGGAACAGGCTCACCAATGATACATTTGGTGCCTCTTTGAGCCCACGCGTGGTCAAACAAAACGAGTGCGGTGCGTTGTTGTCAAGCGTGCACTGGAATCCTCCGCTATGAACGCGGTGACAAGACGTGACGATTATAGGTCGGTCGACCCCCATTTATTACAGCGTCCATTTAACCCTTGTGTCTCTTCAACCTTTCGATCGCGCCCCACCATTGCAAGAAGCACACCCACCATGACAAATTCTTAGAGGGTATCCTGCCTGGCTCCAATGGTGCTCTGAGCGGCTGCTGACGACGAGCAGCAGTTCACCATGCATGCCATGGTGGACACCCACAAAAGGTTCATGGAGCTCTCGGTGGTGTACACCAACAACCTGGTTTGGGTGGAGCACTCCATCCACATCATGGAGCTGTTGCTTGCCGAGGAGCGGTACAAGGTGGTCGGGTTCGACCTTGAGTACACCCGCGCTCGTGTCGGGTCACTCCCAAGAAGGAGGCCATAATCAATCCCTACTATAGAGACATGAATGATTCCTGCAACAAGGACAAGTGTGCCTGGCCCTCGACCTGGATGGAGAAACTCGACAAAGCTCATGTCGTGTACGCGGCTAAGGAGGCATGCATGAGCTAGAGATGTACAGGCGGATCGTTGACATGAGGAAGTGCCTCCTTCCTCAAAACGGTGAGGGATCCAGCCGGAAGCAGAGCAATGGCAAGCGTCGTCGCAACAAGAAGTAGATGATTAGATGCTCGTTTCTCATAGTTTAGTATGCATGTAATTGAAGGAATATGCCCTAAAGGCAATAATAAAGTTGTTGTTTTATATTTCCTTATTCATGATAAATGTTTATTATTCATGCTAGAATTGTATTGATCGGAAACTTAAATACATGTGTGAACACATAAACAAATATTGTGTCCCTAGTAAGCCTCTACTAGACTAGCTTGTTGATCAAAGATGGTTAAGGTTTCCTAACCATGGACATGTGTTGTAGTTTGATAACGGGATCACATCATTAGGAGAATGATGTGATGGACAAGACCCACCCGTTAGCTTAGGATAATGATCATTCAGTTTATTGCTATTGCTTTCTTCATGTCAAATACTTATTCCTACGACTCTGAGATTATGTAACTCTCGGATACCAGAGGAATACCTTGTGTGATATCAAACGTCACAGCGTAACTGGGTGATCATAAAGATGCTCTACAGGTATCTCCGAAGGTGTTTGTTGAGCTGGCATAGATCGAGATTAGGATTTGTCACTTCGAGTATCAGAGAGGTATCTCTGGGCCCTCTCGGTATTACACATCATAAGCTTGCAAGCAAATGACTAAGGAGTTAGTCGTGAGGTGATGTATTACGGAACGAGTAAAGAGACTTGTCAGTAACGAGATTGAACTAGGTATGAAGATACCGACGATCAAATCTTGTGCAAGTAACATACTGATAGACAAAGGGAATTACGTATGTTGTCATAACAGTCCGACCGATAAAGATCTTTGTAGAATATGTAGGAGCCAATATGGGCATCTAGGTTCTGCTATTGGTTATTGACCGGAGAGGTGTCTCGGTCATGTCTACATAGTTCTCAAACCCGTAGGGTCCGCACGCTTAACGTTCGTTGACAATATATATAATGTTATATGAGTTATATGTTTTGGTGATCGAATGTTGTTCGGAGTCTCGGATGAGATCATGGACATGACGACGAGTCTCAAAATGGTCGATAGGTAAAGATTGATATATAGAACGATGGTATTTGGACACCGAAAGTGTTTCGGGACGTACCGGGAAGTAATCAGGTCACCGGAAGGGGTTCCAGGCACCCCCGGGCAAGTTATGTCCTTATGGGCCAAAGGAGAGAACATATCAGCCTACAAGGGGACTGGTGCACCCATTCCCTTGGTTGGCCAGCCCCAGGGAAGGAAAAGGGAGGGGGCTAGCCCCTCCTGCCTTTCCCTCTCATGGGAGAAAGGAAAGGGGGGGGGGCGCCACCCTCCACTGCCTTTCCACACACTCCAAATAAGGAAAGGGGGTGCAGCTTGGGAGAGACCCCAAGTAGGATTCCCCCTACTTGGGCGCCCCCCTTGGCTGCTCCTCCCTCCCTCCCACCTATATATATGTGGGAGCGGGGCCTAGCACAGAACAAACAATTGCCTAGCCATGTGCGGTGCCCCCTCCACCGTTTACACCCCTGTATATTTTCGTAGTGCTTAGGCAAAGCCCTGCAGAGATAACTTCACCATCACAGTCGCCACGCCGTCGTGTTGTTGGAATTCATCCACTACCTCGTCATCTTGCTGGATCAAGAAGGCGCGGACGTCATCGAACTGAACATGTGTTGAACGCGGAGCTGTTGTACATTCGGTAATCGATCAGTTGGATCGCGAAGAAAGTTCGACTACATCAACCGCATTGTGAAACGCTTCCGCTTACTGTCTACGAGGGTACGTAGCTCTCCATGGATAGATCATTGCGTGTGCGTAGAATTTTTTTGTTTTCCATGCAACGTTTTCCAACAGTAATTGCTTACTTTGGTGTGTGGAAATGTTATGTGTGTAGTCACTTGTGTAATTGTATGCTTAATTTGGTTTTGCAATGTTGTCTTTTTAAGTATATATGTTGATGCTATGTAGACGGAGCATAGATGTTGTGTGGACAGAGCAAATCACATCGCACATGGACTAAACAATGGAACCTGTCGGTGATGATTTCATCAATCACTCACAATTGTATACCCGCAATCGTTTGCTCACAACACACACGACTTGTTAACAGGAATGGTCTGTGTTATTATCGGTCTTCCCACATATTTTTGATTACAGACCTGTTTGCCGCGTATCACACACATCTTGTTAAGTTGAACCGTTTATGTTCTCTTCCCTAGTCGAACACAGTTCACTCAAGTGAACTGTATGCCGTATATCACACACACCTTGATCTGGCTAACCGTTTCTGTTGCTTTTCCTAATAGCAAACAGTTCATCGGAGTGAACTGTATGTCGTATATCACACACACATTGATATGGCTGCCCGTTTCTGTTGTTCTGTCTAATTGCAAATAGTTCGTATGGATCAACTGTATGCCCAGCATCGCACACACAACTAAAATCTGAATCGTGTTTGATGTATCCGCCATCAAAATGTTTTGCATCTTTTTGACGGTTTTTTACATCACCATTTGCGTGCATCGCACACAATTTCTTCAAAGGGTCTCTGATCGTAGTGTCGCATTAGCAGCATCCTGAAGTAGTGATAATTGTTCATTATTCTCGGGGACTCCTGTCCGGGCGCAATACAGGAGCAAGTAAGAAATGTGCAGGGTGTCACGATCTTAACATTTGAGGAGAAATACTTGGGCCTTCCTACCCCGGAGGGTCGGATGTCTAAAGGGCGCTTTCAAAACTTACAGATGAGTATGACCAAAAGATTAATTCAGTGGGGTGATAGTTTATTGGCTCAAGCAGGGAAAGAGGTGTTAATCAAATCGGTAGCCCAAGCGTTACCAACATATTTAATGGGAGTCTTCAAACTACCCTTCCCAGTTTGTGATGATCTAACTAGGATGGTTAGGAACTTTTATGGGGAGCAGCACAAGGGAAAAAGAAATTGCACTGGAGGGGTTGGAATGATCTCATGCAACCGAAGAGGAGGGCTGGAGCTGGATTCCGAGATTTTCGCTTGTTTAATCAAACTTTGTTAGCTTGCCAGGCATGGAGATTACTTTCTAAGCTAGAAAACTTGTGTGCTACACTTAAGGCAAAGTACTACCCCAATGGGAAGTTGGAGGACACCGTTTTACCGGTAATGCATCTTCTGCGTGGCAAGCAATAAGTTATGGTCTAGAATTATTGAAGAAAGGGCTTGTATAGAAAGTTGGTGATGTCAAGAGCATACGGATATGGTGACAGTTGGATACAGTGACCACACTCGTATAAACCAATATCCCCACAAGGAAGATGTCATATCAGATTTGTTTCAAGCCTTTTGAATGATGATGGCTCGTGGAATTATGCATTGCTAAGGAAGCACTTTGTCATGGCTGATGTATCTGAAATTTTGAAGATCCGAGCTTCAACAGAATCAGAGGATGTGTTGGCTTGGGGTCCAGGAAAATTGGGGCAATTCTCTGTAAAAAGTGTGTATGTACTGGCGTTCGAGGAGAGTCACAGGAGCGATGCGGTCTCGTCTAGTACTAATCCTTCTGGTGATCGCTCTTGCTGGAGTTATATTTGGTCATGTGACATTCCCCCGTTGGTGTGTAACTTCGGTTGGCGTGTGGCTACAAATTCTCTGCCAACATGGCAGAAGAAACAAATAATTAGATTAGAGACCTCTAGAGACTATCCAATATGCTTTAGGGAATGTCGTGGATTTGTCACGGTAGATGTCCTAGTGTGAGGACTTAGTCGTGAGGCCAATGCATCTATGTGGTAGCTTGAGAGGGGTTGATCAGGATGAGAGACGCGAGGCGGATCAACACACAAGACAAGGATTTAGACAGCTTCGGGCCCCGAGAAACATCGTCCGGTAATAGCCCTAAATGTTGTTTGTGGCTAGGTCTCATTATTCTCATGAGGGAGTCGCCGCATAAACCGGCTCTCCTAACTATGTCTAGCCTTAGAGATTACTCCTCCCCCTCTTGGGGTGCCCTGCCCCTCCTTATATATGTTGAAGGGGCGGGTTACATGACTAGTCCTAGAAGGATTAGGATTACTCTATTACAAGTGGAGTCCTATTCTTACTTCTTTTATAGGAGAATATTCCTTATGCCTTTCCTCTTAAGTCGGCCCGCCATCATATGAACCGGCCTACCGGGCCTTGGGCCTTGTCGTCCGTTTGACCCGCCTGCCGGGTCACCAGTGAGTCACAATGTCCAGGCGGGTCATACATCCGGCGGGTTACACCGCGGGGTATATCCCCGACATTAGCCCCCAGTTTAACTTGGATTTATCCGTGGTAAACTTATGCTGTAAATAAACACAAGAGCAAATTTGACAGGTTGTGCTCCGGGTTAAAAAGTTTTCCTGAGCCGACACCTGATCATCCTTAAGTCCTTATCATCTCCTCCTGGATGCGTGTCTATGATCTCATATCAAATCTTCTTTAGCATATATGTTCAAACTTTGCTAATGCAAAAAATCTGGGCACTTCTTCTGAAAAATCCGGGGCAATAATCCAACTTCATAATCAATTTGCTGACATTGGTTTCTTGCAGAAAAAATATTATAAAGAATACTCTATTTGACTCGGCTTCCAATGCTCCAGTTTGACAAAAATATTGGTCTTTGAAATACTCATCTGATTTTCAGCCGGCTTAACGATGTATAACTTGCCGGTTTGTAAATATTGATTGCACCGGGTCATAACTGTTGCTAACATCAAGCTTGAAATGTACCTCTCTTATATACATATCACTTGTAGCCCCCAAGTCTTAAGAAGGGAGCGTAGTAACAACTTAAGACTTGTTTCAATATAAATGTTGCAACCTTGAAGAAATCCAAGTTGCTCATCTGAGTCACTAGTCAAAACTGAATATTCCATATATGTAGCCCCCAAGTGCGGGTTGTCATGCTTGCAGCAAACTGGGACTTGTAATTGCCTTATGCTCATAAAAAACTTCAACCGGTATAGCCCCCAAGGGCCAGGTCATTATGCAATAATGAGCAGGGACTTTGTAGATATGATCATGTAGACTTTTAACATCAACGTGTAGCCTCCAAGGGCCGGCTCAGTAAGATAATACTGAGCTGGGACTTTCATTGAAAATAACATCATATGATGTAACCATCACCATGGGGCTCGAACCCACGTCCACAAGGTTAAGAGCTTTGTACTCTACCAACTGAGTAGTGGACCTTTAAATATAATGGATTAAGGCTTGTGTACCTTGAATTTTTGACAAGAGCATTTGGTAGCCCCCAAGGGCCAGCTCATTACAATGTGATGAGTCGAGTCTTCAATAGAGGACAACTTTCATCCATGCTATATGCAAAAATGGCCATGGTCTGGAATCTGCCGGATATGCACTTGATTAAGAAAACAGGGAAATAATGGCTTATCCAGGCTCTGGAGCCTTTGGACCAAACAACAAGAGGTATGCTTCTTATGACATTATGGAGGATATGGTACGTCCCAAACAAAGTTATTCACAACAAACCAACTCCATCAATTGATGTCTCGGTCAGATTCCTTCAAAGTTACTTGGAATCAATTATTGGTGTTAAACTGAACTCAAAGATGGATCCATGCAAAGGAAAACAGTTATCACCCTGGCTCCGGCCGTCTATACTAACAAAGGTTCAGGGTCGGACGCAAGTCCTAGGTGGTGGCCGCCAGCACATGGCTGGGCCAAGTTAAATACTGCTGGATCATATGGCCTGGATGGAGGTGTTGGTGCTGGTGCGGGCATGATCCTAAGGGATTCTACAGGTGTCATTATAGTCTCAGCACGCAGGAAATTGTTCTTTTGTCAGTCTGAACTAGAAGCAGTTTTGTGCGCCTGCAAGGAGGGCCTCACAATTGTCGTGAAGTGGAGCAACCTTCCTATCATCGTTGAATTGAACCGTGTTTTTGCAGCGAAGTTAATCCGGAGCAAGGAGGAGGATAGATCTATTTATGCCTCCCTAGTTCGTGATGTTAAGCAGTTAATCAGTAGGTGTAATTCTCGTATTACTTTTGCTTCCCGATCCCAAAGTAGAGCTAGTGTTTCCTTGGCAAACCATGCTAGAATTGAAGATAGAACTATGACCTGGATTGGGTCAGGACCACCAAAGGTCATCAGAATTGCTTCAGAGGATTCTACTGATACTTTGATTGAGTAATACAAGTTTTATCCCGCAAAAAAATAGCGCATGTGAAACTTCCGTTAGTAGCTACTCAGACGGTGATACCCTAGGTTCTGCCAAGTCTCATGACGATAGTTTGCGAGCATGGTGTATAACAATTTCCATCGGATTTTTCATCAATTAACTAGACATTTCTCTTTTTAAATTAATTAATAGAGTGAGGTCCTTAGACTCCAACAAAAAAATGCTTGTCACAATTGGCAATAAGAGCATTATGTGATCCTAAAAAAGAGCTTTTTGTGAGCGTGCACACACAAACTAATCACCGGACATTTTCTTTGCTTTACTCAATGTATACATCACCTCAACAAAATCCTCGAGCTTGTTGATTTCTTAGCTTTCTCTTATCTGTTGCAACCTTTGTAAAGTTCTAATGGTAGTACTGTTCACTAGAAAAATGAGACCCAACATAATTATTTAAATTTGTTGGAATTTATCTTATGTGTAAACTGATATTGTGCTATCCATGTAGTCTAACCTTCATTCTCACCACATATACGCGCATCCCATTAACCAGCGTGTCAACTTAGACATGACGTTATAGCGTCAACATGGCAATGGGTACCCGCAACCCGCAAACCCGACGGGTAAAAACCCTATTAGGGTAAGGGTTTGGGAAAAATAAATACCCATAGATTTATAAATGGAAAAAAAATATACCCATCGGATAAGCCGGGTATAGGTATGGGAAGGCAATACCCATGCTCACGTACCCGCATACCCGCGTACGAAAATGCAACCGCTAGCCTTGAGCCAAAATCCCACCCTTACCCATGTGCATGATCTTATTTAAATGCGTGGTCTTGTTTGTGAACTCATGATTTTGTTGATCTTATTGTAGTCTCCTTCATTTGATCATTTTAAAATAGGGCTTTAGAAGTAACTTCAGTAAAAGAAAATTATAGGAAATTGTGTCCCTCTTGTTTGTCTTGTAATTGGAAAAAAGAAGAAATAACATATGTGAATGTTTCTCTAAGATGTTCACTTACATATGTGATTGTTTGGTGCCATCTAGTTCATGCTTATTGCTACCCATTTTTGTAAATTAATACCATTTTTTATTCCATCGCACAACAAATCGTGATATGCATGTGCTGAAAGGCTAAAATGTGGTATATCTTTGTTGAAATTTTGAAGTATACATGCTGAAATTTTGTATATATATGCGAAAAAGTGCTAAAAAATACATGGTGAAGTGTGAATTGGGTAAGGTGGCCGAGAAGGGTATTTTTACCCGCGGGTATCCGCACTCGGCCGGGTATGGGTATGGGAACAATTGAAACCCGAGGTGCGGGTACAGGTACATGTACGGGTTTGAGCGAAAAATATTGAGATGGGTAAGGGTTTGGACGACCATTATCCGCACCCGAACCCGACAGGTGCCATGTTGAGTGCGGCCGAGTCCGCTGTGGTTTAGGCAATAAAGGCAGCTAGTTTTCCCCTCAAAAAAAAAACTTAGACATGAGAGACTCTTAGATTTAACAAAACTGTCAAATTTTAAGGAATAAGGGTTCCATCCAGCGAAAAAATGTATTATTCAGGGATAACTACTTTTTTATTTTTTGAGAGGAAATTACTTTTCTTTAGAGGCCTACATAAAACCAGCCCAAAGAACAAGCGCCCCAGGCCCAGCCCGTTAGTCCACAGAGAAAAGCAAAAGGACAAAAAAGACCCCAAAAGAAAAGATGAACAAGACAGAAGAAGGAGAGAGTCCCCATCTCCATCTCGCTCCTTATCTCTTCCCTTCTCATAAACCCCCTCCGCCGAGTCCTACTCCCCGTCTCCGAGCACCTCCGCCGAGTCTAGGGTTTAACCGCCCGCCTCGTCGGCCTCCGTATCGCCAGGTAAGCATCCCCTCCACCTACCGGCTCAGTCCGGCCGCGCACTCTCGCTGCCGCCGCCGCGCGCCTTGACCAATTTGGGTTAATGTTTCTGATTTGTGTCGGTGCGTCCGCATGTCAGGGGTAAGGAGGAACGGGCGGTGATGGCGGCGCCGATACCCCGTGAGTGGGTTGGTCTGCAGCAGTTCCCGGCGGCCACCCAGACCAAGCTGCACGAGCTCCTCGGCAAGCTCAAGGAGGAGGTATTGCACGCGTATTTAACGCCCCTTGCCTGGACCAGCTGATTAAATTAGCCATGACTAGGTTCTGTTTGTGTCTGTTATTGTGAGTTGTGACGAACTGATGACAAATTGTATGTTCTGCTTATGCTGTGATGTTAAGAATGTGAGCACATTGACGATTCTGGTGATGGGAAAGGGCGGTGTGGGGAAGTCGTCCACTGTCAACTCCATTGTCGGGGAGAGGGTCGCCAACGTCAGCGCGTTCCAGGTCTCACTTCTTCCTGGCCCTGTCTCTGTTTGTGCCTCTTTTTGAGTTACTTATGCGGGAGCGCGTCGTTGAATGTTGTTTCTATGCAGTCTGAGGGTCTGAGGCCAATGATGTGCTCCCGCACCAGGGCAGGATTCACCTTGAACATTATCGACACTCCTGGGCTCATTGAAGGTGGGTATATAAATGAGCAGGCTGTGGAGATCATAAAGAGGTATGTACATGTTGGGTGGTAACCATGCTGTTTGCAAGTGGCAATTGATTGTGGATACTGTAACTTGTAATATAGGGCTTTGGATGAGGGTTGTCATTTTTGACTTAGGGACATGAGTAGATTATTTCATCGTGTTGCTATGAATTTGATGTTTTATTTGTTTTGTCAACTGGCAAGATCATTTTGCTCGCACATTTCGAAAATTCCTTCAGTTTGAATTACTGCATTGCTTAAATGCTGATCCTGGGATGGTATCTAGACTTTACGAGTCTTTTTTCCCATGGTGTCAATATAGGCCTAGATTCTAGGTCAATCAGTTTGTTGTGCATAGCAATCACATTGATCTGAAGTAGCATATTGCTAATATGTACTTAAAAGATGGTGAATGCTTGGGTTCTAGATCAACGTATCAATTTCTTCCATTGGTCTGCATGGGTAGAGATGTAGAGTTTAAGTACATAAATAAAAATAAAAGAAGAGACATCTGCATTTCTGTTTATACATAAATCTTGTGTTCCTGAACAGAGCTGTCCTATCTTTTTTGTTGCTGTCGTTAAATCATTACTGGTTTACTTTTGTGAATTGTGATAATCCTGTCCCTAATGTAGCATTCAGGACCGTAATTTATATACTCTATTAAAGTCCATTATTTCTCTAAAAGTGCTCAACTCTAATAGTCTATGCATATATGTTAATTTTATGCTGGCAATGGTGTATAGTAGTCAGCTGGCGGTCACCCCACCTTAAGTGCTTGATGTGATACATAGTGGTTGAGTTACCTTACACTGTAGTGGGTGCATCTGCACAATTGACCTATCAATTTGGATATCATAATTGGGGTTTCCCCTTGGACTTTAATTTTTTGCATACTAACGAGGTTAAAATGGTAACCCGCGTGTGCTTATTTATCTTATTTGTCTCCACTTTCTCAATTTTTCCTTGGATTAATTTTCCCTTTCTAGAGAACCATATTTTATTTGTTAGCAGTTGTAATCACAGCAAAGGTTGTTGAGATTGCAGTACACTGAATTGGCATCTATAGAAAAATTTGTGCTGCTTTCATAATTGCCCACCGTTGTTGTCATACAATCTGTATATCATAATATTTATTGCTATGCTTGTATCTTAAATGTTTTATCAATGGTATTGCAGGTTTCTTCTGGAGAAGACTATTGATGTCCTCCTGTACGTCGATCGCTTGGATACATATAGAATGGATACATTGGATGAACAAGTTATAAGAGCCATCACCAATTCATTAGGGAAGGCCATTTGGAGAAGAACATTGGTTGTATTGACCCATGCCCAGCTGTCTCCTCCTGATGGAATTGACTATAATGATTTCCTTGCAAGAAGATCAGAGTCGCTTTTGCGATATATCCGTTCTGGTGCAGGAATCGGCAAACGAGAATATGCGGTAATGTACATATTCACTTGCTATACAATCATTTCCATCTTATTTAATGGAATATCAGCACACTGTCAACTTCTTTGAGATTTTGTGGAGCTTCCTCTGCCTAAACTACAGTCCTGCTGTTTCTCATGAACATATTTCTGCGGAAATACTTCCAAGTTGTTTTGGTTGATATTTTTTGGCGCTCTTCGCCCTGGGTGCCCAGAATGAATACTAGCTATTATATGAAACCGTCTCTTCTCCGTCCTCTTTCGGTTTGATCTTGATCCTTTTCTGCATGATCAATTTCTTGAGTTTCTCTGTAGCTTCAAGTGCTACCATGTGCTGGTACATTATGAAACTGAACCTCGTCTGTAATGGAATTTTTTGATGATCTGCAGTGTCTTAGTCCATGATAGTCTGACGAGCATTTGATTTGACTGCATGAAACATGCTCCACCCATTGATTTACTTCGGAACACACTCTTCAATTACGAGCTACTTCATAACATTTCAATCGGATTTGTCAGTATATGATAGATACTGTAGATAAACGGTCGTACTTATGGGGCCTTTGTCTTCAGTGTATGTGATATGAATATTAGTTCTGACAAAAAGCACTATGCTCTGTTTCTTTTAGGATTTTCCCTTGCCAATAGCTTTGGCAGAGAACAGTGGAAGGTGCAAGACTAATGAGAATGGGGCGAAGGTTTGTAGGTTTCACACTGTATTTGACTTGCATTTGCTTCTGCCTAGCTGCTTGAATTTTAATTGAGGATGCCATATAACTGTGCAGATTCTTCCTGATGGAACTCCATGGATTCCAAACTTGATGAAAGAAATTACTATTGTTGTCTCAAATGGAAGCAAGTCCATTCATGTTGATCAGAAGTTAATCGACGGTCCAAATCCCAACAATCGCTGGAAGAAGTACATACCTCTCATCCTTGCCGTGCAGGTTAGCTTCCCCACATGAAAATAATAGTAAAATTCACCGCATAAACTTGGCATATCATTTGTATATAAACATAATACTTACTGATTAATCCTTCATGCTCTTCTTCAGTACTTTTTTGTGGTAAAAGGAATCCGAAGGGCTATTCATTCTGACATTTCGAACGGGAAGCTGGATGACTGGGAGCAGCGCTATAGAGACTTGGTTGGAAGCGGCAACCCGGTAGACCAGAAAGTTTCGTCATCCCGCAACCCTAAGGCCTGAACTGGCCAATGAGAGTGCATGCCAGTCTCTTGATCGTGGTCCATTCAACTCCCCGTGTTGTTCTTTTTGTGCTCCTAATTCCAGTGGTCTGTTTAGGGGGATCTATAGAGCTCTCAGGAACAACTTGAATAAAGTTGCTAGTGTTCTAGATGTTAAGATTATGTACCCCATTTCATTACGCTCTCACAATTTTGCAAATGTTATTGTTGTGAACTATAATTATTTGAATTTCTTGTATGGCCTGAATGTTTGGAGATTAATGCAATTTCTTCATTGTTCAACAAGTGATGAAAAAAGAGAGAAGACCTGAGCCCAGACGCTGCTCCATAAACAGCTCTACACCCGGATCAGAAGCCATGGTGATTGGCAGTTCACTAGCATAGCATAAACAAAAAGGATTTTCTACTTATCAACTGTTGTTTTACAGTGCAGTGAAGAACAAAATTTGAGTGTTCTAACTGTATTCTGTACAATGACTGTTGCGTGATGCAGTGCAGTCTCAAACATGCATTCCCAATGCGAGAGTACAACATAAATACCATTAATCACGAGGCCATCATGTGACTGGATTTGCTTTCATGCATCAGCATGGAGCTTCAGAATCATGAGATACAATGGTCCGTGCTCAAGAAAAAATATGTACACTTGCACTGCACAGTTCAACAGGCAAACACGCCACTATCGTTGCAGCCCATAGCAAACTAAGAATTCAGCCAAAAAACTTTGCCCAAATGGCAGGTTTTGGCTCAACTGAAATGAAGAAAAACTCATGTGAGACAGTTTTTTTTTACGAGTGCACGTATCTGGTTAGGTTACAACTGCCACACGATTTCTCTCAACAAAGAAGAAGAAAAGAAAAGAACGCCTGCGCTAATGCTCGTAGTTGTCACTCAGCAAAATGTTTAACTTTTGATGCAATAGCACTCCCTCCTTGTCGCCTATGTAATGCCCCAATATGGCTTGGACTCTTGCTGCCTTGCTACCTGCAATTTTGAACCATCCGAATTTTTTTTCTGCTTTAGTAACGTGTTTTGGCACTTCCACAACAAGGATTTGGAGATCAGGAGATGCATATATAGATACATGCAAAACTAGCATGCTTTGAGAAGAACCTCTAAATTAACAACACGAGTTCTTTTCTCACACTAATTATTTTGGTTTTTCTTACTACCCTTTACCATTAGAAAGTGTGAATCACAACTGAAAAGGCCAAAGTGAATGCAGCCGCAGCAATATAGTAATCAACAAGTTTGGGGCACTCAATCCAATGAAAAACTTCTGTCACTCAAGATGTCTGGCGATATTGAGTGGATAAAATTACTTCAGAATGATACACAGTTTCAGTTTAAATAACTATCCTTGGGCATGATGTTACTATTTTCTTCTATTTCAATTACCATGTGGGACATGATATACTACAAGGGCAGTTAATCACATAACACATCCAAAAGGCTTAGAGCATGGTACAGAAAAGGTAGTAATTACACGGTCTATAAATGGCGCACCAATGCTTAACATCAAGTGCGTGAAATTCCTGTTAAATGCACCTCAAGGTGGCAAATCCTGTCAATAGAATAGGTGCTGTAAAAAAGAAAAGAAATGTTTGAGCACTGAAAATAAAACAGGTTAACTACGGCCCTGGTTAATGCTACACAGTATCTGAATATAAGCATGTATTCAAACTCCAAAGGAACAAAATGATGGCTGCAAATTTTCTCAGGGTCATATGAGTTGTGCTAACAGTCAAAAGTGAAGGTTAAAAACTGTAATTGAAAAGGAGGTCTATTGCAATCCTGGCCAGTGACAAAATTGTATCTTAACATACACATTGTCAAAAATAACATGGTAGAAAGCTTAACAAAATAGTATACTACTCCCTCTACTAAAGTTAGTACAAAGTTGAGACACTTATTTTAGGACGGAGGGAGTATTTTAAACCGAGTTATTCGAATCCTACCCCTTCATAATTTACAGCGCCGCCCACAGCATCTAACTCCCAAGAAGTGTTTGAAATATGCAAACAGCACTGTATGTCTATACCAGGCCAAGTATCTGAGAGCGTATATATTACTAGTCTGTCCTTTTCTCAACAAATTTACATGTCATCACATGGAAATGCAAAATACCTGCTACAACTGAATGGAGCACTGCAGGCCATTATGATGGCTTTTGTATTTTATATGAGCTACAAAAATCTTGGTAAGGCTTGAAATTATTTTGCCATCTTACAAATTGTTTCTTCAAGCATCTGTATATTTCTTCCTCAGCAGGTTGAATGTCTAGATCTGTGGAAGCAAAATCCATCCTCACTGGGGTGAAATCAAACAAATCAGATGTGGTTTGTTCAGGCCCAGAATCAAGAGTCCCAGCTTTTCCATAGACAAATGTCGTGAAATTCTCATCCTTGTATGCTGCTGCAGACGTTTCAAAAGATGTACAATCAGCGGCCTTTTGCTCTTCGTTTTCCTTCTTTATAACAGTTTCATCAAGAGTAAACTTATTTTCAATCCAAGGCTCGTAAACAAGATATGACTTCTTGTCATTCAACTTTTGTGAGGAGAACCATCCATCAAAGTTGTCGGATTCAGCAATGGATACTTCAGGAACAAAGGCTCCAAGCACCTCACTACATCGATGGCGTACCAAGTCAGTTTCTGCAGTTTCTCTTTCCGAAGGGCTGTCTATGCCCCTGTTCATCTCTTCCAATGCAAGTAGGACATGCACAGGGAGCACTGGCCCAACAAGAGCATTTTGAGATACCGCTTTGCTAGTCACCTTCTCACATGTGCTTGATGGTTTCGCTAACAGGAAAGGCCGAAGTTCATTGTGTGGCGAACAGCTAGGAACTTTTAAATATTCTAATAAGCCTTCTTTTGTACCACATTTTAGCATGTCCTTGTATTTAGAAAGGGAGACATGAAGAATATTTGAAGGTAGACTGTTCAATATGCTCTGACATGCAATTTCGAAAACATTCATGGGGATGCTAGCATTACATAGGAAATCTGAAACTGGCAGCACGCTGGATCTAGAGTTATCCTCTGCAAATGCCAACACATCTTCACTAATAATAATTTGATCTCCGTCTCCGTTAACACTACTACCATGCTTCGCCAACGCACTGCATAGATTGCCCTTCAGATGTTCATATAGGAAATGCAACTTCAAGAATCGATATTTGGTTGAGACATTTTCACCTTGAGTGTCAATCAAAATGGATGAACAACTATCGATGGATGCATGTTCTGATTCATCACATGGGGTGTCAATTTCATCATGCAGACCTCGAGATGCACGATACTGTTGCATTTCTAACTTCCCCAATGCTGTTAGCCGGATCAAGGCAAAGCTGGCAGATGTTGGCTCTGATATTGGGAGGTCATCTGGAAGCACATAGTAGCCAACAATGGACTTAGCGCGGTGTTGGGAAGCATACCCATCATATACTGAAACAGGCGTTGAGAATATCTCTTTCATGATTCCATTGCTGCAGCCACAATGCTGACCTGTCAGAGAAAGCCTCGAAGGAATATCCCAAGCGTATAAATGAGAACTATCTGGGCAACCTTGCTCCTTAGGCCCGTAACAGAACAAACTGAACTCCCCATTCCAGAACGAACCAACCAAAATGGCAAAACCTGAATTTGAAGCCCATTCATATTCCTTGGAAGGTCTCAATTCAGATAGCCGAAACATGGCAACATGATTTGGGTTCTCAAGCCCATGCTGCCAAGCCAACACAGGTTCCAAGGGCTTTGTCACATCAAGGAGAATCAAGTGACGCTCTGTCACTACTGATATATGGGAATCATCGAACCCAGCCTTACAGAATGCAATATAATGCTCAGTCCTGTCAAAAGGCTCAGTTTCAAACAACCCTGGCAACCCAATTTTTGCTAGAACCTTGTACTGAAACTTGTGTGGCTCGTTTTCCACGACGTATTTGTCACCATGATCTACAAAGCTCAAATCAACCAAAAGGACGGCTTTTGAGCTTGCGACGATCACCATCCACGGTTGTGCTCCATACGCACAGCTCAGCCAGTCCCCCCAGTCTTCACCATTGCTGCCAAAACCAACGCTCGTCTTTCCTCCAAGTCGTGTATTCAGATCAAACCAACACAACTCCCCACTCTCCAGCAGCACCGCACATTGTGACGGAAAATGCCTGCTCCAGCACGCATGCACGACAGCAGCATCAAACCCCTGCTTGGCCACCGGTACAAGCACCAGGGAACCCGAATGGCGTGACTCGACCCTGAACCAACTCACTGAGTACAATGTCGCAGCAAGCAGGAAACCCTCGACGCAGCTGTCATCCGGCTCCGATGACCAGGACGACTGGGCAGGAATAGCAGCAAACTGCTGTATGCGGTGCCCAGGGTGCTTGAACCCATCACTCTGAACGAAGAGCGAAACGGGGGCAGAGCTCGCAACGGGCGAGTTCACAAGAGCGAAAGCAATCTTCTCCGCATTCTCGCCGTACGGGAAAAAGAGGACGAGAGAGCTCGCGGAGCGGGAGGGGAGGACGGCGAGAAGATTGGAAGGCGGTGGGAACGGCGGCGACGGCGCGGCGAGGAGGGGTCCCGAGAGGGACTTGAGATCGGAGTAGGGGAGGAAGGAGGTGGAGGCGACGAAGTAGCGGAGGGCGTGGCGGAGGTCACCGGTGGTGGAGGCGTGCAGGGGCGGAGGGAAGGGGAAGGGGAGGGAGAGGAGCGGGGCGGGCGGCAGGAGAGGGGTGAAGAAGAGGGGCCCGTGGGAGGCGTCCGGCGGGGCGAGGGACGGCGGGTTGAACACGGAGGAGACGGGGAAGAGGAAGCGCCAGTCGTCGGAGAAGTTCATGGAGGCGCGCGGCAACGGCGTCGCGAGCGGGGAGAAGGAGCAAGGTGGGGATAGGCGCCCGTGCCGGCGGGGATCGCGGTGACGGGCCGGCGCGAGAGGACGAAGGCCGTCGGCGTGCCGGCTTTCAATGGGCTGCGAGAATCGGCCGGGCTACCTTGGTGGAGCCGAAGCTTGGGGGGAGAAGGCGGCGGCGCAGGGGGTGAGAGAGGTAGCGCTCGCGCGGGCGTGGGGACAAGGGGGGAGGTTTCGGGGGCTTCGGGCCCTCGCTCTCCTGATTTCGTGTCTTTTTAGAACGTCGGCATCTTATTTAACCAAGCAACACCACTGCAAAGAGTATACAAAATCTGGCCTAGAGTTCATACAAGATTTAGCCAAGACATAAGACCCTACATTATAGCGCCAACGAACATGTTTGAAAGCCACGTAAGAGAAGCTAACTATTGCAAATTTGATGTCAGACACCCACCGAGCTACGCTTGGGCCTCCGGAGGTCCTAGAGTACGCCAGTCTCAACCCTCACCCCCACGCCCGATCGTATCTTTTGGAGGTGGACGGCGAATGGCACCTACTCTGCCAAGTCTTGCTATCAAGCCCTTTTTCACGGGTCCACCACTCTGCCTTGCTGGAAGCTTCTTTGGAAGAGTTGGGCCCCTCCCAATAACAAGGTTTTCCTCTGGCTTGCATCCCTAGACCGATGCTGGACGGCAGAGCGCCGCGCGCGTCACGGCCTCATCCAGGACCCCACCTGCATCCTCTGCTCTCGGAAGACGGAATCCATCGATCACCTACTCTCCGGTTGCGTGTTTCCCCATATCACTTGTCATGAAAATCTTTCATGGTGCCGGCTCACCCCCTCCCCTATGGATGGCACGACGACCTTCTTCGCTTGGTGCTCTCTAGTGGCCGAAACTTTACTGGGCTGCCTACGTAAAGGACTCAACTCCATCGTCGCATTGACTGCTTGGGCCATCTGGAAGCATCGCAACGCTGCCATCTTCGACGGCCTCCAACCCTCCACCGAAGATCTCGTGCTAACCATCAAGGAAGACGCTCGCCTCTGGGCCAAAGCAGGCGCCAGGGGTTTAGCTACTATCATACCTGTAACCTGATCTTCTGTATCGAGGTTGAGCATCCTCCTCCCCCTGCTCGATGATGCACCGTCCCAGATGCATGTTGGTGTACGTCTGTGAGGATGCCATCTGTACAAAAAACTATCTATTCCTACCTATCAATGAAATGATATGCTGCTAAGTGTATTCACCAAAAAAAACACCGAGCTCATCGATGATCGATCATGGATAGAAAAGTTGAGGCGCTGTACTAGAGAGACATAATCTGTGATGAAATTGACAAAGTTAATATTCTCCTCCTGTGCCAAATAAAATGCTCTACGAAGAGCCAGAGCTTCAGCCATCTTAAGGGCTAGGATCTCAGGGATAGACTCGCTGCAGGTAGCCATGAACTGGCACCCCTGATTCAAAGCCATCAGACTTGCCTAGATCAGCAAAGATTGCAGCATCAGAGAGAAAAGAAACGGACCCCGGAGGCGACGTAGACCAATCAGAACTTGAAGATGAAGTCTCATGCCTATGAATAGGAACCGGACCCTATAAGTGCTGCACAATTAAATCAACATATGCATTGATCTTGAGAGCAAGGCGTCGAGGATGGGAAGCCTCGCAAATACTCCTCGCATAGTTTAGCGCATCTCATATATGTCAAATTGAGATAGTCATAACGAATGCATTGAGTTTGCATGCCCTAGAGAGGAATCTGAAGAGCCACAACCTTGGAGAGGTGAAATCAGCCCGACAGGGATTGATGTTGAAAGCTCATTTAACTAGTTCCCGGGCATAAGGACAGAAAATAAGAGAATGCTTAATGCTTTCCAATCTCTCAAAGAAACAACAAAGCTCCGAGGTAGGGACGTGCTGGCGTTGCAATTAAATCCGAGATAGCAAACAATCATGGGCAAGCTGCCACAAAACAACCTTCATCTTGTTTGGAGCATTGACAGGCCGTATTGACTTCCACTGTTTCTCCATCAAGGTACAGCCAGACGATAAACATCGCTCGTTCTTGCTCTAAGCCTCCATGAACCGAGTCGAGCGGACAAAATTGTAGGCTAGGACACTGTAATCACTACACTTGGTGAAACGCCAACGAGCATAGTCCTCACCTCCTGAGGCCAGTTCATCTACTGACTGTCAGCTGCAAAATCTCTTCAGTAACGTCAACCCGAAAAAAGGTCTGGACCATCTCCTCATTCCAAGATCCTAGATCCTAGATCATTGAGGTAGTTGGAGGAGATGAGGCAATGTAGATGGGATCCAATGATCAGAGGTGATCCTAATGTTAATTCCATCCCCAATGCCCTACACCACTCTAATACGTCTCCAACGTACATATAATTTTTGATTGTTTCATACTATTATATTACAAATCTTGTATGTTTTATATGCCATTTTATATCTTTTTTGGACTAACCTATTAACTTGGTGCCAAATGTTAGTTCCCGTTTTTTCCTATTTCTTTGTTTCGCAGGAAAACCATACCAAATGAAGTCCAAACACGATGAAACTTTAGGGTGATTTTTTCTGGACCAAAAGAGACCCTAGAAGCTTCGGAGAGAGACCAGAAGATGCACGAGGGATCGACAAGCCTAAGGGGGGTGGCGCGCCATCAACACTTATGGGGTCCACATGGTTTAGATGGACCTAATCTCTGGCCTGTAAATTCCCTAAAATCCAGAAACCCCTAGAGCAAGACCCGAAACAATTCTTCCTCCACCACAAGCCTCTGTTCTTTCGCGATCGCATCTGGAGGGTTTTTACGGTAATCTGCTGGAGGGGGAACCTAGTGGGGAGGCAATCTTCAGCAACCTTGCGACCTCCATAATGATGTGTGAGTAGTTCCCACGGGACCTATGGGTCCATAGCAGTAGCTAGATGGTCCTCTCTTTTTTTTGATCTCCAATACAATGATCTCTTGAAAGATCTATTCGATGTAAACTTTTAGCATTACATTTGTTGGAATCTGATGAATTGTGGGTTTATGGTCACATTATTCATTGAAAGTATATGAGTCTTTTCTAAGGTTTATATATGTGTGATTTTATAGCACTTTATTTCTCTTTGATCTATCCATCTTCTTTGCCCAATTAGATTGATTATCTTCACTGGGAGAGGTGCTCAGTAGTAGGTTCAATCTTGTGGTGTCCTTACTCTATGACAGGAGGACTCGCAAGGCACGTATTGTATTGTTCATACTAAGGGTAAAACGACGGGATTCAAACATATGAATTAACCTTATTTTGTCTACATTCTGTCATCATGCTTCAAGCATTACTCTGTTTGTCATGAACTTAATACTTTGAGATGCATGCTGGATAGCGCTCTTGGGGTGGAGTAATGGTAGTAGGTGTCGGTATTGGAAATATGCCCTAGAAGCAATAATAAATTAGTTATTATCATATTTCCCGTTCATGATAAATGTTTATTGTTCATGCTAGAATTGTATTGACCAGAAACTTGAATACATGTGTGAATACATAAACTATACCTTGTCCCTAGTAAGCCTCTACTAGATGCTACTTCTTGAGCTTGCGTTGGTTTTTCCCTTGAAAAGGAAAGGGTGATGCAGCAAAGTAGAGATAAGTATTTCCCTCGGTTAGAGAACCAAGGTATCAATCCAGTAGGAGACAACGCACAAGCCACCAATACATGCACAAACAATCAAACAACTTGCACCCAACGCGATAAAGGGGTTGTCAATCCCTTCACAGTCACATGCAAAAGTGAGATCTGATAGAGATAGATAAACAGAAGATAAAATATTTTTGGGTTTTTTTGGTTTATAGATCTGAAAGTAAAAGATTACAAAATAGTAGATTGGAAACTAATATGATGGAAAATAGTAGATCGGAAACTAATATGATGGAAAATAGACCCGGGGCCATAGGTTTCACTAGAGGCTTCTCTCGTGAAGGCAAATGCCGATGCACCAAACCCTGAGTCCATTGCCCAGACTGTGCATAGGTCCAAGGACAAGATTGCAGCATCCAAGTACAAGGCCAAGCACAAGAGATCAGCTCCCTGTGGGATCAGAGTGCAATCAAGAAGGCCAAGTCAAGCTAGAAGAGCAAGATATTGCCAAGGGAAAAACCTCCCTTGCTTGGAAGGAGAGCCTGGCGAGGGAGAAGTTGCTCCGGAGACGAGCCTCTAGACCGCCCCGGCAGGCTTGCCGGACATAGCAAGGGTGGATTACCCTGCCAAGGCTCCACCGCTCCACTTCACCACGATGCAAGTCTGTCGGCGTTCTGGATATGGGGGTATCCAGACTTGCCTGCCTGTGGCCCACGGCGTGGCTCCACCGACGGCCTAGTACAGCCCAGCTTCAGCATCAATGATTCAAGACCCTCGTGAGGGGCCAAGCCTCATGAGGCGGACGACACTAAGACCCCCGAGGGGATCAGCCTCTTCAGGCTGGCTCCCGAGGGGCAGAGAGTTCTATGCAAGGTGCCCCTCACGAGGCTCAGCTGACGTGAGCCATGACGACCAAGGCCAGGCGGGCGCCAGCGGGCGCAGAGCGCCAGTTTCCTCTTTGGTGGAAGGGAGGCAAGCCACAGATGCGGAGTCCCGAGGAATCAACCAAAGGTTTCCATTCTGGTGCAACAAGACCAAGACCACCAGGACGGCAGGACGGAGGTCATCACCGAGCCCACCGCAGCGTCACGACCAGGGGCTTTTTGCAGGCGAAGACCACTTTAGTCAGGATAAGTTGTACTACTTGTCCCCTTTCAAATCTGGTCGTTGTGGGACCCCTTCCCGCCAACATTTGGGAAGAGGGCCAAGGCCAGTATAAATAGGACTTAGCCACCACCATAGAGGAGGGGATCAAGTTCAGAGCGAGGGGAAGAGATCCACTTTCCCCTGACCACCTCACCAGCTCTCTTGAGCTCAAGAACACCTCACCTCCTGAGGCCAGTTCATCCTCAGCCCTTCGAGGCAATCCACCAAAATGCTGGAGTAGGGTATTACACCGCAAGGTGGCCCGAACCAGGATAAACTGTTGTGTCCCTTTGTCTCTTCGAGCCCGTCGCACTAGGCTTAGGAGGATTGCGAGTAGGCAGGCTGGGTATGTTGAGATCTTCGCATGCACCCCGGAGTTTGAACCTTTCAAGGGTTTGCGGAACCTGTAATCCGACATTTGGCGCGCCAGGTAGGGGTGCGTTGGATTTTCTCTTCCGTCGATCGATCCACCGTCACTCCGACACCTCCATGGCTGACGCACGCCGCGCTCGCGCCGAGAGCCGGGCCGCAGTTGCCGCTTGCGTTGCTCAGACGGCTCCGGTGGTGATGGTTGTGCTCGTCGTGCTCCGTCTCCGGTGGACAACGCCGACACGGGCCCTGCCTGCCACGAGCAGCAAGCTTCTTCGCTGCACTCTTCAGTGCGCCGCGACAGGCGCACTAACACTCGGTCACTGACCCCGACAGTTTCATCCTCCCACGTGCGTCACGGCCCGGCGAACGCGCAGGCTGCTCTGCTCATGGCGCGGAAGCTCCTTCGCTACCGCCCGGTCGACGACTTCTACGAGGAATGGCTCGAGCGGATTGCTGATCTCGTAAGTGCTGCTGGGGGCTCCTCTGCACCAGCCCGCTCACTGCCTTAGCAGCCGCCTGCCGCGGGCGAAGTAGCTCACGGGGCTCCTCCACCACCTCCGGCCCAGGGAGTCATCATCGAGCCAAGGCATGTGGCACCACGGCGCGACCCACCGCGCCAGGCACCTGCACGGGAAGAGGTGAGCTGCTAGGTGGTGCAGCGGCCTCAAGGAGAAGCACGCGTGCTTCCTTCACCCCCACGTCAAGCCCGCGTGCCGCCATAGGAGGTGGCGGCGCGCGTGCACTAGGACCAAGCTCCACCTCCTCGACGGGCCCCCGTGGCCACAACAGGATGTCGCGCGTTCACCTCGAAGCTTCGCAACGTCATCCGGCCGAGCAAGTTCAAACCTGACCTGCCCCCACGCTATGACGGCACCGTCGACCCCGCCGAGTTCCTGTAGCTCTACGAGCTGAGCATCGAGGCGGCCAGCGGTGACGAGAAGATCATGGCAAACTAGTTCCCCATGGCCCTCAAGGATGGTGCGTGTTCTTGGCTCCTGGATCTCCCCGTGGGATCGGTCTCTTCCTGGGAGGAGATGCACGGCCACTTCATCGCCAACTTCCAGGGCACTCGCGACCGTCCGCCGGCCTCGGGAGACCTGTGATGCATTAGGCAGCAGCCAGGAGAGACCCTGCAGAAGTATATCCAGCGCTTCAACAACGTTCGCCTCAAGATCCCCAAGGTGTCGGACGAGGCCATCATTTCAACATTCACTGATGACGTCCGTGATGTCAAGATGAAGGAGGAGCTCGCCATCCACGAGGACCTCTACACAGCCTTGGAGATGTTCAATATGGCGAAAAAGTGTGCAAGGGCCGAGGAGGGGCGCCTCTCCCTCCTCGAGCTCCCCGATGCCGACCCCGAAGACAAGAAGGCCAAGGCCAAGGACGTAAAGTGCAAAGGGACGGCCTTGTTCGTGGCCGAGCCAGAGATGAAGCACGACTACGACCACCCCGAGTCGTCCAAGAGCAACCGACTATTCTGCGTCTTCCACAACATCCACAGCCACAACACCAACGACTGCCAGGAGCTCAGGGCCCTCCATGACGGGCGCCTCGGTCGACGCCCCAAGCCCAATGATTGAGGCTACGGTCGTGGAGGTGGCCGAGGTGGAGGGCGCTGGGACGCACGCGACCATCGCCAGGAGTGGCGCGACTATCCTCGGGAGGACCGTTGGCAGGGCCAACCTCGCGAGGGCGCCTGGAGGCAGCAGCCTTGTGAGGATCGCCCTCAGCACAATGCCAGTCTTCCTCCACTGCCCCCGCCACCAAGAAGGAACAAAGATCATCACTAGGACGAGGGGGCTGGGGGTCTTCCAGGAGCCTCGAGCCATTGCCTGCATCCTGGGCGGCTCACGGGCCTGGGCTTCTCACCGCATCTTCAAGCAATTCACACGCGAGTTGAACGCATCGCTTCCCAAGCCTGAAGCAACTTGCCCCCTCAGGTGGTCCAAATGCGCCATCACCCTTAGCTCCTCAGACCAGCTCAAGTGCGCGGCCACTACCAGCGCGCTCCCCATGCTCTGCTCACCCGTCATCAGCAACGTGGTCGTCACCAAGACTCTCATCGATGGTGGAGCGGGACTCAATGTCCTATCTGTTCAAACGTTTGACAGGCTCCAAGTGTCGTACTACCAGCTTCAGCCAACCAAGCCATTCTCAGGAGTGACCGACAGTTCCACGCACCCGATAGGGCAGGTCCGCCTCCCTGTCACCTTCGGCGAACGCAGCAACTACCACACCGAGCTCATCGACTTTGATGTCACCGACATTCTCCTGCCGTACAACGCCATCCTAGGGTACCCAACACTGGCCAAGTTCACGGCAGCGACGCACCACAGCTACAACATCCTCAAGATGCCAGGAAGCGGCGGCGTCATCACGGTCGGATGCCAGGAAAAGGATGCGGTGTGCTCCCTCAAGCGCGCCTACCAGGCTGCAGCAGTCGAGAACCCTGAAGATGAGGGTGGTGCCCTCCCTCCTGAGGTCGCCCCCAAGACGAAGAAGCTGCAGCTGGGTCAGGGATCTCGCGAGGAAGCATCGCCCGAGGACGTCGCGCTGAGCCTTGCATCCCCAGACGGGGCGCCTTCACCTATTGCATAGGAAGGCATGCCCGACGCCCCTCTCAGGCTGGGCTCGGGGGCTCTCCTTGGGAGGGCCTTAGACCTAGCTAGAGTCACGACGGAGGTGCTCGGGCACCATGTGGAGGCACGCTTCAGCGCACGCTTCCCAGGAGAAGGCGTCAGGCGGAAGGCGCCAAGCGTTCAGGAGTTCATCAGCAAGGTAATCGAGGAGATTCAAGAGGCAAGGGTTCTGCAAGGAGATCACCGCCTACCGCGAGGCGCGGCTCACTGCCCTGGCATGGGTAAGGAGTTCCGTGTCTGCATTGACATCCCAGGGTTCAACAGGGCCGCATCTCGGCAGCTCTTCTTGCCGTCTCATGTCGGCCAATGCGAGGGTCCGCCCCACAGCTACGTCTGCATGCCTTTTGGCCTACCAGGCACAGCTGTGGCATTTCAGCGCTGCACAAGGGATGCCCTGGCGGCTCACGAGGCCAGGCACCAGGCGACCCTTGCGGAGATGGAGGTGCATCTCCGGGAGCCTCCCGGGCCCCCTGGGCCTCTCGAGGCTTGGGGCCAAGGCGACTCGTGAGGGACGACTCCAGCAGCGCGCGTCTTCTGCTACCCCGACATCTCTTCAGCAATGGTACCAGGTGACATCTCTCTAGTTTGTTCAGTTTGGGGGCGCCCCACGGGCAGCATCGTCCCCAGGCCGTATGGATCCGTCCCTGCGGCATGTATCCCTTTTGCATCTGTCAGAGCTAGTTTACCTTCCTTTACAAGCTACCTTGACATTATCAATTGCCTAACCGGCGCTTCGTTGCCAAGAACGTCTCGTGCCCTTGTGAGCCCTCCTGCGACTGCCTCATGATTAATGACTGGCACGACGTCTGTGCTCGGGTCCGTCCCTGCAGCGTCGCTTAATCCAAGAGGCTGAGCTCTGGCTCACAGGCCATCCCCGTGTACGTCACCTCCCATGGCCCTTGGTGCCTTGTTCTCGCATGAGCTAATCGCGGGCGGGTGAGTGAGGGCGCTCGACCTGGTGCCCCCATGTCCATGAGAACCGCGCGCCAGTTGTTTTTCTTTAGGATCTTTGCATGAGAAGACTGGGCACGACATCTGTGCTCGGGTCCGTCCCTGCAGTGTCGATAAACCCAACGGCTGAGCTTTGTCTGGCTGGCCGGCCCCGTTCACGCCACCTCCTGGGGCCATTGGGGTCTGGCCTTCTCATACAATAGCCTCAGGAGACTCATTTGGCGCAGGTTACCTAACCATCTTGCAGGACTAATACAAGTGTTCCCAATCAAGCTCAGGCGCAACCCGCCTTGAGGTAGGGCCTCATGGGTCCCGCGCTGGCTCACGGGTGCTGTCGGATATCGGGTTCTGGCAAAACCCTTAAGGTTCGAACTCTGGGGTGCGCACGAAGATTTCTCCCTACTGAAACACGCCCTCAGCCTCGCCACGATCTCTAAGCTAACTCGAAGAACAACACAAGAGACACAAGATTTATACAGGTTCGGGCCACCGTTGTGGTGTAATACCCTACTCTGTGTGGTGGTGGATTGCCTCTTGGGCTGGTGAGGAACAATACAAGGGAAGAATAGCCTCGCGAGGAGAGGTGTTCTCGTGGTGGTGTGTTGTGCGGATGAACTTAACTTCTCCCCCTCCTACTGTGGAGGCTAGCCCTATTTATAGAGGCCCTGGTCCTCTTCCCAAATATTGAGCGGGAAGGGTTCCAACAACGACCATTTTGAAAGGGGACAACTAGTACAGGCTATCCTGACTAAAAGTGGTCTTCGCCTGCCAAAGGTGCTGGTGGTGACGTCGTCTTGGGCTCCATGGTGACCTCCGTCCTGCCATCCTACTGGTCTTGGTCTTGTTTCATTGATATGGAAACCTTTGCCTGATGCCTCGGTACTCTGCTCCTGTGCTTGCCCCCTTTGCACCAAAGGGGAAACAAGGACACTGCGCTGGTTGGTGCCCGCCCGGCGCCCGCCTGGCCTTGGTCGTCATGGCTTGCGTCATGGGCACCTCGCGAGGTACCCCTTTCCTTGATCTCTCCACCTCCTCGCGAGCCTACCTGGTGAGGCCGCCCTTGAGGAGGCCTTGCATCGTCCGCCCCGCGAGGCTTGGCCCCTCGCGAGGGTCTTGAGTGTTTGGTTGATAGAGATGGGCCGTACTGGGCCACTGGTTGAGCCATGCCGTGGGCTGCAGGCAGGCAAGTCTGGGGACCCCCATTCACATAACACCGACAGTAGCCCTCGGGCCCAAGGCGCGCTCGAACTTGGCTTAACAGCAAAGCCAAAGGGCAAGGGAGGAGCATCGTGGGCCCCAACAGCCTGCGGCCTTGGTTGATGCGTGGCGACTGATTGGACGTGGGCGTCTCCGCTTCCCCATGATGCCCCAATATCCGCCTGGCTAGGCGGCCACGACACCCTACACAATTATTTCCTCCTTGCAGGCATCGTGCTTCCTATTCCCCCTTCTTCCTTGAGCTCCTGCTTCCGCTCCCAATCTGGCTTGAGCTCTACCCCCTTCATCGCCATGGCGCTGACTAGTGCAAAAAAGGGGAAGAAGCCTCTGTCCTCGGCCAGTCCGCCCCCGACAATCGAGCCCGCCGTCGGCCGGTTGCTGGTGCTCAACCTGAAGGCCATGGGCAAGGTCTGCCCCACGCTCGCTTCCAGCTTCAACAAGTGTGGAAAGACGGTGGCTTGGCTTGTGTCCCGCGCCTCCATTGATAGGACAACCACTGAGGTTCGATTCTTCGTCGACGCCTTGTGGGCTGGCTTGGTTCCCACTTTCTCCGCCTTCTTCAATGCAGTGCTTTCCTATTATCAGATCCACATGATGCATCTTGATCCCCAATCCGTTGCCCTTCTTGCCGTCTTCGCCTTTGTTTGCGAAGCCATGGTGGGCATTGCTCCTTCTGTCACCCTCTTGCACCACTTCTTCTCGCTACACTTGACCGACCCCTTGCAGTGCTTGCGGTGCGTGTGCTTCCAGGCCGTGGCAGAGACGACTGCCTTGGGGATTGATTTTGACCTCTCTCTCCATCCGTGAGCGGGTTTTGGACGCGGTGGCTGTATGTGGATGTCAGAGTGCTCAGCCCCCTGCTCTCGCCTCCGTCGTTGCCTGCTGTCCCAAACTCCGGCTGGGGCCACGAGCGGCTCATGAGCTCTTGCCTTTCCTTCGTTTGGCTCCGGTTGAGGAGGTTGAGAGACCTCGGCGTGACTGCGCCCCAGGTGGCGAAGGAGTTCCTCCAGTGTCGCATTGCTCCTCTCCAGCGGCATTCCCGGCCGATGTGGGCCCTGACTGGTGACCCCGATCGCATGAGGCTTCAGGAGTCGGAACTTTCGCCCGAAGCGCTGAGGACGGTGCTTGAGGTCTTGACTGGCAACCCCTCGCCAGGCGATTTGCTGCAGGAGGGGAGCCTCTTGTATCTCTGCTCGAACAGGGTCGAGTTCGCGGGACAGATGCCTTCCTTTGACGAGTGGGGGCTGCGCCCGGTTGGCCTTGTGGGGCCTCGCGAGAATCCTGTCGTCGTGGCTCCCCTCCTCGCTGCTAGCACCGAGCTTGCCCCGAGAGTGGTCGCAGGGGGCAAGCATCGCTCGAGGCTGGAGGCTCGGGTGCTGAGGCGCCAATGCCGCCTGGGGCTCCCGAGGCGTCATCCTCCGGAACCCGTGAAGCTCACCCTGGGACGGTCGTTGAGGGGGAGATGCAACCTGCCGCTCCTGAGGCCGGAGCTCTTGGGGCCTTGGCGGGCCAGCACAAGGCGGAACCTGACTACTCTTCCCAGCTTAGCGCTCCTGAGGTCAACTGCCTGGATGTTCCTCCTGTCATGCGCCGCGCTGGCCCCCAAGTCCAACACCTGAGCCGGTTCCGCGTGGACTTCGCCGCACTCCGCAAGAGGAAAGAGTCTTTGAGCTGCAGTGGTCGCACCACCCGATCGTTGAAGCATAGAAATTACATCACCATAGACGAGTAAGTACCTCATCCTTGTGATTCCCCAATCGCTGCTTCCTCTCCTGACTGTGGCTCTCCAGGATCCCTTCTATCAAGCCTGCGGAGTCTCCCGAGAAGCAGCCTCTTCAGGCCTCGCCTTCTTCGCTAGCCTTGATGAAAGGATCGAGATGGACCTAGAGGGGGGGGGGGTGAATAGGTACAATTACAAATTTTAATTATTACTTAGCAATTTTAGGCAATAATGCGGAATATGAAGATGAGCCTAACAATTGCAAGTGAGTACTAAGTACTAAGTAAGTAACACAAGCACGTAAGTAAGCAAGCACAATATGATGTACGCAAGTGTAAAGAGACAAGTAACCACAAGTAGAGAGTTAGGGTTAGAAATAATCGCAACTCCGGGAGGCGAGGATGTATGCCGATGTTCACTTCCTTGGAGGGAAGCTAGTCACTGTTAGAGAGGTGGATGTTACCACGAAGGCACACCAACGCCACGAAGGCTCACCCTATTCTCCCTTTGATACAACACCACAGAGGCGTTTCTCAACCACTAGTGGTAGACCTTGGGGTGGTCTCCAAACCCTCACAAACTTTTCCGAGGGTAATCACAAAGTTTGATTCCTCTCCGAATGACTCCTACGGCCTAGGAGTCTCCAACCTCCAAGAGTAACAAGAACGATGGGGGAAAGCTCAAAACTTGCTCAAATCACGAATTCCTTCAGTGCAAAGAAGGAGAAGGAGTGGATCTATCACTTGATTGGACAACTTCTCACAAATGCTCTCTAATCCCTTGGGGATCTAAGATTTGGTGTGGATGAGTGAGAGAGAGTAAGAAATGTGTTCTAGGGTTTGTTCAAAGTGAGTGGTCACACCTCTCCCATGGGGGAGAAGGGATATATATAGTGTGAGTGCAAATGTGGCCGTTATAGTGTAAATGAACAGACAGGCCGGACATCCGGGCTAGAGGCCGGACATCCGGTTTGGCAATGGCACACAAAGAACACAGCAGAGGCAGAGCAGAAAAATAGAGAGGCCGGACATCCCGGGCCCAAGCCCAGACATCCGGCGTATCAGGAAGGCCCGGACATCCGGCAGGTGACCGGACATCCGGCGCGATCACAAGGTGGTTACAGAAACCCAGTTATTCTGTGGTAGCAGGGGCCGGACATCCGGGATAAGGTCCGGACGTCCGGCGCGGCATGAGGGCCCAGACATCCGGCATAGAGGGCCGGACATCCGGCAAATGATATCAGCAGAAATGCATTCTGGATAGCCAGGGCCGGAAATCCGGCCTACAGGCCGGATATCCGCTATGAGCCTATACATCCGGGGTCAAGCCCGGACATCCGGTATGCCAGAAACATAACCTTTATCAGAGGGCATAAAGTAGGACCACTAGCCTAGTTTTGAACGGTTGTTATTGACATGAGCAAGTCTTAAGCTAACCCTATTTATCCCCTCTTAAAGTGCGGGATCCTATACTCAAGGAAATAAATATGAAATCACTTTTTATACTTCATCCTTGAGCAAATTACTTTGTATGCTCTTGATCCACACACGTCGATGAAACCGGGGACTAACACCTGAGATTTACTTAACAACCATTGTTAGTCCCCTACATGTATATTGTCATCAACATCAAAAACATGATGTAAGAGCATGATTGCTCTTTCAATATCCCCCTTTTTGTTTGTTGATGACAATCACACATGTAGTATCACAGTTGTAATAAATAGTCAGCATTGACAAATATGAGAGCAAGAATACCAAGTATGTTGATGTTTCTATTTGTATTTGGCTCCCCCTCATTGTGAGCATGTAATGATTGTATTAGAATGCATGTGTATCTCCAGTAGATATATATGTATTTTGGCATGCACATAGGAAATCATAATGACACATGGATAAGGCAACCACGATTCCATAGCCACAAGGTAATCAATATAGACTCACATGATCAAGATAATATGATAACATAGGTAGCAACATATATGATAACATAGGTAGCAACATACCAAGTTCAACATACCAAGTTCGAATAATAGTAGGGCTAAACACAATGAGCTAGTACATCAAGTAATACTACTTCTCCCCCTTGGACAGCAACAAATAAAAGAAGGGGCACACTCGGTCACTCCTGGCGGATGTCATCAAGATCATCAAAGAACTCCGGATACTCGTCACGAGAGGGGAAGCCGAACGTAGAGGTGGACGGAGCCGCAGGAATAGGATCATTGTCACTCACGGGACTCCCACGGTTACGGAGGCGCTGCTTGAGCTGATTCTTGGAGAGGATGAGGTGCTTCTGGACATCATGATTCTGCTGACAGCTAAAAGTGATGGACCTCATGATGGCAGATTGAGCCTTGCTGATGAACATCGCTAAGCGACCACGGGGAGCCGTCGAGGAGGATGGAACAGAGGAACCAGTGGGATGAGTCCTGCCAGCAGACCTCCTAGACTGTGAAGGAGCAGTAGGCGGAGCAGCAGCCACCACGCGCATATGAGGAGCAGGCTTCCAACAAGAGTGAACAACAGTCTTGACCACCTCAAATGGAGCAGTATGATCAATCAGAGCCTGAATGAATGGAGCATGAGGAAACTGGCGTGACTGAATGAAGCCGCAAAGACGGATCTCATGCCAAATGAAATGGGCTGTGTCCAGAGGCTCAGTGGGTTGGTCATGCATACGAACCATCAAGTCAATGCAATAGTTGTAGGCCCGTTAGCCATCTCCCTTCTTAGGATAGAGAGTGCGAAGCACACATTGATAGAGGATGTAGTAAGGAGCACGGAAGATAGATACCTCATTGAGTGGATATGCAAGTTCTTCTTTAGTGAGCTGAGAGGTAGGTTTGATAAGTGGTAAGCAAGCATCAATCGCTTTGGGCTTGCTCTCAGGATCCATACTGTGGATGCGATGGCCAATACCGGGGAGACCTAAAATCTGAACAAACCTATCATAGGTGATGCTCAGAGTGGTGTTATCAGTCCTCCAAGTGAGAGTGTTGTCCGGACCAAAGAAACAGGTGGCATAAAACTGTAGAATGGCAGCTTCATTCCAATCACACCTGAAGGTCATTGCGGGACCGAGAGTCATATCATCAATGATCTGGACCGGATCATTTGGAAGCATGTCAAGATTCTCACATAGGAAGTTGAGATCCAAGTATGAGTAAGGAGCAAGGCCACGCCCATGGACGAAACTAGAATAAAGATCCTACTGCATACGAGTCCGGAACCGAGGATCCTCCGCATCAGCCACCATCTCATATTGATTGACATCCCGACGAAACGCAAGATATTGAGCTGCCCCTACAGTTTTGAAGTTGTGAGGAGCGTGATCCCCGCTGTCAGGAAGCTCCATGGAGATGTGACGGCCATTTGCAACGGGCATTGCAGACCCGCTGCCATGAGGCATCGGGGCCCTCCTAGTACCAGGCTTGGACTGTCCAACGGAGTGTCTTGGTGCACAGACCTCCTCATCCTCCCCAACATAGTCCGCATCATTTGGATCCAAGGCCGACGGACTAGTGGATGGTGCCCGCTTCTTCTTCTTCTTATTAACGGTGGTGGCCTTCTTCTTCTTAGGCCGAGCATACTCATCGGAGTCGGTTGAGCCTTGCCGACGGACAACTGGAATGGATGAGAGATCCCGATGAGATGGTACGAATAAGGATGAACATGGATGAAACAATTTTAAACAATGGGATGACCATTTTGAGCATGACCATAGAATAAGTTCAGTGGTAGATCAAAAAGAAGACATGTCCATGATTTAAATTTGAGTAGCCAAGTTCATTGACAGATGGTTTAGGCATAGGCAAGAGACACCAACACTCAAGAGACCAAAAGTGATGCCCTAACACCTTGAGATCACCATAGAAACGGAATGGAGGATAGATAGCATTCATACCCGTGGAAGAGGGCTCGGGACGATCGGGGCCGCAGTTCTTGGTCCTTGCCATGATGAACTCCGGCAGTTACTCCCACACAACACCGGTCCCTCCCGAGGGATTCACAACCCAACCCAAGAAATGGATTGGATAGGATCATAGATCAGGAGGAGGAGAGGCTGTGAGCAGGAGATCGGGGCCGGAGCACGGAGAATAGGGCCGGGGCAGCGCCGGAGCGGCAGCCCGGCGGCGGCGGCTGTGACGAGCGCTGGGGAAGAGGAATGGGGGTGAATGGGGAATGAGCCCCAAACACCCGAGCCCCTCCCCAGATATGTGTGGTCACGGTTACGGACCGGATATCCGGGGCCCGGCCCGGATATCCAGCGAGCGAAGGTCAGAGAGCAAGTAAAAAGGGGACAACGGGCTGGACATCCGGGAAGGAGGTCGGATATCTAGTGTGTGAGGGACCGACAGCTATAGGATCAGGGCCCGGATGTCCGCCTAAAGCCCGGATTTCCGGCAGTGCTCCAGTGCCCGGATGTACGGCGGAGGGGCCGGATGTCCGGTCATAGGGCAACAGAGCCAGGCCAGAGAGAGATTGGAAAGAAGATAATTTTCGTGATTTGATATGGACTCCGCCAAGGAGTTTTGGAGAGAATTTATAAAGGTGACTCCCTGATTAATTGTAAGGCCATACTAAGATGAAATAGCATCCCTAACAACAACAAAAAACAAGAGGTTCACATGCATAAGGTACACGCAATAACCGAGGTCACCATGTTTGAGCATATGTAACATACTGCCGCAAAGATGTAGACTTTGGGCATATAGTCACGACTCCATCATGTTAAAGCACCATAGTTCGAGAACCATGGTAGCTTTGAGAGTGTTGGTTCTTTTTATGCATTATTTAAGGTGAGAGCATTCATGAATTGAATGCCTCCCCATAAATATATGCCTACATCATGACCAGACATTAGATTCATGCATGAATGGGTACTAGATTTCACATAATATTGTCAAGCTCCAAGATACCAAGTTCACGCCTCAGTCGACAAAACCTTGCTTCATCTAACGATTTGGTGAAGATATCTGCCAGTTGCAAATCTGTACCAATGTGATCAATGTGAATATCTCCCTTTTCAACATGATCTCTCAAGAAATGATACCTAATATCAATGTGTTTGGTGCGGAGATGATCTTTAGGGTTCTCAGCAATATTGATGGCACTTTCATTATCACATAGAAGAGGCACATGTCTATAGGTGATACCGTAATCCTTCAAAGTTTGCCTCATCCATAACAACTGAGTTGCACAACTGGCGGCAGCAATGTATTCAGCTTCTGCGGTAGAGAGAGCAATACAATTTTGTTTCTTCGAGGACCAACTTACCAAGGATCGTCCAAGGAACTGACATGCACCGGATGTGGACTTACGATCCACTTTGTTTCCAGCCCAATCCGCATACGTGTACCCAATAAGATCAAACTTAGCATCCTTGGGGTACCAGAGGCCCAACTTTGGGGTGTGAACAAGGTATCTAAGAATATGCTTAACCGCCTTATGATGACTTTCCATAGGGAAAGCTTTAAATCTAGCACATATGCATACACTGAACATGATGTCTGGTCTAGATGCACAAAGATAAAGCAATGAACCAATCATAGAGCGGTAAGTAGATGGGTCGAAAGGAGTACCATTTGTGTCTTCAGTGAGAGCAATTTTGGTTGGCATGGGTGTCTTGCATGGACTAGCATCAGACATGCCAAACTTCTCTAGGATATCCTTGAGCTACTTTGCTTGAGATAAGAAAATTCCTTCTTAAAATTGTTGAATTTGAAATCCGAGAAAGAACTTCAAATCCGTATTGAGTGACATTTCAAAATTCTTGGTCATTGAAGCCGCAAACTTCTTGCACAAATGAATGTTAGGAGAACCAAAAATGATGTAATCTACATAGATTTGGCATAGGATCAAATCACCCTTGTCCCTCTTAGTAAAAAGAGTGGGATCGATCAGCCCTCTCACAAAACCATCATCGAGTAAAAACTTATTCAAATGATCATACCAAGCACGAGGTGCTTGTTTGAGGCCATACAAAGCCTTATGAAGTTTATACACATAGTCTTTGTGAAAGGGATCAATGAACCCGGGTGGTTGTGACACATATACTTCTTCTTGTAGAGGAACGTTAAGGGAAGCACTCTTCACATCCATTTGATGTAATGTAAAACCACTGAAAGTGGCATAAGCAAGTAAGATGCGAATGGATTCAAGACGGGCAACGGGGCAAAGGTCTCACCAAAGTCCAAACCTTCAACTTGTGAGTACCCTTGTGCCACTAACCTTGCCTTGTTGCGGATGATTACACCATTTTCATCTTGCTTGTTCTTGAAAATCCATTTTGTTCCAATGACGTTGTACTCGGTAGATGGCCTCTTGACTAATGACCACACTTGGTTGCGTTCAAAACTGTTCAACTCTTCTTGCATAGCAACTAGCCAATCGTTGTCCATCAATGCATCTTGTACCTTGAGGGGCTCAATACTAGACACAAACGAGAAGTGAGCACAAAAGTTTGTCAAATGTTTACGAGTAACTCTACCTTCCGATATGCCAGTGAGAATTTTGTCAACATCAACATGACCGGCCACTCGAGGCATGCTGGAGGTAAGGGTTTCACAAGGTTCAACTTCATGTCCATCATCCACATCCTCAACATATGGATCATTAATGTGTGGAGGAATATCTTCTTGTTCATATTGCATTTGTTGAGTTTCATCATCAATGGTTGGACTTTCTTGTTCTTGCACTTGATGATGATCTTGTTCTTGAAGATTATCATGAAGAGGAACTTGATCATCCTCTTCAACTTGGACTAAGGGTATCGGTTGAACAATAGGAGCTTGTGGTGGTATGGATGTTGAAGTAGTTTGATGATGTGTGAGACCTCCATCTTCTTCTTCATCATCATGAGGTTCTTGTTCCATAGGAAGAAGTGCACCAACACCCATGGTCAAAATGTCTTGAGAAGAATCTTCTTCACCTACATCACTTAGATCAACTTGCTCCCCAAGGGAGCCATTAAATTCATCAAACACCACGTCACAAGTTTCTACAACACATCCATTGGATTTGTTGTAGACTCTATAGGCGTGAGAGTTTGATCCATAGCCAACAAATATACCCTCAATTGTTTGGATTGAAATTTTCCTAACCGTTCTCTTTTGTTGAGGATGAAACATTTGCACCCAAATACATGAAAGTACTTTACATTTGGCTTGTTTCCAGTTAGAAGCTCATATGGGGTCTTTTCCAATATAGTGCGGAGGAAGAGCCGGTTTGATGCATGGCATGCGGTGTTGATAGCTTCGGCCCAAAAACTATGTGGTGACTTGTATTCATCCAACATGGACCTTGCCATCTCTACAAGTGTATGGTTCTTCCTTTCGGCTACACCATTTTGCTGAGGAGTGTATGGAGGTGAATATTGATGCTCAATCCCTTCATCACTAAGAAATTCTTCCAAGGTAAAGTCCTTGAACTCAGAGCCATTGTCACTTCTTATTGCCCGGATTTCTTTGTCAAACTCGCGTTGGGCTTGCTTGGAAAAATCAATGAAGGTGATCTTCGTTTCGTCCTTGGACTTGAGGAAGAACACCCATGTATATCTTGAGTAATCATCAACAATGAGAAGTCCATACTTTTTCCCACCAAGACTATCCCATGACGGAGGCCCAAAAAGATCCACATGAAGGAGCTCCAGGGGCCTTGAAGTAGATACTATGTTCTTGGGTGGGTGCTTTGATTGATGTTGCTTCCCGGCTATGCATGCACTACACACACGATCTTTCTCAAAAGAGACATTGGTTAGTCCAAGAATGTGATTCCCCTTTAAGAGATCTTGAAGATTTCTCATGCCGACATGGGCTAGCGGCGATGCCATAGCCACCCCTTGTCAGCCTTGGCCATTAGACAAGTTGCATGGAATGTGCTCTCTTTCGAGAAATCAACCGTGTAAAGGTTGCCATCCAACTCTCCAACAAAGGCCACTTCGAGAGTATCTCTCTTAAAGACTTTCACATCCGTTAGTCCAAAGAGTGTATCATAACCAACATAAGCCAATTGGCGAACAGAAAGCAAGTGGTATTTAAGGGATTGGACAAGCATGACATTTGCAAGAGACATGTCATTTGTGATAGCCACCTTGCCCAACCCGAGTACCTGTCCTTTTGAACCTCCACCAAACATAATGCTCATGAATGGTTGAATAGCTTCCATGAAATCGTAGAGCAATTTGCTATCTCCGATCATATGATTTGTACATTCGCTATCAATCACCCATTTCACTCCACCGGAGAAGTTAACCTACACACAATTAGGACTTGGTTAGAGGCACCCATTTTGCAATGGGACCTCTCAAGTTAGTCATAAGGGTCTTAGGGACCCAAATAGCATAGAACCGGAATGCATTTTGAGGACCAACAAATTTTGCAAAGACTTCTCCATCCTTAGTCTTACGAAGTACATAGGATGGAGGCATGAACTCTTTAGGCTTGTTGAGAGTGGGCATGCCCCTTGTGGCCTTCCCACTCACAACCTTACCTTTCTCCTTGTGCCCTTCTCTCACAAATGTTTCTCTTAAGGAGTTGTGCACTTTTGAGAGGATGTCTTCTTCTTGCTTGTGCTTGGGTCAAACCCAAGTCCCTCTTTGGCAAACACTTCATTGTGTTGGCTCAATATCTCATCAAGATTCTTTTGCCCTTGAGCACATGTCATGAGACCTTTCTCGATTTGAGCCTTGAGAAAACAATTTTCCTCAAGAATAGATGCTAGATCGCTACTAGAATTAGTAGTACAAGCATCAACATTGATAATAGGAGAAGAGTAAGCCTTGGCTAGAGTTTCAAGATAAGTACGTTTGAGTGTCTCAAAACTCTTTGTAAGAACGGTGAGCTCTCCTTCCTTAGTCTTGAGAGACACGGATAGAAGCTCACAATCCTTAGATAGAGAAGCATGAGACTTTACAAGCTTACGTTTATCATTCATTAACTCTTCACAAGAGTCAATAGCCTTTTTCAAGGAGGCAAGATCATTAGTGTGAACATCAATATTTGCACCAATTTTTAAGCATATTTCATCATTTCGTGCTTCCTCATATTGGACTTTCCGCTCAAGGATTTCACATTTTTCCTTTTCCTCAGTGCCGAGAGTTTCGAGTTCCTTAATGGTGATGGTGTGCTTACTCACAATCTCCATAAGCATACGAAACATAGTGAGCTTCTTTCCTTTGAGGGAGCACATGAACTTATTAAGTTTAGCAATCATAGGATCATCTAGATCATCATCCTCATAACTATCCTCTGCATCAAGATACTCATCACTAGGAGTAGAAGGAGTGAAGAGAGGAGGATTTGATCATGGAGTTACCTTGGCCTTGTCAGAAGAGCTTTGGTCCTCTCCATCTTCAACCATGGCCTTTGCCATTAGGCACTTGTGAGCGTTGCCCTTGTAATCTTTCATGTAGTTGTAGGTGACCATGTCACCACTCTTGTTTACTAACCTCAAGGTGTTTTGAGAGTCTTGAGCAACTCCGGCAACACCACTAACATCATCCGGATCGGATTCTTCTTGAGCAATCATTGCTTTTCCATCTCTCTTCTTGAGCTTGGAGTTCAAAGGATTTGGCAACTTCTTCTTGGGAAAGGTATTGGGAAACCTTGGTTTATCTTCTCTCTTCTCATAAGGGCACTCGTTGGATAAGTGGTTGGTTTCTTCACAGTTGTAGCATTTTCTTACTTTCTTCTTTGGAAATCTTCCCTTGAATTTTCCCGCGCTAAACTTCTTGACAAAGAGAGCCATGTCTTCATATGAAGGGCCCTCGTCGGACTCAATCTCATCACCATCTTCATCATCATGATCATCTTTTTCTTCTTCTTCACTTTGCTCATCTTCACATACATGCTTGGCCTTCAATGCAAGATTGATCTTTGATGATGGGGAACCATGCATGGCAAGATGTTTTGTGGCATTAGCCTTCGACTCTTCAAATAGTTGAAAGGTGGATATGATGTCATCTGTAGTCATTTCCATGAAGGTATGGTGTTGTCTTATGTCCCACACCATTTGATGGTGATATGGGGCAAGAGCATGAAGCAACTTATCCACAAGGAAACACTTAGTCATGTTGAATCCATCTTGTGTCTTGTCACACTCACATGACTCAATATCGGCAGTGAGAGTCATGAGACGCTCATGGAGTTGATTGGGGGTTTCACCTTTCTCCATACAAAAGTTTTGCAATTGCCCCTTGGCAATTTCATATTGAGCACTCCGGAGGGTGGAGGTGCCAGTCTTGGATCTTATAATACTTTCCCATAGTTCCTTGGCACATGTGATGTGTATGAATGGTCTCCTTTGCTTTTCAGCCATACCTCTCCTTATACACATGATTGTAGTGTCATTGAGGTTCTTGTCATATATTTCTCTTGGTGTGGGGTTCTTTGTATCAACCACATGATAGCCATACTCTATGATCTCCAGCATCTCATCGTTTCCATGTCGAAGATGATCCTGCATAGCAACTCTCCACAAAGCAAAATCGGAAGTGGCATTAAGTAAAGGAGGTTTGCCTTGAGGATTATATCTTGGTTTCTCAACCTGAGGTCTTGCATAAAGCCAAGGAACACTGGCGTGTTCATTGCTAGGAGGTTGTTGACCAAGTGATGAAGTAGGCACAGTTGGCCTCGAACCCACACCACCCGAGAGTGGTGCAAGCACCGTGGACAACGTGGCTAATCTCATTTGGAACAAGGCCTCAAGAGAAGCATCATGCTCCTCTTTTTGCTTAGCAAGGGCCCATTCTAGATCCTCAGACGTAAAGGACTTGACTTTAGAAGAAGCCTCGCCTTTATCCTTAGGATCTACAACCAGGGGAGTCCCATCTGGGTTCATCTCGCTCTAGGGTGGTTAAGCCACAAGAATAGAGCACGAGGCTCTGATACCAATTGAAAGGATCGAGATGGACCTAGAGGGGGGGGGGGGTGAATAGGTACAATTACAAATTTTAATTATTACTTAGCAATTTTAGGCAATAATGCGGAATATGAAGATGAGACTAACAATTGCAAGTGAGTACTAAGTACTAAGTAAGTAACACAAGCACGTAAGTAAGCAAGCACAATATGATGTACATAAGTGTAAAGAGACAAGTAACCACAAGTACAGAGTTAGGGTTAGGAATAACCACAACTCTGGGAGACGAGGATGTATGCCGATGTTCACTTCCTTGGAGGGAAGCTAGTCACCGTTACAGAGTTGGATGTTACCACGAAGGCACACCAACGCCACGAAGGCTCACCCTATTCTCCCTTTGAGACAACACCACGGAGGCGTTTCTCAACCACTAGTGGTAGACCTTGGGGTGGTCTCCAAACCCTCACAAACTTTTTCGAGGGTAATCACAAAGTTTGATTCCTCTCTGAATGACTCCTACCGCCTAGGAGTCTCCAACCTCCAAGAGTAACAAGAACGATGGGGGAAAGCTCAAAACTTGCTCAAATCATGAATTCCTTCGGTGCAAAGAAGGAGAAGGAGTGGATCTATCACTTGATTGGTTAACTTCTCACAAATGCTCTCTAATCCCTTGGGGATCTAAGATTTGGTGTGGAGGAGTGAGAGAGAGTAAGAAATGTGTTCTAGGGTTTGTTCAAAGTGAGTGGTCACACCTCTCCCGTAGGGGAGAAGGGCTATATATAGTGTGAGTGCAAATGTGCCCGTTATAGTGTAAATAAATGGACAGGCCGGACATCCGGTTTGGCAATGGCACACAAAGAACACAGCAGAGGCAGAGCAGAAAAATAGAGAGGCCGGACATTCGGGGCCCAAGGGCTTGAGCTCCTGCTTCCGCTCCCAATCTAGCTTGAGCTCTACCCCCTTCATCGCCATGGCGCTGACTAGTGCAAAAAAGGGGAAGAAGCCTCTGTCCTCGGCCAGTCCGCCCCCGACAATCGAGCCCGCCGTCGGCCGGTCGCTGGTGCTCAACCTGGAGGCCATGGGCAAGGTCTGCCCCACGCTCGCTTCCAGCTTCAACGAGTGTGGAAAGACGATGGCTTGGCCTGCGTCCCGTGCCTCCATTGATAGGACAGCCACTGAGGTTCGGTTCTTCGTTGATGCCTTGTGGGCTGGCCTGGTTCCCTCTTTCTCCGCCTTCTTCAATGCAGTGCTTTCCTGTTATCAGATCCACATGATGCATCTTGATCCCCAATCCATTGCCCTTCTTGCCGTCTTCGCCTTTGTTTGCAAAGCCATGGTGGGCATTGCTCCTTCTATCACCCTCTTGCACCACTTCTTCTCACTGCACTTGACCGACCCCTTGTAGTGCTCGGGGTGCGTGTGCTTCCAGGCCGTGGCAGAGACGACCGCCTTGGGGATTGATTTTGACCTCTCTCTCCGTCCGTGAGAGGGTTCCGGACGCGGTGGCTGTATCTGGATGTCGGAGTGCTCAGCCCCCTGCTCTCGCCTCCGTTGTTGCCTGCTGTCCCGAACTCCGGCCGGGGCCACGAGAGGCTCTGAGCCCTCGCCTTTCCTTCATTTGGCTCCGGTTGAGGAGGTTGAGAGACCTCGGCACGACTGCGCCCCAGGTGGCGAAGGAGTTCCTCCAGTGTCGCATTGCTCCTCTCCAGCGCCATTCCCGGCCGATGTGGCCCTGACTGGTGACCGGGATCGCATGAGGCTTCAGGAGTCGGAACTTTCGCCCGAAGCACTGAGGACAGTGCTTGAGGTCTTGACTGGCAACCCCTCGCCAGGCGATATGCCGCAGGAGGGGAGCCTCTTGTATCTCTGCTCGAACAAGCTCGAGTTCGCGGGACAGATGCCTTCCTTTGACGAGTGGGGGCTGCGCCCGGTTGGCCTTGTGGGGCCTTGCGAGAATCCTATCGCTGTGGCTCCCCTCCTTGCCGCTAGCACCGAGCTTGCCCCGAGAGTGGTCGCAGGGGGCAAGCATCGCTCGAGGCTGGAGGCTCGGGTGCTGAGGCGCCAACGCCGCCTGGGGCTCCCAAGGCGTCATCCTCCGGAACCCGCGAAGCTCGCCCTAGGACGGTCGTTGAGGGGGAGATGCAACCTGCGGCTCCTGAGGTCGGAGCTCCTGAGGCCTTGGCGGGCCAACACAAGGCGGAACCTGACTACTCTTCCCAGCTTGGCGCTCCTGAGGTCGACTGCCTGGATGCTCCTCCCGTCATGCGCCGCGCTGGCCCCTAAGTCCACCACCTGGGCCGGTTCCGCATGGACTTCGCCGCACTCTGCAAGAGGAAAGAGTCTTTGAGCTGCAGTGGTCGCACCACCCGACAGTTGAAGAATAGAAAGTACATCGCCATAGACGAGTAAGTACCTCATCTTGTGATTCCCCAATCGCTGCTTCCTCTCCTGACTGTGGCTCTCCAGGATCCCTTCTGTCAAGCCTGCAGAGTCTCCCGAGAAGCAGCCTCTTCCGGCCTCGCCTTCTTTTCTAGCCTTGATGAAAGGATCGAGATGGACCTAGAGGGGGGGTGGGTGAATAGGTACAATTACAAATTTTAATTATTACTTAGCAATTTTAGGCAATAATGCGGAATATGAAGATGAGCCTAACAATTGCAAGTGAGTACTAAGTACTAAGTAAGTAACACAAGCACGTAAGTAAGCAAGCACAATATGATGTACGTAAGTGTAAAGAGACAAGTAACCACAAGTAGAGAGTTAGGGTTAGGAATAACCGCAACTCCGGGAGACGAGGATGTATGCCGATGTTCACTTCCTTGGAGGGAAGCTAGTCACCGTTAGAGAGATGGATGTTACCATGAAGGCACACCAATGCCACGAAGGCTCACCCTATTCTCCCTTTGAGACAACACCACAGAGGCGTTTCTCAACCACTAGTGGTAGACCTTGGGGTGGTCTCCAAACCCTCACAAACTTTTCCGAGGGTAATCACAAAGTTTGTTTCCTCTCCGAATGACTCCTACCGCCTAGGAGTCTCCAACCTCCAAGAGTAACAAGAACGATGGGGGAAAGCTCAAAACTTGCTCAAATCACGAATTCCTTCGGTGCAAAGAAGGAGAAGGAGTGGATCTATCACTTGATTGGACAACTTCTCACAAATGCTCTCTAATCCCTTGGGGATCTAAGATTTGGTGTGGAGGAGTGAGAGAGAGTAAGAAATGTGTACTAGGGTTTGTTCAAAGTGAGTGGTCACACCTCTCCCGTGGGGGAGAAGGGCTATATATAGTGTGAGTGCAAATGTGGCCGTTATAGTGTAAATGAACGGACATGCCGGACATCCGGGCTAGAGGCTGGACATCCGGTTTGGCAATGGCACACAAAGAACACAACAGAGGCAGAGCAGAAAAACAGAGAGGCCGGACATCCGGGGCCCAAGCCCGGACATCCAGCGTATCAGGAAGGCCCAGACATCCGGCAGGTGACCGGACATCCGGCGCGATCACAAGGTGGTTACAGAAACCCAGTTCTTCTGTGGTAGCAGGGGCCGGACATCCGGGATAAGGTCCGGACATCCGACGCGGCATGAGGGCCCGGACATCCGGCATAGAGGGCCGGACATCCGGCAAATGATATCAGCGGAAATGCATTCTGGATAGCCAGGGCCAGAAATCCGGCCTGCAGGCCGGATATCCGCTATGAGCCCGGACATCCGGGGTTAAGCCCGGACATCCGGTATGCCAAAAACAGAACCTTTATCAGAGGGCATAAAGTAGGAACACTAGCCTAGTTTTGAACGGTTGTTATTGACATGAGCAAGTCTTAAGCTAACCCTATCGATCCCCTCTTAATAGTGCGGGATCCTATACTCAAGGAAATAAACATGAAATCACTTTTGATAATTAATCCTTGAGCAAATTACTTCGTATGCTCTTGATCCACACACGTCGATGAAACCAGGGACTAACACCTGAGATTTACTTAACAACCATTGTTAGTCCCCTACATGTATATTGTCATCAACATCAAAAACATGATGTAAGAGCATGATTGCTCTTTCACTTGAGCGCCCCAAGCCTGTACGCCGCCCCTGGCGCGGGGTCGGTCGGGGAAGCGAGCCCGCCTGCAAGGTGCCTTGAGCCCGTGCCCTTGTCGCCTTTCCTTCGCAACCTTGCCTGGAACGCGGCCAGCCTACCCAGGACTCCTCCTCTGGTCGTGGACGGCAGCTGGTTGGCATCGATCCTGGGCTCCTCTTCAAGTTGCGAGCCTGAGCCAACGATCGTGGGGGCGCCAACCCCTAGCCCCCTGCCGAGAAGGGGCGTACTACTTCGGGCCCCGTCGATGATGTCATGACGGGGGACGACATCAGCAGCATGCTCGAGCTTGCGCATGAACGAAGCGCTGTCCGCCGCGAGTTCCTCCAGAAGGCGATGGACGCAATGGGTCAGCTTGGTGGAGAGCTTGCGGATGTGGACACGCGCCTTGAAGATGAGGGCCTACGACTGATTGAGGAGCGACGCAAGCTGAAGGTGGCCATCAACCTCGCGCACCACCAGCGCGAGCTTGGCAACACGAAGGCCGAGGCATCCCTTGTGGCCTCGCGAGAGGCCTGCTCCCGAGCTTTGGAGGAGGCTCGGGAAGCAGATCATCATCGCGAGATCGCAGAGAAACGTGCGTGGGAGCTCCAAGCCTGGAGCGCCGCCCTGGAGCAGCAAGTGTAGTTGCGCTAGGCCGCCCTTGCGTCGCTCAAGGGGACGCCTGTCGAGGAGGAGGAGCTCCAGAGGCATGAGGAAGCGCTGACGCTGCAGGCCGCTGAGTGCAATCTTGATCTTGAGCGGTTGGAGATGAGGGAGCACCAGGTTACCCAGGCGGAGGATGATGTTGGCGCGCGCGAGGCTCGAGTCCAGGAAGAGGTCGACTGCCGCATAGCGGAGGCTCGTGCAGATCTTGTGAGCAGGTATGACCTGAAGCTGAAGTTGGTTGAAGCCGAGGTTGCGGGTAGGACGGCCGCCCTTAGGTCCAAGCTGACTGAAGCGGAGCGGCGCGTGGAAGTTGCCGCAGCCTCCTTGGTCTTGGCACAGGCCGAGCTGACCTCCGCCCGCGCCAAGTTGCTTCTTCTTCAATAGCGGGTTGATGACGCCGAGTCCACTGTGCAGCGGAACAGAGAGGAAATGCTTCAACGGCAGACGCTGGAGCACATGCACGGCCTCATGCTCCAGGAAACTCAGGAACATGGCCAACGCGGCCCTGGGCAACATCTGTGATGAGGACGCCCTGCATCCTCACGTGACCAACTATGCCAGTCATCTCCACTTCTTTACTGATGTGGTGACGCGCTTGGAGAACCGCTCCGAGAGAGCTTGCCAACTTGTCGAGGAGAGGAGCCGTAGCCTGCTTGGGCGTGCATTTTCCCGCGTCTTCAGCCATCTCCAGAACACCGATCCCAACTTTGACTTTGACGCCGTCATCGCCCCGGTGCCCGAGGCCATCCGGGGCGACCTGGCGCGGTGGGTGGAGGACAATGTGGATGCGCTTGTTAGGGCCTTTGCTTCCGACAACGACGGGGTGGTAGTCACGGCGAATGGCGGCGACGTGGTCGATGGTGGTGACGGTGGTGCCGGTGATGGTGGTGGCGATGCCAGCGCCAGCGGCGCCACCGATGCATCTGGAGGCAACCAGGACGATGCGGTGAGCGATATGTTTGACTAATCCTGTGTTTCTTTGTTGTTTATCCTGCACACGTAACCTCGGGCGCGGCCCCAAAGGTTGTAAGAGCATTTTGGGAGGGGAAGCCCCTCATGTAAAAAGATTGCCGTCTGTATGCTTTTAGGAATGATGATGAACATGCGCCTCCATGATCCAATGGGCCCTGCGGCGGGCTTGTTGTTGTTGTTTACCTTTAGCTAGGACAAGTCTTGAATAGGCTCGCGGGGTCGAGAGCCCCCGAGCATCCCCTGAGGGACATGCCGACCCGGTCGAGTGGGCCTCGCGAGAGCGAGTGCCGGCCGAGGTACGACATGCACACAACATATTTGTGCTTCGCCCAGCCCCGCCCGCGAGGGGCTCGCGAGGGGGAGGCAGCTGGTGAAAACTCCAAATTGGGGCGGAAACCAGAACACAAGAAATCACATGAGCGAGAAAAGACACCCCCCTCCCGCACACACAAATGCAAATTCAACTTCAACTTAAATCCGAAGCAAGGAAGCTCGACCACAGAAAGGGAGGCAAAAAGCAAAAGGCTGTGTCCGGCGCCTAGTCTAGTCTTCGACGTTTTCTCACCAGCATGGAGCTAAGTGCTGCCACTGGGCATGGGAGGGAGCCCCCGAGGCCCAAGGGAGGCTCTCCGGAGACTCCGGGGCGTGTACAACCCCACTCATTATTATGTGAGAGTGTCGCGGGCGGCGAGCTTCACAGGCACTGGGCCTTCTTCACATGCACCGGGCCTTGCTTCATATCGCCAGATGAGGGCCTCGCCTTGCGCCACCCTCGACCACCATTGACGGTGGCCGGAGACCAAGGACGGCGTCAATGGGGCAAAGGGGATGCCAGCGACGCCCACAGCGACCACGGGTCCTCTGCCGGGGGTAGGCTTTGCAGCACCTTCCCGGCAGAGGGCCTACCTCCAGGGGATGCCTTGTTTTGTGCGCTGTGGGGAGGGGCCTAGCTCCTGACCCCTCTCCTGCAGCCCCTAGTGCGCCCCTCCTAGTGGAAGGGAGGCTGCCGAGCTGGGGCAGCCGTCCGCTGCTGTGACCTGAACCTCCTGCGACCCATGGTTAGCATAAGCTTGCTCCCGAGGAATTAGCGGTACCCGGTAGCTGCTGCTGCGAGCGCGGTTGGTGAGGCTTCCTTGAGGCTCCTGAAAAGGCTCGGCTTCTGGCCTCTCTTCCTCACAGCCTGACCCGAGGAACGTGCCAGGGTCGTCTTCCAGCGCGTACTCCCGATCCACCATGCGGGGCACGTAGGCCTTCGAGGCCGCCGCCTCGAAGACTTCGCCATAGTGCCCCATGCTCCATGCAGCCTGGCCTAGCGCGCCGTATTGAGGATGGTAGGGCAACGGCCCGCCCAGGCCATAGGCGGCAATGCGCATGCCCTCATTCATCGGAGGTGGTGCTGGTGCAGCCTGATGCCTGGCGCCGATGGTTGAGCTGGTGTCGATGACACCTTGGGTTGTGCCTGAGGGCGCGCGGGCGCGGAGAGGCCCGTCGCGTGATCCGACCGGGGCCCGGGGTGGAGGCTGGAAGCAGAAGGGTGGTGCCCCGAGGCTACGACATCCAGGAGCTCGGCAACATGCTCCAGCAATGCATCCCGACCGCTCTCCATCAACCTGCATAGCAGCAGCTCCCGAGCCACAGTGAGCGCGGCTCTCATGTTTGCTTGTTCCCGTCGGGTGTGCGGCGCCGTGGCTGCAGTGTGGATTGAGGCCCTTGCGGCTGATCGCACCTATCGCGGAGTAAGGGCAGGCATTGCTTGACCACGCCGCACGCGCCCCGCAGTGTTCTGTGGTGCACGGGCAGCCTGGGGTGCGGGGGTGAGGTCTTCTTGGGCAGGCGGCGTGGCACGAGCTGGCCAGGCGGACCAGCAGTCGGCGCTGGTCGTCGGGTCGCCGGACATGGATGCGATGGAGCGATGGGACGCGATTCAACGGAGGGAAGATTTCGCCGCACCCCTACCTAGCGCGCCAAATGTCTAATATCGGGTTCCGGCAAAACCCTTAAGGTTCGAACTCTGGGGTGCGCACAAAGATTTCTCCCCACTAAAACACGCCCTCAGCCTCGCCGCGATCTCTAAGCTAACTCGAAGAACAACACAAGAGACACAAGATTTATACAGGTTCGTGCCACCGTTGTGGTGTAATACCCTACTCCTGTGTGTGGTGGTGGATTGCCTCTTGGGCTGGTGAGGAACAATACAAGGGAAGAACAACCTCGCGAGGAGAGGTGTTCTTGCGGTGGTGTGTTGTGCGGATGAACTTAACTTCTCCCCCTCCTACTATGGAGGCTAGCCCTATTTATAGAGGCCCTAGTCCTCTCCCCAAATATTGAGCGGAAAGGGTTCCAACAACGGCCATTTTGAAAGGGGAAAACTAGTACAGGCTATCCTGACTAAAGGTGGTCTTCGCCTGCCAAAGGTGCTGGTGGTGATGCCGTCTTGGGCTCCATGGTGACCTCCGTCCTGCCGTCCTGCTGGTCTTGGTCTTGTTGCACCGATATGGAAACCTTTGTCTGATGCCTCGGTACTCCACGCCTGTGCTTGCCCCCTTTGCACCAAAGAGGAAATGAGGACACTGCGCTGGCTGGCGCCCGCCTGGCCTTGGTCGTCATGGCTTGCGTCATGGGCACCTCGTGAGGTACCCCTTGCCTTGATCTCTCCGCCTCCCCACGAGCCTGCCCTTGAGGAGGCCTTGCGTCATCCGCCCCACGAGGCTTGGTCCCTTGTGAGGGTCTTGAGTGTTTGGTTGATGGAGATGGGCCATACTGGGCCACTGGTTGAGCCATGCCACGGGCCGCACGCAGGCAAGTCTGGGGACCCCCGTTCCCAGAACGCCGACAGGTGTCCATACACACCTCTTCTAGCCATGGCATGCAAGCCACGTGTTAGGGCGGGGCTGTACACGCCCCGTGGGCTCTCCTCGGAGGGATCCCCTCCCACACACTAGTGGAAGCACTATGCTCCACGCTGGCCGTCGACACTGCCGAGGAGCGGCTGTGCCTGTGCAAGAGCAGAAGCGCTATGCTCCATGCTAGTGATAAACAACTGGGGTGGCCTCACGGCTGCATTAACCTCAGGGAGCTTCTGGGCTCAGTGTCTAGCCTCATCTGCTGTTGTCCCTCGGGAGGGTAGCACGAGGGGACTGGGCACAGGGGCTACGCTCAGGTCACGCCTGGCATACCCCACCTCGCCAGGTCCCACGGACCTGGTCTTCACGTGCCCCTCCCGAGTGAGAGCCCGGCGAGGAAAGGTATGATGGTCGGTTTGTACGTCAAGGGGGACTCCTGAGCATCGCATCTCAGGAGCCTAACTAGCCACGTAGCCCCTCACCCCTTTGGTCTCGTCCTGGTGATCCGGATGACCCAACAAGGACTGAGGTATGTGTGGGGCCGGGCCCTGCTGACGCAGAACGCCAAGGCCTGACTCTCATCCTTTTCGAGTCATTGGCACGTCAAGGGGGACTCCTGAGCACTGTGTCTTAGGATCCTAACTGGTCACGTAGCCCTCACCCCTTGGTCTCGTCCTGGTGATCCGGACGACCCAACAACGGCTAAGGTATGCACGGGGCCAGGCCCTGCAGACGCAGAACGCCAAGGCTTGCCTTCACACTTTTTCCTAAGTTGTTCGTGTGTCAAGGGGGACTCCTGAGCATCACGTCTCAGGAGCCTAACTAGCCACGTAGCCCCTCACCCCTTGGGCTCGTCCTGGTGATCTGGATGACCCAACGACGGCTGAGGTATGCGCGGGGTTGGGCTCTGCCGATGCAGAACAATAAAGCAAACGGAAAAAGTCGGGGAAGCACAATCTAATTATTACAGAACATATTGTTCCAAGAAATCAGTTTTAAAACGCCTCCACGAGGCATGCTACATGATACAGGTAGAACAGGAAGGAGCAGTGCCACCAAGCCACCTCTTCAGCTCTGGGTACCGCCATCGCCCGCTAGCGGAGCCTCATCGTTAGCCGCGCTGCCCGTCCCCTTGGCCCTAGCTGCAGGACTGATGGCAAGGAACTTGCTCAGCAGGGCGTCCACGGAGCTCTTCATAGCAGCAGGAGCAGCGCTATGGGAGTTGGAGTCCACGGGCTCGAGGAAGGCAGCAAAGTTAAAGCTGGCGTCCTAGAGAAAGAGATGTCTAAAGACGCGCGTAAGGGCTGAGGAAGAAAGCAAGCGAGCCTCACCTTCCACCAAAGAGCCAAACCCGTCAATGGCGTCCTCGAGCACTACCACGACCTCAGGGAGTAGGGCTTTCCCTTGGGGCCACCACCGCTTTCTTCAAGGGATTGTCCCAAAAAAGTGACCGCTGAGCTTTGTGGAACCTCGCCTCAAGGGAGGCTTTGAGGCGAGGGTGCTGCGCTCCATGGTGGCCGCTTCTTTGGCCTTGGCAAGGGACGCCTGGGCCACCTCCACCTCCTCCTTCAGCTTCGTCAGACGGCCACGCTCCGCAACCTGTTCCAGGCTGCCTCCTTCAGTTCAGCATCGCGATCGGCAACCGCAGCCTCCTGGGCCTTCAACTTCTCCTCTCGCTCCTGGAGCTGGCTAGCCCGGGCGGCCTGTTGATCCTGAAAAGGCTTCAGCTCAGCCTCCACTATGCGGCACTGATCCTCGGCTTCCTCGGCCTCCTTTCGCACCAGGTCACGCTCGGCAGCAGCCACCCTAGACACCTCCTGGGCCTCCTCCACAGAGCTCCAGGCCGCTCGGACAGACGCGTCGGCCTGAAGCCATCCAGAGATTAGCCCCAGGCGACTCAATGCTGCGCGCCGGTTCGGGTCTTGAAGTTCACCTTGGAGAAGGTTCAGCGCCGCTCGTGCCTCCTCCAGGGCTCTAGAGGCGGCAGGAGCACCATGGCCCAGCTGCGCGCCGGGCGGGCGAGAAGATGTTCTCGACACCAAGGCAGGAGAAACCACAACAGCAGGAAGGACTGGGGCTCCGGAGGCCGGGCGACCTTAGCAGCCACTGTAAGGATGGGCGCCGATGGGGACGGGCTTCCACACCCTGAGAAGACAACATCGCCGCTAGAGCTGCAGGGGCCGCGACGCTCTCCTTCGCCAGGGCTGCGGCGGCCACCTCGATGCGCTCGACCACGGCAACCCCAGCACCCTCCTTCTTCTTCGACGACTGTTGCCTAACAACGGATGAATACGCTACGCATCGCATTAGGAATCAATAACAAGGTCAAGGGAAAACACTCACTGGTCAGAGAAGATGTAGTTCCTCTTCAGGCCCAACAGCGGGGGCTTCGCCGGGGCAGTCGGAGCTGCGCTCTTGAGAGCAGGAGAGCACGCGGTCGGCACCACTCGGGACGCTGCTGGCGAAGGCGTAGTACTTCCCGAAGGGATCAGCATAGTCCTGCCCTTCTTCATGGCCGATCGCTTGGGCTGCTTCGAGGAGGCCGCCCCGGATCTCGTGGTGACCCTAGAGGGGCAAGCCAGCCCCACCACCGGAGGCGTGTCATTGTCATCATCATCAGGGAAGTTGCGGAGGAGCTCCCCTGCCTCGGGGCAGAGGATTCCCCCTCACCCTCCTCCTTAGTGGCCTCAAAGGAATGGTTGCCGGAGGACAGGTTCACCAAGGAGGCGGGCGGCGAGGGAGGTCCCGTCAGCACGGGCCCAAACTCGTCGAAGACTGGCATGGCGGCAGCAATCTCCTCCCCATTGACTCGACGGTACAGCGGGAGCCATTCCTCCGGAGGACTGCTCGGATCCTTTCCAGTCAAGTAAAGTGACACCTTGCTTAGCTCCTCCTCAGCAAGGGCGCCCTGGCGCAGGCGAATCTTGTCGTTAGCGCCCCCAAGTTTCCACAAGGGCGGGAGCAATCCTGGAGCGGCGGTAGGCGCTGCATCACGAACTCCTTAACGATCATGGCCCCCGTCAGTTTCTCATTCTTCAGGTCATCTTCCATCTTCTTCATCAACGGCTTCAGGGAAGGGTCGGTGATTGATGTATACTACACAACCTTCTTCTTGCAGACGTTGTTGGGCCTGTAAGTGCACATGTTTGTAGGACAGTAGCAAATTTCCCTCAAGTGGATGACCTAAGGTTTATCAGTCCGTAGGAGGCGTAGGATGAAGATGGTCTCTCTCAAACAACCCTGCAACCAAATAACAAAGAGTCTCTTGTGTCCCCAACACACCCAATACAATGGCAAATTGTATAGGTGCACTAGTTCGGCTAAGAGATGGTGATACAAGTGCAATATTGATAGTAGATAAAGGTTTTTGTAATCTGAAAATATAAAAACAGCAAGGTAACTAATGATAAAAGTGAGCGTAAACGGTATTGCAATGATAGGAAACAAGGCATAGGGTTCATACTTTCACTAGTGCAAGTTCTCTCAACAATAATAACATAGATAGATCACATAACAATCCCTCAATATGCAACAAAGAGTCACTCCCACAGTCAAAAAAAACAAAGAGTCACTCCAAAGACACTAATAGCGGAGAACGAACGAAGAGATTATGGTAGGGTATGAAACCACCTCAAAGTTATCCTTTCTATTCTATCTATTCAAGAGTTCGTAGTAAAATAACATGAAGCTATTCTTTCCGCTCAATCTATCATAGAGTTCATACTAGAATAACACCTTAAGACACAAATCAACCAAAACCCTAATGTCACCTAGATACTCCATTGTCACCTCAAGTATCCGTGGGCATGATAATACGATATGCACCACACAATCTCAGATTCATCTATTCAACCAACACAAAAGTACTTCAAAGAGTGCCCCAAAGTTTCTACCGGAGAGTCAAGATGAAAACGTGTGCCAACCCCTATGCATAGGTTCATGGGCGGAACCCGCAAGTTGGTCACCAAAACATACATCAAGTGGCACATGATATCCCATTGTCACCACAGATAATCACGACAAGACATACATCAAGTGTTCTCAAATCATTAAAGACTCAATCTGATAAGATAACTTCAAGTGGAAAACTCAATTCATCACAAGAAAGTAGAGGGGGGAGAAACATCATAAGATCCAACTATAATAGCAAAGCTCACGATACATCAAGATCGTGCCATAGAGAGAACACGAGAGAGAGAGAGATCAAACACATAGCTACTGGTACATACCCTCAGCCCCGAGGGTGAACTACTCCCTCCTCATCATGGATAGCGCCGGGATGATGAAGATGGCCACCGATGATGGGTTCCCCCTCTGGTAGGGTGCCGGAACAGGCTCCCGAGAGGTTTTTGGTGGCCATAGAGGCTTGCGGCGGCGGAACTCCTGATCTATCTTCTGTTCTCATGTTTTTAGGGTACGTAGGCTTATATGGGCGAAAGAAGTCGGTCGGGGGAGCCTCGAGGGGCCCACGAGAGGGTAGGGTGCGCCCAGGGGGGTGGGCGTGCCCCCCTATCTCGTGGCTTCCTTGATGCTCTTGCAACGTGGACTCCAAGTCTCCTGGATCATATTCTTCCTAAAAATCACGCTCCCGAAGGTTTCATTCCGTTTGGACTCCGTTTGATATTCCTTTTCTTCGAAATACTGAAACAACCAATAAAACAGCAATATGGGCTGGGCCTCCGGTTAATAGGTTAGTCCCAAAGTAATATAAAAGTGTATAATAAAGCCCATAATCATTGAAAATAGATAATAAAATAGCATGAATGCTTCATAAATTATAGATACGTTAGAGACGTATCAGCATCCCCAAGCTTAATTCCTACTCGTCCTCGAGTAGGTAAATGATAAAAGAAAGAATTTTATGAAGTGTGAATGCTAGAAGGCGCACAAGTTTGATCAATGATAATTTCAATCACCTTTTCTAGCATGATTATAGGTCATAACAGTAGTTCATCTCATAAAACTTCTCACGAATAAGTAAGAAGCAATTCACATGTTAAAGCATAGACCATAAACTTTCTTGAAAACTAACAAACTTCATTCTTAGTCATCAAACAATTGCAATTCATCTTATCTTCAGGAATAACAAACTCCACAGACTCAACTATCATATAGTCTTCTACAATTGCTAACTCTCACGCAACACTTGTGGTTATGAAGTCTTAATCGAACACTGAGAAAGATAGGGGCTTATAGTGTTGCCTCCCAACGTATTCACCTTTGAGTGATGTCAACAATCATAGTTCATGCTAACTTACATTCAATTGGATA
>NC_041387.1:490595495-490606080 GCF_002162155.2 Triticum dicoccoides
ACCCCAACACAAAGTGCTTGCCAAAGGATAAAATGAAAAAGGGAAAGGCGAAGATCACCTTGACTCTTGCATAAAGTAAAAGACATGAAGTAAAAGATAGGCCCTTCATAGAGGGAAGCAGAGGTTGTCATGCACTTTTAGGGTTGGATACACAAAATATTAATGCGAAAGAACGTCACTTTATATTGCCCCTTGTATATGGACCTTTATTATGCAGTCCGTCGCTTTTATTGCTTCCATAACAAGATCGTACAAAGCTTATTTTCTCCGCACTAATAAGTCATGCATATTTAGAGAGCAATTTTTATTGCTTGCACCGATGACAACTTACTTGAAGGATCTTACTCAATCCGTAGGTAGGTATGGTGGACTCTCATGGAAAAACTGGGTTTTAAGGATATTTGGAAGCACAAGTAGTATCTCTACTTGGTGCAAGGAATTTTGGCTAGCATGAGGGGGAAAGGCAAGCTCAACATGTTTGAATGATCCATGACAATATACTTTAACTGAGATGTGAGAAAACATAACCCATTACGTTGTCTTCCTTGTCCAACATCAACTCTTTAGCATGTCATACATAATGAGTGCTCACAATTATAAAAGGTGTCTAGGATAGTATATTTATATGTGGAATCTCTCTTCCTTCAATATTCTTTCATGAATTGTTCAAATGACCAATACAACGCTTGCTAACCTTCAATAAACCTCTACTTCTTAGATGTGAAGTTATTACTCCCCATGGGATAAGCAAATGAAACATATATAAATTCAGATTTATGACAATCAACTCATTCAACCATTTACTCTTAGGATATAAGTGAAGCACACAAGTAAATGACAAACTACTCCAAAAAGATATAAGTGAAGATCAATGAGTAGCTAAATAACTGTGTAACTATGTGAAGACTCTCTCTCATTTAAGAATTTCAGATATTGGTATTTTATTCAAACAGCAAGCAAAAAAAATGACATTGCAAGGATAGCACAACTCATGTGAAGAAGCAAAAACTTAGGTTCAACCGATACTAACCGATAGTTGTTGAAGAAGAAAGGTGGGATGCCTACCGGGGCATCCCCAAGCTTAGATGCTTGAGACTTCTTGAAATATTGTCTTGGGGTGCCTTGGGCATCCCCAAGCTTGAACTTTTGTGTCTCCTTAATTCCTCTCATATCATGGTTTCTTCTTTTTATCAAAAGCTTCATCCACACCAAACTCAACAAGAACTCGTGAGATAGGTTAGTATAAACCAATGTAAAACCTTATCATTTTCTACTGTAACAAATCACTAAAATTATTACTCAACATTTCATACTAAATGTCTCTTCATATTTAATACTCCTATACTCAAATAGAATCATTAAACAAGCAAACATATGCGAACAATGCAAACATAACAGCAATCTGCCAAAACAGTACAGTCTGTAAAGAATGCAAGAGTATCAATACTTCCCTAACTCCAAAAATTATGATAAAAATAGTAAGCTGTAGAATATTTATCATAGATTAATATGCAAAAATATTCGGCATTATACCATTCTCTTACTTTTCTAGGGAATTTTTGCAATAGCGGTAAACTTTCTGTTTTCAAACAGCAACATGTATACTAGCAAAATAAGCATGGTTGACATTTTTATTGAAAATGTTGATGCAAAATATTATTCCAAATAACATCAAGCAAATACTAATAAAATAAAATGACGCTCCAAGCAAAACACATATCATGTGGCGAATAAAAATATAGCTCCAAGTAAAGTTACCGATGAACGAAGACGAAAGAGGGGATGTCTTCCGGGGCATCCCCAAGCTTAGGCTCTTGGTTGTCCTTGAATATTACCTTGGGGTGCCTTGGTCATCCCCAAGCATAGGATCTTGCCACTCCTTATTCCATAGTCCATCGAACCTTTACCGAAAACTTGAAAACTTCAACCACACAAAACTCAAAACAAAACTCGTAAGCTCCGTTAGTATAAGAAAATAAAACCACCACTTAGGTACTGTGATGAACTCATTCTAAATTCATATTGGTGTAATATATACTGTATTCTAACTTCTCTATGGTTCATACCCTCCGATACTACTCATAGATTCATCAAAATAAGCAAACAACACAATGAAAACAGAATCTGTCAAAAACAGAACAGTCTGTAGTAATCTGTATCAAACGTATACTTCTGGCACTCAAAAAATTCTTAAATAAATTGCTGGACCTGAGGAATTTGGCTATTAATCATGTTGAAAAAGAATCAACCTAAAATCACTCTCCAGTAAAAAGTGGCAGCTAATCTCGTGAGCGCAAAAGTTTCTGCTTTTTACAGCAAGATCACATAAACTTCACCCAAGTTTTCCCAAAGGTTCTACTTGGCACTTTATTGAAACAAAAGCTATTAAACATGATTACTAGAGTATCATAATCATGTGTACACACAAAAACAGTAAGGGTAAATATTGGGTTGTCTCCCAACAAGCGCTTTTCTTTAATGCCTTTCTAGCTAGGCATGATGATGGCAATGATGCTCACATAAAAGATAATAATTGAAACATAACGGGAGCATCATGAAGCATATGACTAGCACATTAAAGCCTAACACACTTACTATGCATAGGGATTTTGTGAGCAAACAACTTATGGGAACAATAATCAACTAGCATAGGAAAGTAAAACAAGCATAGCTTCAAAACTTTAAGCACATAGAGAGGAAACTAGATATTATTGCAATTCCTACAAGCATATGTTCCTCCCTCATAATAATTTTCAGTAGCATCATGAATGAATTCAACAATATAACCAGCACTTAAAGCATTCTTTTCATGATCTACAAGCATAGAAAATTTACTACTCTCCACATAAGCAAATTTCTTCTCATGAATAGTAGTGGGAGCAAACTCAACAAAATAATTATCATGGGAGGCATAATCCAATTGAAAACTAAAATCATGATGACAAGTTTCATGGTTATCATTATTCTTAATAGCATACAAGTCATCAGAATAATCATCATAGATATCAACTTTGTTCTCATAATCAATTGGAACCTCTTTCAAAATAGTGGATTCATCACTAAATAAAGTTGACACTCTTCCAAATCCACTTTCATATTCATCACAATAAGATTCAACATCCTCCAAAATAGTGGGGTCACTACTTCCTAAATTTGACACTCTTCCAAACCTACTTTCATCAATATAATCATCATAAATAGGAGGCATGCTTTCATCATAATAAATATTCTCATCAAACATAGCTTCCCCAAGCTTGTGGCCTTGCATATCATTAGAATCATGGGTATTCAAAGAATTCATACTAACAACATTGCAATCATGCTCATCATACAAAGATCTAGTACCAAACATTTTAATGCATTCTTCTTCTAGCACTTGAGCACAATTTTCCTTTTCATCATACTCACGAAAGATATTAAAAAGATGAAGCGTATGAGACAAGCTTAACTGCATTTTTATGTAGTTTTCTTTTATAAACTAAACTAGTGATAAAACAAGAAACAAAAAGATTCGATTGTAAGATCTAAAGATATACCTTCAAGCACTCACCTCCCCAGCAATGACGCTAGAAAAGAGCTTGATATCTACTACACAACCTTCTTCTTGTAGACGTTGTTGGGCCTGCAAGTGCACAGGTTTGTAGGACAGTAGCAAATTTCCCTCAAGTGGATGACCTAAGGTTTATCAATCCGTGGGAGGCGTAGGATGAAGATGGTCTCTATCAAACAACCATGCAACCAAATAACAAAGAGTCTCTTGTGTCCCCAACACACCCAATACAATGGCAACTTGTATAGGTGCACTAGTTCGGCTAAGAGATGGTGATACAAGTGCAATATTGATAGTAGATAAAGGTTTTTGTAATCTGAAAATATAAAAACAGCAAGGTAACTAATGATAAAAGTGAGCGTAAACGGTATTGCAATGGCAGAAAACAAGGCATAGGGTTCATACTTTCACTAGTGCAAGTTCTCTCAACAATAATAACATAGATAGATCATATAACAATCCCTCAATATGCAACAAAGAGTCACTCCAAAGACACTAATAGCGGAGAACGAACGAAGAGATTATGGTAGGGTACGAAACCACCTCAAAGTTATCCTTTCTATTCTATGTATTCAAGGGTTCGTAGTAAAATAACATGAAGCTATTCTTTCCGCTCAATCTATCATAGAGTTCATACTAGAATAATACCTTAAGACACAAATCAACCAAAACCCTAATGTCACCTAGATACTCCATTGTCACCTCAAGTATCTGTGGGCATGATTATACGATATGCATCACACAATCTCAGGTTCATCTATTCAACCAACACAAAAGTACTTCAAAGAGTGCCCCAAAGTTTCTACCAGAGAGTCAAGACAAAAGCGTGTGCCAACCCCTATGCATAGGTTCATGGGCGGAACCCGCAAGTTGGTCACCAAAACATACATCAAGTGGCACATGATATCCCATTGTCACCACAGATAATCACGGCAAGACATACATCAAGTGTTCTCAAATCATTAAAGACTCAATCCGATAAGATAACTTCAAGAGGAAAACTTAATTCATCACAAGAGAGTAGAAGGGGGGAGAAACATCATAAGATCCAACTATAATAGCAAAGCTCGCGATACATGAAGATCGTGCCATAGAGAGAACACGAGAGAGATATCAAACACATAGCTACTGGTACATACCCTCAGCCCCGAGGGTGAACTACTCCCTCCTCGTCATGAATAGCACCGGGATGATGAAGATGGCTACCGGTGATGGGTTCCCCCTCTAGCAGGGTGCCGAAACGGGCTCCCGAGAGGTTTTTGGTGGCTATAGAGGCTTGCGCGGCGGAACTCCCGATCTATCTTCTGTTCTCATGTTTTTAGGGTATGTAGGCTTATATAGGCAAAAGAAGTCGGTCGCTAGTCATGCAGAGGAAGAAGAAGTGGTGGAGCATGGCGACGGAGGGAATCACCCCCACGAACGCCTCACAGTAGAAGGCAAAGATGGACATGAGGAGGATGGAATTGGGATGGACGTGGAGCGCATGGAGGCCGTAATGGTGGAGAACGACATAGAAGAAGCGGGAGAATTGGGGCACCAGCCCCGAACAAACGCTATGCAGGAAGAAGGGATAGAAGGTAGGGTTCCGGCGTAGGGGTGGCGACCCGGAGCGAAGTCTCCCCCCCCACTCGTTGTCCTCGCTCGCCATCAGGAGAAGCACGGTCTGGAGCTTCTTGATACGTCTCCAATGTATCTATAATTTTTGATTGTTCCATGCTATTATATTACTTGTTTTGGATGTTTATGGGATTTACTTTACACTTTTATATCATTTTTGGGACTAACCTACTAACCGGAGGCCCAGCCCGTATTGCTATTTTTTTTGCCTATTTTAGTATTTTGAAGAAAAGGAATATCAAATGGAGTCCAAACGGAATGAAACATTCGGGAGCGATTATTTTGGAACAAACGTGATCCAGAGGACTTGGAGTGGAAGTCAAGAAATAAACGAGGCGGCCACGAGGGTGGAGGGCGCGCCCCCCTACTGGGCGCGCCCCCTGTCTCGTGGGCCCCTCATGCGTCCACCGACCTACTTCTTCCTCCTATATATACCCATGTACCCCGAAAACATCATAAGCGACCATGAAAAACTATTTCCACCACTTTAACCTTCTATATCCGTGAGATCCCATCTTGGAGCCTTCGCCGGCGCTCTGTCGGAAGGGGAATCAATCACGGAGGGCCTCTACATCATCCCCAAGGCCTCTTCAATGAGTTGTGAGTAGTTTACCACAGACCTTTGGGTCCATAGTTATTAGCTAGATGGCTTCTTCTCTCTCTTTGAATCTCAATACAATGTTCTCCTTGATCTTCTTGGAGATTTATTCGATGTAACTCTTTTTGCGGTGTGTTTGTTGAGATCCGATGAATTGTGGGTTTGTGATTAAGTTTATCTACGAGAAATATTTGAATCTCCTCTGAATTCTTTTATGTGTGATTAAGTTATCTTTGCAAGTCTCTTCGAATTATCAGTTTGGTTTGGCCTACTAGATTGATCTTTCTTGCAATGGGAGAAGTGCTTAGCTTTGGGTTCAATCTTGCAGTGTCCTTTCCCAGTGACAACATGGGCAGCAAGGCACATATTGTATTGTTGCCATTGAGGATAAAAAGATGGGGTTTATATCATATTGCATGAGTTTATCCCTCTACATCATGTCATCTTTCTTAATGTGTTACTCTGTTCTTTATGAACTTAATACTCTAGATGCATGCTGGATAGCGGTCGTTGTGTGGAGTAATAGCAGTAGATGCAGGCAGGAGTCGGTCTACTTGTCACGGACGTGATGCCTATATACATGATCATGCCTAGATAATCTCATAATTATTCGCTTTTCTATCAATTGCTCACCAGTAATTTGTTCACCCACCGTAATACTTATGCTATCTTGAGAGAAGCCACTAGTGAAACCTATGGCCCCCGAATCTATCTCCTATCATATAAGCTTTCAATCTACTTTTATTTGCATCTTTACTTTTCCTATCTATATTATAAAATACCAAAAATCTATTTATTTTATCATATTAGCTCTATCAGATCTCACTTTCGTAAGTGGCCGTGAAGGGATTGACAACCCCTTTATTGTGTTGGTTGAGAGTTCTTGTTTGTTTGTGTAGGTGCGTGGGACTTTTGAGGAGCCTCCTACTAGATTGATACCTTGGTTCTCAAAAACCGAGGGAAATACTTATGCTACTATTGCTGCATCACCCTTTCCTCTTCAAGGAAAACCAACCCAAGCTCAAGATGTAGCAAGAAGGATTTTTGGCACCGTTGCCCGGGTGGTCTTCGCTCAAGTCAAGACATACCAAGTACCCATCACAAACTCATCTCCCTTGCATTTACATTATTTGCCATTTGCCTCTTGTTTTCCTCTCCCCCACTTCACCCTTGCCGTTTTATTTGCCCTCTCTTTCCCAATCTCCTATCTCTTTCGCTTGCCTTTTTGTTTGCTTGTGTGTTGGATTGCTTGTCGCCATGGCGCAAGATAATACCAAATTGTGTGACGTTTCCAATACCAATAATAATGATTTCCTTAGTACTCCAATTGCTCCTCTTAATGATGTTGAGTCTTGTGAAATCAATGTTGCTTTGTTAAATCTTGTTATGAAAGATCAATTCTCTGACCTTCCTAGTGAAGATGCCGCTACCCATCTAAACAACTTTGTTGATTTGTGTGAGATGCAAAATAAGAAAGATACAGATAATGATATTGTTAAATTGAAGTTATTTCCGTTTTCACTTAGAGATCGTGCTAAAGTTTGGTTTTCGTCTTTGCCTAAGAATAATATTGATTCGTGGAATAAGTGCAAAGATGCTTTTATCTCTAAGTATTTTCCCCCGCTAAGATTATCTCTCTTAGGAACGATATTATGAATTTTAAACAACTTGATCATGAGCATGTTGCCCAATCTTGGGAAAGAATGAAATTGATGATTCGCAATTTCCCTACTCATGGTTTGAGTTTATGGATGATCATACAAAAAAATTATGCTGGATTGAATTTTGCTTCTAGAAATCTTTTAGATTCGGCCGCGGGAGGCATGTTTATGGAAATCACTTTAGGAGAAGCTACTAAACTCCTTGATAACATTATGGCTAATTATTCTCATTGGCACACTGAAAGATCTACTAGTAAAAAAGTGCATGCTATAGAAGAAATTAATGTTTTGAGTGGAACGATGGATGAACTTATGAAATTGTTTGCTACGAAGAGTGCTCCTATTGATCCCAATGATATTCCTTTGTCTACTTTGATTGAGAATAATAATGAATCTATGTATGTGAATTTTGTTGGTAGGAATAATTTTGGTAACAATGCTTATAGAGAAAACTTTAATTCTAGACCGTTCCCTAGTAATTCCTCTAATAATTATGGAAATTCCTACAATAATCCTTATGGTAATTTTAATAATATGCCTCTGATTTTTATAATAGTATGAAAGAATTTATGATCTCTCAAAAGAATTTTAATGCCTTGCTTGAAGAAAAATTGCTTAAAGTTGACGATTCGGCTAGGAGCATTGATAGACTTTCGCTTGATGTTGATTCTTTGAAACTTAGGTCTACTCCTCCTAAGCATGATATCAATGAGTCTCTCAAAGCCATGAGAATTTCCATTGATGAGTGCAAAGAAAGAACCGCTAGATTGCGTGCTAAGAAAGATTGCTTTGTAAAAGCGTGTTCTTCTAGTTTCCATGAAAATAATGATGAAGATCTTAAAGTTATTGATGTGTCCCCTATTAGATCTTTGTTTTGCAATATTAATCTTAATAATGATGGGATTGGAGATGAGTCATCTTTAGTTAAAAGGCGTCCCGATGATTCGGAGTTTTTAGATCTTGATGCTAAATTTGGTAAAAGTGGGATTGGAGAGGTCAATACTTTAAATAGCATTGAACCCACTACCTTGGATTTTAAGGAATTTAATTATGATAATTATTCTTTAGAAGATTGTATTTCCTTGTTGCAATCCGTTGTGAATTCTCCTCATGCTTATAGTCAAAACAAAGCTTTTACCAAACATATTGTTGATGCGTTGATGCAATCTTATGATGAAAAACTTAATTTGGAAGTTTCTATACCTAGAAAACGTTATAATGAGTGGGAACCTACTATAAATATTAAAATTAAAGATCATGAGTGTTATGCTTTGTGTGATTTGGGTGCTAGTGTTTCCACAATTCTGAAAACTTTATGTGATATTCTAGGTTTCCATGATCTTGATGATTGCTCTTCAAATTTGCACCTTGAGGACTCCACCATTAAAAAGCCAATGGGAAGGACCAATGATGTTCTCATTATTGCAAATATGAATTTGGTGCTCATGGATTTTATCGTTCTTCACATAGATTGCAATCTTTCATGTCCTATTATTCTTGGTAGACCTTTCCTTAGAACGATTGGTGCGATCATTGATATGAAGGAAGGGAATATTAGATTCCAATTTCCATTAAGGAAAGGGATCGTTCTTCACATAGATTGCAATCTTTCATGTCCTATTATTCTTGGTAGACCTTTCCTTAGAACGATTGGTGTGATCATTGATATGAAGGAAGGGAATATTAGATTCCAATTTCCATTAAGGAAAGGCATGGAGCACTTTCCAAGAAAGAAAGTCAAATTACCTTATGAATCTATCATGCAAGCTACTTATGAATTGAGTGCCAAAGATGGCACCACTTAGATATATCCTCGCTTTTATGCCTAGCTAGGGGCGTTAAACGATAGCGCTAGTTGGGAGGCAACCCAATTTTATCTTTGTTTTTTTTATTCTGTTTAGTAATAAATTTATCATCTACCTTCTGTTTATATGTGTTTTTATATTTTAATTAGTGTTTGTACCAAGTAGAACCTATAGGATAACCTATGGTGATAGTTAATTTGATTCTGCTGAAAAACAGAAACTTTGTGCGCACGAAAATAATTTTAGTAATTCACAGAAATGTGATTTTGTGTTGATTCTTTTTTCTGTAGATCAATAGACAAATTTCCAAGGAGTTCCTATTTTGCTAGGATTTTTAGAGTTTGAGAAGTATTCGATAGTTACAGATTGCTACAAACTGTTCTGTTTTTAACAGATTCTGTTTTTTGTGTGTTGTTTGCTTTTTTTGATGCATCTATGGCTAGTATGTAAGGGTTCGAACCATAGAGAAGTTGGAATACAGTAGGTTTAACACCAATATAAATAAAGAATGAGTTAATTACAGTACCTTATGTAACGCCCCGGATTCGATGCGCCAGGTGTCTGCCAGTTATTCGCCGTCGTTGCCATGTCATTTGCTTGTGTGTTGTATTTTGTCATGTCATCATGTGCATTTCATTTTGCATACGTGTTCGTCTCATGCATCCGAGCCTTTTCCCCGTTGTCCGTTTTGCAATCCGGCACTCCTATGTCATTCGGCGTTCCCCTTTTGTCTCCTGTTGTGAGTGGGTGTTAAACTTTCTCGGAATGGACCGAGTCTTGCCAAGCGGCCTTGGTATACCACCGGTAGACCGCCTGTCAAGTTTCGTGCCATTTGGAGATCGTTTGATACCCCAACGGTTAACCGCGTAACCTGAAACCTCCCCTTTCTCTTTGCAGCCCAACACCCTTCCAAAGTGGCCCAAAACCCATCTAACTCCCCTCCATGCTCTCGGTCGTTCAATCACGACCGCGTGGCCGAAAACCGCTCCTCATTTGGACTCTCCTAGCTCCCGGAATCTATATATATGTCCCCCTCCCCCGAAATTTCCGCAGTCCAAACCCTAGCCCCGCTCCCCTCGCGCGCCGGACATGTCCAGCCCCGCCGGACATGTCCAGCCTCCACATCGCCCGAGCCAATCAGACGCCGCCACCTCAGCGCCGCCACCCCTGCGCCCAATCCCCGCCTGCCACGTCGCCTGTCCGGCTCCCTGCCGCCGCCGCGGCCCGCGGGGCCCGAAGCGGGCCCGCGCGAGCCCGCGCGCCGCCGCCGCCTGGCCCGTCTGCCCGCCCGTGCCCTGCCGCCGCCGGCGCCGCGCCGCTGCGCCGGGAACCCCGCCGCCGCGTCCCTCCGGCC
>NC_041387.1:490606231-490610669 GCF_002162155.2 Triticum dicoccoides
CCGCGCTTGCCGGCCGCCGCCCCGAAGCCCCTCGCCGGCGCCGCCGCTCGCCCCCGCGCCTTCCCCGACGTCGCCCGCGGCCTCCAGCTCCGGCGAGCCGCCGCCCCGTCTCTGGCGCCTCAAAGTCCGTGCCCTCAGCCCCCAGATCCAAATCGAGGTTGACTTTTCCCCTTCCCCAATTTTGCCTAAGTCCCGAATATTTTGTCATTATCATGCCTTGTTCATCATGCCATATCTCTGCATCCGTAGCTCCGTTTCGTGCGTGTAATATGTCAAATTGTTCGCCTCGACGAGTACTTCATTTCATTCCATTGCATCATGTTCATTTGAGGTCATATAGATGCCTGAATCATCGTTGCAAGAGTGCTTCATAATGTTTTCTGCTGTCTGTTAACAGAACATGCACTTTTGTCAGTTTTGCCATGATTGATGTGTGCATCCTATGAGGTTGATGTCTACATGTGTTTTGATCTATGCTATGTCTTCTTTACAGAGGTGCTCACCATGTATTTTTGTGATCAATGTGGTGACTATCACAAGCATGCAAACTAGGCATCGTGATGTTGCTGATTTTAGTCCCTGTTCTGTTGTTATTTTGATGCCATGTAAACTTAATGCTACAGAGAGTTCCATGCATATTTTGAGATACTTCAGTAAGGATGTTTTGAACATATGGTTTTTCTCTAGCCATTCATGCCCTTGGTTGCAATTATGGAGTAGTCTAGCATATCGTTTTTGTGCTCTACTTTTGCTTCAAAATGTTTCCTGGCAGATTGTTTACATGTTATTCAATTTTGCCAAGGTTGTTGTAGTTGATCTTTGCATGCTATGGACTTGTTCTTGCCTTGGTTTGTTTCATAAACATGTCTTCTTGATGATGCTATGCTTATCTTTTCATGCAATGACTTGTGGTGAGTGAATCGAGCTTGTTAAGTAGGGTACTTGCTGTTACTGTTTTGCTAGGCTGAATCTGTTATTTCGTGATCCTATGTAAACCTGCTTCTACTAGTAATTCTATGCATAATCTGGAGATGTTCACTAAATATGTTTTGTTCTACATGTCATGCTCTATCCATCTATGCCCCTGGTTGCATTTATAGCCTGCTGTAGCTTGTTGTTATCTTGCTCCAAAGTTGCTTGATAATGTTGTTGTCAGCCTGTTAACATTAAGTTCACTTGTTGTCATGTGTTTTGCTAGTGTTCCATGTACCCTATGAACTTGCTATTGCCATGCTTAGCTTCTCAAATATATCTTCTTATTATTGGTTGCCTTGCCATGCCATGTATTGCTCTGTGTTGAGTGGTACAAGCTCACCAACATGCCTTCATAATTCTGTTTCTGCCATGTTTGAATCTGTATTATAACTTGCTATGTTTACGTGGGTGCAATCATATTTTCTGATCCTTTTTGGCTTATGGTCAGTAAGGGACTTTGGATCTATGCAATTAGTAGGTTCATGCCATGCCTTTATTTGCCATGATAAGTTCCTGTAACATGTTGTTTGATAGCTCTAAACATTGCAACCTGATGTTAATTTCTGCGAAGTCTGAAACTGATATTATTTGCAATCTTGCCATGTCTGTTTGAGCATGTTCTAGTGATTTCTGGAGATAGCTCAGTGTTGATGTTTTGTTATGCTTTACCTGTACATCATGCCCATGTCTTTTGTTTTCATGTTGAGATGTTGTAGCATGTTGTTTTGATGCTTGCAATATGCCTAGTTGCTGTTTTGGACAGATTGTTGCTATAACTTGTATAGTGTGTGAGTGTTGAACCGTTGCTCCGTTTTGAGTGTGCTCTAATGAAACTTGCTTGATTTTGCATGTAGCTTCATATCATCATGTTGCATCCTTGTTTTGAGGTGTTTGCTTGATGTTTGGGTGCATTTTGCATCAATGCCATGTTTAACTTGTTTTGCTCATATCTTCTAGGCCGTAGCTCCGAACTAAATGATCTTTATATGTAACTTGACTAGAATCTCGTGTAGATCATCTTGGTGCATCTTAACTTGATGTTTAACAACTTGAACATAAGGTTTATTCAGATCTGGACCAATTTCAAAATTTGCATATGAGGACTTACCGGAATTGTTATATGTTGTTCCCGGCCTCATTTAAACTTGCCTTGATGTGTTGTTTTTGTTTGCATCATCTCTTGCCATGAGTAGATTCATGTAGCTTTGTCATGCATCATGCTTGTTGTGCATCATGTCTTGTTCATGTGTGGTGTGTTTACCATGTTGTGTGCTTCTTTTTGATAGTTCCTATTTCGTTGCGATCGTGAGGATTCGTTCGTCTACGCTTGGTTCGGCTTCATCCGTTCGTCTTCTTCATGGACTCGTTCTTCTTCCTTGCGGGATTTCAGGCAAGATGACCGCTACCCTGGATCTCACTACTATCATTGCTATGGTAGTTACTTCGTTCTATCGCTTTGCTGCGCTACCTATCACCTGATTATCATGCCTCCCATATTGCCATGAACCTCTAACCTTTGATACCTTTCCTATGCAAACCGTTGTTTGGCTATGTTACCGCTTTGCTCAGCCCTCTTATAGTGTTGGTAGTTGTAGGTGAAGCTGAAGATTGCTCCATGGTGGACAGGATTTTGGTTGGGATATCACAATATCTCTTATATTATTAATGCATCTATATACTTGGTAAAGGGTGGAAGGCTCGGCCTTATGCCTGGTGTTTTGTTCCACTCTTGCCGCCCCTAGTTTCCGTCATACCGGTGTTATGTTCCCGGATTTTGCGTTCCTTACGCGGTCGGGTGATTTATGGGACCCCCTTGACAGTTCGCTTTGAATAAAACTCCTCCAGCAAGGCCCAACCTTGGTTTTACCATTTGCCTCACCTAGCCCTTTTCCCTTGGGAGTCGCCCTCTCGAGGGTCATCTTTATTTTAGCCCCCCCGGGCGAATGCTTGTCTAAGTGTTGGTCCAAACCGAGCGATGTCTGGCGCCCCCTGGGCAACCAGGGTCTATGCCAACCCGACGTCTGCCTCATCCGGTGTGCCCTGAGAACGAGATATGTGCAGCTCCTATCGGGATTTGTCGGCACAGCGGGAGGCTTTGCTGGTCTTGTTTTACCATTGTCGGAATGTCTTGTAAACCGGGATTCCAAGTCTGATCGGGTCTTCCTGGGAGAAGGTATATCCTTCGTTGATCGCGAGAGCTTATCATGGGCTAAGTTGGGACACCCCTGCAGGGTATAATCTTTCGAAAGCCGTGCCTGCGGTTATAGGCAGATGGGAATTTGTTAATGTCCGGTTGTAGATAACTTGACACCAGATCCGAAGTAAAACGCATCAACCGCGTGTGTAGCCGTGATGGTCTCTTCTCGGCGGAGTCCGGGAAGTGAACACGGTCTTTGGGTTATGCTTGACGTAAGTAGGAGTTCAGGATCACTTCTTGATCATTACTAGTTGACGACCATTCATTTTGCTCTCTTCTCGCTCTTATTTGCGTATGTTAGCCACCATATCATGCTTAGTCGCTGCTGCAACCTCACCACTTTACCCCTTCCTTTTCCTATTAAGCTTTGCTAGTCTTGATACCCGTGGTAATGGGATTGCTGAGTCCTTGTGGCTCACAGATTACTACAACAACAGTTGCAGGTACAGGTTGTGCGATGATCATGATGCGAGAGCGATACTTGCTTGCGTTGAGTTCTTCTTCTGCTTCTTCTTCGATCAGGGATAGGTTCCAGGTCGGCAGCCTGGGCTAGCAGGGTGGATGTCGTTTGAGTTTCTGTTTGTGTTTCATCCATAGTCGGATGGTGCTCTTATGTAAGATGATGTTGTATTCGTGTGGCATTGTATGTCTCTTGTATGTATCCCCATCTATTATGTAATGTTGATGTAATGATATCCACCTTGCAAAAGCGTTTCAATATGCGGTTCTATCCTTGGTGGGACCTTCGAGTCTCTTTAGGATAGTATCGCATATTGGGCGTGACAAGTTGGTATCAGAGCCTCGACCGACCTTAGGAGCCCCCCTTGATTGATCGTGTAGTTTGGCCGTTGTTGAGTCTAGAAGAAAACTGTTTTTGGAGTCTAGCTATATCGGAGAGTAGGAATTCTTTTTACTCCTCTGCCCCTTCGTCGCTCTGGTAAGGAATCTTGATGTAGGTGTTTTGAATTACTCCTCTTCCCCTTCAAATTTTTCTTTAGGTTCACGCAGTTGGTTTTCCAATCGTTGTTTCTCATCTCTTTTCATCCGGTGCATTTCTCGTCAAGTTGACTCGAGCCCTTTCTTCTTCGAGTTCAATCCTCAGTTGTTTTCTTTCCCACCCGCCCACCCCTTTTCTTCTTGGAACCGGAGTTCGTAATCGAGTATCCATCCTACTCATGCGAAGTCTTTGCCTTCTTTCCTCAATGATTTCAACCGGTGTTTTCTCTTCAAGATATTCATCAATTTCCCCTTCCAAGTTGCCTTTGT
>NC_041387.1:490610861-490660120 GCF_002162155.2 Triticum dicoccoides
GGAGTTTGAGTCTCATTCGATCATCAATTTTCATTCGTACGGAGCCTCTTCAGTCTTTCCTCAATCATTTCAACCGGTGAATTCTCGTCTTGTTTGTCATTCTTCATCTCTTTTTCTTTTCCGGTGGATTCAATTCAAGTTTTCGGTAGATCATATCTTTTCCCTCGGCTCAAGTGTTTTCCTTGCTCATTTGCATCTCGCCATTCAATCATTCCGGAGTTCGGAAGACATCTCAGGAGATTCGTCTGTGTTCCAATTAATTCGAGGTTGTCACCTCATTCAAATATTTCAATTGTTCCGGTGCTTCATTTATCTGTTCAACCATCCTTTCCAACGGTGTTTTTCTCATCAGTGAGCCATAACCCACAGGTCTTTTTCCAGGATCTTACCTGACTCTTCTAATTTCCCCGGAGTTATTCTCAAATTCTTTTCAAGTCTGACGTAAGAATGGATCCCATCAGTCAGAGTTTTTTTTCCAAGATCAATTTCAAATCATTTCATTGTTGGCTCAACCTTTTCGGTTTTCATTCTTCCGGAGTATCTTAGTAATTTTGGTGTTGTTTCTCATCGTCATTTGTAGACCGAAGAAAAGTTTTCCTCTAAGTCTTGCCCGTTCTCTCGAAGATTCGTGGTTCTAGCTTCATGTTATCCTCTCGAATTATTTCAGTTTGTCAGATATTCTCTCTTAACCATCCGGAGTATGTCAGAAGTTGTTTTTCCGTTTCTTTCACCGAAGGCCATCATTTCAGCTACCGTTATTGAAATATCCCGGTGCTTCGCTCAAATGTTCTTTAATCATCTTATTATCTCTTTGTTCTTTTGCATCTAAATCCCCTCTAACATCTTTGTTCCTTCTAATTCTTCCCGGTGATTCATTCTCGTTCGTCAGTCATTTTCGAATTCTTACGGTGGTTCGTTCAAGATTCTTTTTCTTTCATTATCATTTCAATCCATTCGTTCTTCCAATCCTACCAGTGGTTCATGAAGACTTTCCCAAGTTTTGCGCCATATTTCCCCTTAATCCTTTTTCAAGAAAAATAAGTAGTATGCAAAATCCATATTGTCATCAATTTAATTTGATGAAGGATAATCATACAATAAATCTATTCTTATTTCATCCAAGTGATTAATCCTTTCCTTCGGAGTTTGTTCTTAATGAATAAATTCTAGTTCCAATTGTTTTCATCTTTTCTTTTCCGGAGTTCAAATTTCCTCGACCATCTCGTCGGAAACCCCATCTAAATCATCGCAATGCTCATCTTATTCTTTCATCCTTCAATTTTATCTCATCATCCTTTTGTCACCGGAGTTCTTCATGGTGGTTCTTCATGATTTAGTTTAGCTGTAATGCCCCGGATTCGATGCGCCAGGTGTCTGCTAGTTATTCGCCGTCGTTGCCCTATCATTTGCTTGCGTGTTGTATTTTGTCATGTCATCATGTGCATTTCATTTTGCATACGTGTTCGTCTCATGCATCCGAGCCTTTTCCCCGTTGTCCGTTTTGCAATCCGGCACTCCTGTGTCATCCGGCATTCCCCTTTTGTCTCCTGTTGTGAGTGGGTGTTAAACTTTCTCTAAATGGACCAAGTCTTGCCAAGCGGCCTTGGAATACCACCGGTAGACCGCCTGTCAAGTTTCGTGCCATTTGGAGGTCGTTTGATACCCCAACGGTTAACCGCGTAGCCCGAAAACTCCCCTTTCTCTTTGCAGCCCAACACCCTTCCAAAGTGGCCCAAAACCCATCTAACTCCCCTCCATGCTCTCGGTCGTTCGATCATTATCGCGTGGCCCAAAACCGCTCCTCATTTGGACTCTCCTAGCTCCCGGAATCTATATATATGTCCCCCTCCCCCGAAACTTCCGCAGTCCAAACCCTAGCCCCGCTCCCCTCACGCGCCGGACATGTCCAGCCTCCACGTCGCCCGAGCCAATCAGACGCCGCCACCTTAGCGCCGCCGCCGCTGCGCCCAATCCCGGCTGCCACGTCGCCTGTCCGGCTCCTCCCCGCCGCCGCGGCCCGCAGGGCCCGAAGCGGGCCCGCGCGCCGCCGCTGCCTGGCCCGTCTGCCCGCCCGTGCCCGGCGCCCTGCCCGACCGCCGCCGGCGCCGCGCCGCCGCGCCGGGAACCCTGCCGCCGCGTCCCTCCGGCCGGCCCCCGAGCCTCCTCCGCCGGCCCCTCGCCTTCCCTTCGCCGTGCTCGCCGCTGGCCGCCCGGTTCCTCCCGCGCCGCCGCCCGGCCTCGCCAACGCCGCCTCCCTCCGCGCCGGCCGCGCTCGCCAGCCGCCGCCCTGAAGCCCCTCGCCGGCGCCGCCGCTCGCCCCTGCGCCTTCCCCGACGTCGCCCGCGGCCTCCAGCTCCGGTGAGCCGCCGCCCCGTCTCCGGCGCCTCGAAGTCCGTGCCCTCAGCCCCCAGATCAAAATCGAGGTTGACTTTTTCCCATCCCCGATTTTGCCTAAGTCCCGAATATTTTATCATTATCATGCCTTGTTCATCATGCCGTATCTCTGCATCCATAGCTCCGTTTCGTGCGTGTAATATGTCAAATTGTTCGACTCGACGAGTACTTCATTCCATTCCATTGCATCATGTTCATTTGAGGTCATATAGATGCCTGAATCATTGTTGCAAGAGTGCTTCATAATGTTTTCTGCTGTCTGTTAACAGAACATGCACTTTTGTCATTTTTGCCATGATTGATGTGTGCATTCTATGAGGTTGATGTCCACATGTGTTTTGATCTATGCTATGTCTTCTTTACATAGGTGCTTACCATGTATTTTTGTGATCAATGTGGTGACTAGCACAAGCATGCAAACTAGGCATCGTGATGTTGCTGATTTTAGTCCCTGTTCTGTTGTTATTTTGATGCCATGTAAACTTGATGCTACAAAGAGTTCCATGCATATTTTGAGATACTTCAGTAAGGATGTTTTGAACATATGGTTTTTCTATAGCCATTCATGCCCTTGGTTGAAATTATGGAGTAGTCTAGCATATCATTTTCGTGCTCTACTTTTGCTTCAAAATGTTTCCTGGCAGATTGTTTACATGTTATTCAATTTTGCCAAGGTTGTTGTAGTTGATCCTTGCATGCTATGGACTTGTTCTTGCCTTGGTTTGTTTCATAAACATGTCTTCTTGATGATGCTATGCTTATATTGTCATGCAATGACTTGTGGTGAGTGAATCGAGCTTGTTACGTTGGGTACTTGCTGTTACTGTTTTGCTAGGCTGAATCTGTTATTTCGTGATGCTATGTAAACCTGCTTCTACTAGTCATTCTATGCATAATCTGGAGATGTTCACTAAATATGTTTTGTTCTACATGTCATGCTCTATCCATCTATGCCCTGGTTGCATTTATAGCCTGCTGTAGCTTGTTTTTATCTTGCTCCAAAGTTGCTTGATAATGTTGTTGTCAGCCTGTTAACATTAAGTTCAGTTGTTGTCATGTGTTTTGCTAGTGTTCCATGTACCCTATGAACTTGCTATTGCCATGCTTAGCTTCTCAAATATATCTTCTTACTGTTGGTTGCCTTGCCATGCCATGTATTGCTCTGTGGTGAGTGGTACAAGCTCACCAACATGCCTTCATAATTCTGTTTCTGCCATGTTTGAATCTGTATTATAACTTGCTATGTTTACGTGGGTGCAATCATATTTTCTGATCCTTTTTGCCTTATGGTTAGTAAGGGACTTTTGATCTATGCAATTAGTAGGTTCATGCCATGCTTTTGTTTGCCATGATAAGTTCCTGTAACATGTTGTTTGATAGATCTAAACATTGCAACCTGATGTTAATTTCTGCATAGTCTGAAACTGATATTATTTGCAATCTTGCCATGTGTGTTTGAGCATGTTCTAGTGATTTCTGGAGATAGCTCAGTGTTCATGTTTTGTTATGCTTTACCTGTACATCATGCCCATGTCTTTTGTTTTCATGTTGAGATGCTGTAGCATGTTGTTTTGATGCTTGCAATATGCCTAGTTGCTGTTTTGGACAGATTGTTGCTATAACTTGTATAGTGTGTGAGTGTTGAACCGTTGCTCCGTTTTGAGTGTGCTCTATATGAAACTTGCTTGATTTTGCATGTAGCTTAATATCATCATGTTGCATCCTTGTTTTGAGGTGTTTGCTTGATGTTTGGGTGCATTTTGCATCAATGTCATGTTTAACTTGTTTTGCTCATATCTTCTAGGCCGTAGCTCCGAACTAAATGATCTTTATATGTAACTTGACTAGAATCTCGTGTAGATCATCTTGGTGCATCTTAACTTGATGTTTAACAACTTGAACATAAGGTTTATTCAGATCTGGACCAATTTCGAAATTTGCATATGAGGACTTACCGGAATTGTTATATGTTGTTCCCGGCCTCATTTAAACTTGCCTTGATGTGTTGTTCTTGTTTGCATCATCTCTTGCCATGAGTAGCTTCATGTACCTTTGTCATGCATCATGCTTGTTGTGCATCATGTCTTGTTCATGTGTGGTGTGTTTACCATGTTGTGTGCTTCTTTTTGATAGTTTCTGTTTCGTTGTGAACATGAGGATTCGTTCGTCTACGCTTGGTTCGGCTTCATCCGTTCGTCTTCTTCATGGACTCGTTCTTCTTCCTTGCGGGATTTCAGGCAAGATGACCGCTACCCTGGATCTCACTACTATCATTCCTATGCTAGTTGCTTCGTTCTATCGCTTTGCTGCGCTACCTATCACCTGTTTATCATGCGTTCCATATTGCCATGAACCTCTAACCTTTGATACCTTTCGTATGCAAACCATTGTTTGGCTATGTTACCGCTTTGCTCAGCCCTCTTATAGCGTTGCTAGTTGCAGGTGAAGTTGAAGATTGCTCCATGGTGGAAAGGATTTTGGTTGGGATATCACAATATCTCTTATATTATTAATGCATCTATATACTTGGTAAAGGGTGGAAGGCTCGGCCTTATGCCTGGTGTTTTGTTCCACTCTTGCCGCCCCTAGTTTCCATCATACCGGTGTTATGTTCCCGGATTTTGCGTTCCTTACGCGGTCGGGTGATTTATGGGACCCCCTTGACAGTTTGCTTTGAATAAAACTCCTCCAGCAAGGCCCAACCTTGGTTTTACCATTTGCCTCACCTAGCCCTTTTCCCTTGGGAGTCGCCCTCTCGAGGGTCATCTTTATTTTAGCCCCCCCGGGCCAATGCTTGTCTAAGTGTTGGTCCAAACCGAGCGATGTCCGGCGCCCCCTGGGCAACCAGGGTCTATGCCAACCCAATGTCTGGCTCATCCGGTGTGCCCTGAGAACGAGATATGTGCAGCTCCTATCGGGATTTGTCGGCACAGCGGGAGGCTTTGCTGGTCTTGTTTTACCATTGTCGAAATGTCTTGTAAACCGGGATTCCGAGTCTGGCCGGGTCTTCCTGGGAGAAGGTATATCCTTTGTTGATCGCGAGAGCTTATCATGGGCTAAGTTGGGACACCCCTGCAGGGTATAATCTTTCGAAAGCCGTGCATGCGGTTATAGGTAGATGGGAATTTGTTAATGTCCGGTTGTAGATAACTTGACACCAGATCCGAAGTAAAATGCATCAACCACGTGTGTAGCCGTGATGGTCTCTTCTCGGCGGAATCCGGGAAGTGAACACGGTCTTTGGGTTATGCTTGACGTAAGTAGGAGTTCAGGATCACTTCTTGATCATTACTAGTTGACGACCGTTCCTTTTGCTCTCTTCTCGCTCTTATTTGCGTATGTTAGCCACCATATCATGCTTAGTCGCTGCTGCAACCTCACCACTTTACCCCTTCCTTTTCCTATTAAGCTTTGCTAGTCTTGATACCCGTGGTAATGGGATTGCTGAGTCCTCGTGGCTCACAGATTACTACAACAACAGTTGCAGGTACAGGTTGTGCGATGATCATGACGCGAGAGCGATGCTTGCTTGCGTTGAGTTCTTCTTCTGCTTCTTCTTCGATCAGGGATAGGTTCCAGGTCGGTAGCCTGGGCTAGCAGGGTGGATGTCGTTTGAGTTTCTGTTTGTGTTTCATCCATAGTCGGATGGTGCTCTTATGTAAGATGATGTTGTATTCGTGTGGCATTGTATGCCTCTTGTATGTATCCCCATCTATTATGTAATGTTGATGTAATGATATCCTTCTTGCAAAAGCGTTTCAATATGCGGTTCTATCCTTGGTGGGACCTTTGAGTCTCTTTAGGATAGTATCGCATATTGGGCGTGACACCTTATGTGGTGGTTTTGCTTTCTTGCACTAACGGAGCTTATGAGATTTCCTGTTGAGTTTTGTGTTGTGAAGTTTTCAAGTTTTGAGTAAAGATTTGATGGATTGTGGAATAAGGAGTGGCAAGATCCTAAGCTTGGGGATGACCCAGGCACCCCAAGATATTTAAGAATAGCCAAAATCCTAAGTTTGGGGATGCCCCGGAAGGCATCCCCTCTTTCGTCTCCGTCTATCGGTAACTTTACTTGGAGCTATATTTTTATTCGCCACATGATATGTGTTTTTCTTAGAGCGTCGTGTATGATATTAGTCTTTGCTTTTTAGTTTACCACAATCATCCTTGCTCTACACATCTTTTGGTATAAGCCCACTTGATTAGAATTTATTAGAATACTCTATGTGCTTCACTTATATCTTTTGAGCTAGATAATTTTTTCTCTAGTGCTTCACTTATATCTTTTAGAGCACGGCGGTGGCTTAACTTTGAAGAAATTGTTGATCTCCCATGGTTCACTTATATTATTTTGAGAGTCTTTTAGAACAACATGGTATTTGCTATGGTTATAAATTTGGTCCTAGAATGATGAGCATCCAAGTTGGGTATAATAAAAACTATCATAGAAAGTGCATTAAACACTAGGATCAATTTGATGCTTGATAATCGTTTTGAGATATGAAGGTGATAATATTAGAGTCATGCTAGTTGGGTAATTATGAAATTGAGAAATACTTGTGTTGAAGTTGGCAAGTCCCGTAGCATGCACGTATGGTAAAAGTTGTGTGACAAATTTGTTGCATGAGGTGCTCTTTTAATTGTCTTCCTTATGAGTGGAGGTCGGGATCGTGCGATGGTTAAATCCTACCAACCCTTCCCTTAGGAGCATGCGTAGTAGTACTTTGCTTCGAGGGCAAGTAAACTTTTGCAATAAGTATATGAGTTCTTTATGACTAATGTGAGTCCATGGATATACACACACTCACCCTTCCACTTTGCTAGCCTCTATTATGCCGTGCAACTTTCGCCGGTATCATGCACCCATTATTTACCTTCCTCAAAACAGCCACCATACCCCCTATTATGGCATTCTCATAGCCATTCCGAGATAAATTTCCATGCAACTTTCCACCGTTTCGTTTATTATGACACGTTCCATCATTGTCATATTGCTCTTTGCATGATCATGTAGTTGACATTGTATTTGTGGCAAGGCCACTTTCATAATTTTTCGTACATGTCACTCTTGATTCATTGCATATCCCGGTACACTGCCGGAGGCATTCATATAGAGTCATATTTTGTTCTAAGTGTTGAGTTGTAATTCTTGACTTGTAAGTAAATAAAAGTGTGATGATCTTCATTATTAGAGCATTGTCCCAAGTGATGAAAGAATGATGAAGGCTATGATTCCCCCACAAGTCAGGATGAGGCTTCAGACTTCAAATAAAAAAAGAGGCCAAAGTGCCCACTAAATAAAAAAAGAAAAAAAGGAAAAAAAATAAAAAAAGGAAAAAATGAGAGAAAAAGAGAGAAGGGACAATGCTACTATCTCTTTTCCACACTTGTGCTTCAAAGTAGCACCATGATCTTCATGATAGAGAGTCTCCTATGTTGTCACTTTCATATACTAGTGGGAATTTTTCATTATAGAACTTGGCTTGTATATTCCAATGATGGGCTTCCTCAAAATGCCCTAGGTCTTCGTGAGCAAGCGAGTTGGATGCAACCCACTTAGTTTCTTTTGTTGAGCTTGCATACATTTATAGCTCTAGTGCATCCGTTGCATGGCAATCCCTACTCACTCACATTGATATCTATTGATGGGCATCTCCATAGCCCGTCGATACGCCTAGTTGATGTGAGACTATCTTCTCCCTTTTTGTCTTCACAACCACCACCATATACCACATATAGTGCTATTTCCATGGCTTGCGCTCATGTATTGCGTAAGAGTTGAAAAAGCTGAAGCGCGTTAAAAAGTATGAACCTATTGCTTGGCTGAAACCGGGGTTGTGCATGATGGGAGTATTTTGTGTAATGAAAATGAAGCATGGCCTAACTATTTGATTTTGTAGGGATAATCTTTCTTTGGCTAAGCTATTTTGATAAGACATGATTATTTGTTAGTATGCTTGGAAGTATTATTATTATTTATGTTTTATAAGCTTTTATCTTGAATCATTTGGATCTGAACAATCATGCCACAATAAAGAAAATTACATTGCGAATTATGCTAGGTAGCATTCCACATCAAAAATTCTGTTTTTATCATTTACCTACTCGAGGACGAGCATGAATTAAGCTTGGGGATGCTTGATACGTCTCCAATGTATCTATAATTTTTGATTGTTCCATGCTATTATATTACTTGTTTTGGATGTTTATGGGCTTTACTTTACACTTTTATATCATTTTTAGGACTAACCTATTAACCGGAGGCCCAGCCCATATTGCTATTTTTTTTGCCTATTTCAGTATTTAGAAGAAAAGGAATATCAAACGGAGTCCAAACGGAATGAAACCTTCGGGAGCGATCTTTTTGGAACAAACGTGATCCAGAGGACTTGGAGTGGAAGTCAAGAAATAAACAAGGCGGCCACGAGGGTGGAGGGCGCCCCCCTACTAGGCGTGCCCCCCTGTCTCGTGGGCCCCTCCGGCGTCCACCGACCTACTTCTTCCTCCTATATATACCCATGTACCCCGAAAACATCAGAAGCGACCACGAAAAACTATTTCCACCGCCATAACCTTCTATATCCGCGAGATCCCATCTTGGAGCCTTCGCCGGCGCTTCGTCAGAGGGGGAATCAATCACGGAGGGCCTCTACATCATCCCCAAGGCCTCTCCGATGAGTTGTGAGTAGTTTACCATAGACCTTCGGGTCAATAGTTATTAGTTAGATGGCTTCTTCTCTCTATTTGAATTTCAATACAATGTTCTCCTTGATCTTCTTGCAGATCTATTCGATGTAACTCTTTTTGCGGTGTGTTTGTCGAGATCCGATGAATTGTGGGTTTGTGATTAAGTTTATCTATGAGAAATATTTGAATCTCCTCTGAATTATTTTATGTGTGATTAAGTTATCTTTGCAAGTCTCTTCGAATTATCAGTTTGGTTTGGCCTACTAGATTGATCTTTCTTGAAATGGGAGAAGTGCTTAGCTTGGGTTCAATCTTGCGGTGTCCTTTCCCAGCGACAACAGGGGCAGCAAGGCACGTATTGTATTGTTGCCATCGAGGATAAAAAGATGGGGTTTATATCATATTGCATGAGTTTATCCCTCTACATCATGTTATGTTTCTTAATGCGTTAGTCTATTCTTTATGAACTTAATACTCTAGATGCATGCTGGATAGCGGTTGATGTGTGGAGTAATAGTAGTAGATGCAGGCAGGAGTCGGTCTACTTGTCACGGACGTGATGCCTATATACATGATCATGCCTAGATAATCTCATAATTATTTGCTTTTCTATCAATTGCTCGACAGTAATTTGTTCACCCACCGTAATACTTATGCTATCTTGAGAGAAGCCACTAGTGAAACCTATGGCCCCCAGATCTATCTCTTATCATATAAGCTTTCAATCTACTTTTATTTGCATCTTTACTTTTCCTATCTATATCATAAAATACCAAAAATCTATTTATTTTATCATATTATCTCTATCAGATCTCACTTTCGCAAGTGGCCGTGAAGGGATTGACAACCCCTTTATTGTGTTGGTTGCGAGTTCTTGTTTGTTTGTGTAGGTGCGTGGGACTTTTGAGGAGCCTCCTACTGGATTGATACCTTGATTCTCAAAAACTGAGGGAAATACTTACGCTACTATTGCTGCATCACCCTTTCCTCTTCAAGGAAAACCAACGCAAGCTCAAGATGTAGCACTTCTCCTCGGGGACAGAGGGCGCGGTCAGCACCATCTCGTACCAGGCGGCACCGACAGCTGGAGCTAGATCCTTGGTCTTCTCAGTTGCCATTGGGCAGAAGGTTGGAGGAGAGAATTGGCAGATCCGGTGAGTTCTTTCGGTGTTAGGAGAAGGGCATTCGGAGCAAGACGAAGGGAAGGCAATGAAATCACAGCAGCAGACGTCACCTCTTTTGTTAGACGGAAATAGTTGCCGAGGCGGTTAGGGGCTGCGGCGCTCCGCACTTGCCCTTTGGCTTCGCCTGGAAGCCAAGTCCGAGCGTGCCTTGGGCCCGGGGGCTACTGTTGGCATTCTGGATATGGGGGTATCCAGACTTGCCTGCCTGCGGCCCACGGCGTGGTTCTATCGATGGCCTGGTATGGCCCAGCTTCAACATCAACGATTCAAGACCCTCGTGAGGCAGACGACACCAAGACCCTCGAGGGGATCGGCCTCTTCAAGCTGGCTCCCGAGGGGCGGAGAGTTCTATGCAAGGTGCCCCTCACGAGGCTCAACTAACGTGAGCCATGATGACCAAGGCCAGGCGGGCGCCAGCAGGCGTAGAGCGCCAGTTTCCTCTTCGGTGCAAGGGAGGCAAGCCACAGACGTGGAGTCCCAAGGAATCTGCCAAAGGTTTCCACTCTGGTGCAACAAGACCAAGACCACCAGGACGACAGGATGGAGGTCATCACCGAGCCCACCGCTGCGTCACGACCAGGGGCTTTTTACATGCGAAGACCACTTTAGTCAGGATAAGCTGTACTACTTGTCCCCTTTCAAATCCGACTGTTGTGGGATCCCTTCCCGCCAACATTTGGGAAGAGGACCAAGGCCACTATAAATAGAACTTATCCACCACCATAGAGGAGGGGATCAAATTCAGAGCAAGGGGAAGAGATCCACTTTCCCCTGACCACCTCACCATCTCTCTTGAGCTCAAGAACACCTCACCTCCCGAGGCCAGTTCATCCACTGTACTAGTTCATCCTCAGCCCTTCGAGGCAATCCACCAATGTCGGCGTTCTGGGGACGGGGGTCCCCAGACTTGCCTGCCTGCAGCCCGCGGCATAGCTCCACCAGTGGCCCTGTATGTCCCGTCTTCGTCAACCAACACTCAAGACACTCACGAGGGGCCAAGCCTCACGAGGCGAGCGACACAAGGCCTCCTCAGGAGCGGCCTCACCAGGCAGGCTCGCGAGACGGCGGAGAGATCAAGGCAAGGGGTACCTCGTGAGGTTCCCGTGATGCAAGCCATGACGACCAAGGCCAGGCGGGTGCCAGCATGTAGTGTCCTCGTTTCCCCTTTGGTGCTAAGGAGTCAAGCGCAGGCGCGGAGTACCGAGGCATCAGGCAAAGGTTTCCATATCGGTGCAACAAGACCAAGACCAGCAGGACGGCAGGACGGAGGTCATCATGGAGCCCAAGATGGCATCACCACCGGCGCCTTTGATAGGCAAAGACCACCTTTAGTCAGGATACCTTGTACTAGTTGTCCCCTTTCAAATTGGCCATTGTTGGATCCCTTCCCGCTCAATATTTGGGGAGAGGACCAGGGCCTCTATAAATAGGACTAGCCACCATAGTAGAAGGGGGACGGACAGACAACTAATCAGACGAAGACGAACTCAGTTCATCCTCGCATCCACCAAGCACGAGAACACATCTCCTCAGGAGGCTATTCTTCCCTTGTACTGTTCATCATCAGCCCAAGAGGCAATCCACCACCACCACACTGGAGTAGGGTATTACACCACAACGATGGCCCGAACCAATATAAATCTTGTGTTGTGAGTTCATCGAGCTAAGCTTAGAGATCGCGGCGAGACTGAGGGCGAGATTCGGTAGGGGGAAATCTTCATGCGCACCCCAGTGTTCGAACCTCAAGGGTTTTGCCGGAACCCTAAATCCGACATTTGGCGCGCCAGGTAGGGGTGTGCCGGAGCTTTTCCTTTTGACGGCCCGCACTCCACCAACACCGCGCTTCACCCTCATGGCGGACATCGCACCTCTGGCCCCGGCGACGGATGCGAGTGCTAGGGCCAGGGGGCTCCAAGCCTTGGCCCCCACCTTACAGCGGGTGCAGTGGCCACCCAAGTTCAAGCCAGAGATGCTGCGGCGCTACGACGGCATGGCGGACCAGATGGTTTTCCTGCTGGCATACGAGGAAGCCGTACTCAAGGCCAGGGGCGACGACAAGGTCATGGTCAACTTGCTTCCCATGGCCCTTACTGGCGTCCCGCGCGCCTGGCTGCTCAACCTTTCTGGGTCCATGGTGGCATCTTGGGAGGAGATGCGCAGTCTCTTTGCTGCATGCTTCACGGCTCCGGCGCCCCACGCGGTCGCGGCCCTCCTCGGCGGCTCACAAGCGCCACCCTCAGACCACCACGCCAAGCCGTTCTTTCGCCAGATCAGCATCGCCCTCGCGCGGCAAGGAGCTCCTCTGGGTTGGGTGGCGCCCAAGGCTGACCTGACCTTCAGCTCGGAAGATCACCCCGTCACCACCGCCTGCTCGGGTGCGCTCCCGATGCTCTGCATGCCCACCATCTGCCACGTGGCTATCACCAAAACCCTCATCGACGGTGGTGCAGGCCTCAACGTGCTCTCGGTGGAGGCCTTCAGCCTCCTCCATGTATCGCTGGAGCAGCTCCATCCCAGCAAGCCCTTCTCAAGCGTCTGATGTCTACTACACAACCTTCTTCTTGTAGACGTTGTTGGGCCTACAAGTGCACAGGTTTGTAGGACAATAGCAAATTTCCCTCAAGTGGATGACCTAAGGTTTATCCATCCGTAGGAGGGGTAGGATGTAGATGGTCTCTCTCAAACAACCCTGCAACAAAATAACAAAGAGTCTCTTGTGTCCCAACACACTCAATACAATGTTAAATTGTATAGGTGCACTAGTTCGGCGAAGAGATGGAGATACAAGTGCAAAATAGATAGTAGATATAGGTTTTTGTAATCTGAAATAATAAAAACAGCAAGGTAACGAGCGATAAAAGTGAGCGTAAATGGTATTGCAATGGTAGGAAACAAGGCCTAGGGTTCATACTTTCACTAGTGCAAGTTCTCTCAACAATAATAACATAGATAGATCATATAACAAGCCCTCAACATGCAACAAAGAGTCACTCCAAAGCCACTAATAGCGGAGAACAAACGTAGAGATTATGGTAGGGTACGAAACCACCTCAAAGTTATTCGTTCGGATCGATCTATAAAAGAGTTCGTACTAGAATAACACCTTAAGACACAAATCAACCAAAACCCTAATGTCACCTAGATACTCCATTGTCACCTCAAGTATCTGTGGGCATGATTATACGATATGCATCACACAATCTCAGATTCATCCAACCAACATAAAAGTACTTCAAAGAGTGCCCCAAAGTTTCTACCAGAGAGTCAAGAACGTGTGCCAACCCCTATGCATAGGTTCATGGGTGGAACCCGCAAGTTGGTCACCAAAACATACATCAAGTGGCACATGATATCCCATTGTCACCACAGATAATCACGGCAAGACATACATCAAGTGTTCTCATAAAGACTCAATCCGATAAGATAACTTCAAAGGGGAAACTCAATTCATCACAAGAGAGTAGAGGGGGAGAAACATCATAAGATCCAACTACAATAGCAAAGCTCGGGATACATCAAGATCGTGCCATAGAGGGAACACGAGAGAGAACACGCGCGAGAGAGATGAAACACATAGCTATTGGTACATACCCTCAGCCCCGAGGGTGAACTACTCCCTCCTCGTCATGGATAGCGCCGGGATGATGAAGATGGCCTTCGGTGATGGGATCCCCCTCCGGCAGGGTGCCAGAACAGGGTCCCGATTGGTTTTTGGTGGCTACAGAGGCTTGCGGCGGTGGAACTCCCAGTCTATCTTCTGTTCTGGAAGTTTTAGGGTACGTAGGTATATATGGGTGAAAGGAGAACATCGGTGGAGCTACGGGGGCCCCGCGAGGCAGGGGGATGCGCCCAGGGGGGGGGGCGCCCCCACCCTCGTGAGCACCTCCCGTATCTTCTGACATGGGGTCCAAGTCCATTAGGTGGGTTTCCTTCCAAAAATAACTTCTCCAGTTGATTTCGTTCCGTTATGACTCCGTCTGATATTCCTTTTCCTCGAAACACTGAAATAGGCATAAAACAACAAATCTGGGCTGGGCCTCCGGTTAATAGGTTAGTACCAAAAATAATATAAAGTGGATAATAAAACCCAATATTGCCTAAAACAGTAGATAAAGTAGCATGGAGCAATAAAAAATTACAGATACGTTGGAGACGTATCAAGCATCCCCAAGCTTAATTCCTGCTCGTCCTCGAGTAGGTAAATGATAAAAAAGAATTTTTGATGCGGAGTGATACTTTGGCATAATTTCAATGTAAATCTTCTTAATTGTGATATGAATATTCAGATTCGAAAGATTCAAGACAAAAGTTCATATTGACACAAAAATAATAATACTTCAAGCATACTAATCAAAGCAATCATGTCTTCTCAAATAGCATGGCAAAAGAAAGTTCATCCCTACAAAATCATATAGTTAGGCTATGCTTCATTTTCGTCACACAAAGATGTTCCCAACTTCTATACCCCCGATGACAAGCCAAGCAATTGTTTCATACTCAAATAATCTCAAACTTTTTCAACCTTCACGCAATACATGAGCGTGAGCCATGGATATAGCACTATGGGTGGAATAGAATATGATGATGGGGATTGTGTGGAGAAGACAAAAAGGAGAAAGTCTCACATTGACAAGGATAATCAACGGGCTATGGAGATGCCCATCAATTGATGTCAACATGAGGAGTAGGGATTGCCATGCAACGGATGCACTAGAGCTATGAATGCTCAACAAAACTAGTGGGTGTGCATCCAACTCGCTTGCTCATGAAGACCTAGGGCATTTGAGGAAGCCCATCGTAGGAATATACAAGCCAAGTTCTATAATGAAAAATTCCCACTAGTATAAAAAGACAACTTATGAGACTCACTACATGAAGAACAAGGTGCTACTTTGAAGCACAATATATGAGACTCACCAGATGAAGAACAAGGTGCTACTTTGAAGCAGAAGTGTGGAAAAAGATAGCATTGCCCTTTTTTCTTTTCTCTTTTTTTTTCTTTCTTTCTTTTTTCTTTTTTTGGGCCTTTCCTTTTTTATTTTGGCCTTTCTTCTTTTTTCTTCTTTTTTTCTTTTTGGGCAATGCTCTAATAATGATGATCATCACACTTCTATTGATTACAACATAAGGATTACAACTCGAAACTAGAACAAGATATGACTCTATATGAATGCCTCCGGCGGTGTACCGGGATGGTGCAATGAATCAAGAGTGAGATGTATGAAAAATAATGAATGGTGGATTTGCCACAAATACAATGTCAACTACATGATCATGCAATGGCAATATGACAAAAGTAATGTATGTCATGATGATGATGATGGAAGTTGCATGGCAATATATCTTGGAATGGCTATGGAAATGCCATAATAGGTAGGTATGGTGGCTGTTTTGAGGAAGATATAAGGAGGTTTATGTGTGATAGAGCGTATCGTATCATGGGGTTTGGATGCACCGGCGAAGTTTGCACCAACTCTCAAGGTGAGAAAGGGCAATGCACGATACCGAAGAGGCTAGCAAAGGCGGAAAGGTGAGAGTGCGTATAATCCATGGACTCAACATTAGTCAAAAGAACTCATATACTTATTGCAAAAATTTAGAAGTCATCAAAAATCAAGTACTACGCACATGCTCCTAGGGGTATAGATTGGTAGGAAAAGACCATCACTCGTCCCGACCGCCACTCATAAGGATGCACAAGCCAAGTACACTTCATGTTTCAAATTTGTTACACAACTTTAACCATACGTGCAGGCTACGGGACTTGCTAACTTCAACACAAGCATTTCTCAAATTCACAATCACCCAACTAGCACGACTTTTATATTATCACCTCCATATCTCAAAACAATTAACAAGCATCAAACTTATCTTAGTATTCAATTCACTCAAAAGAAAGTTTCACGTATCTTGAACACTAAGTATATTAACATTAAGCAAATTACCATGCTATTAACGACTCTCAAAATAATCTAAGTGAAACATGAGAGTTCAATAGTTTCTTTAAAACAAATCCACCACCGGGCTCTAAAAGATCTAAGTGAAGCACTAGAGCAAAAATTATCCCGCTCAAAAGATATAAGTGATGCACTATGAGCAAAACTATCAAGCTCAAAAGATATAAGTGAAGCATATAGAGTATTCTAGCAAATTCCAATTTGTGTGTGGCTCTCTCTCAATAAATAATTTCAGATCTTGATACTTTATTCAAAAAGCAAGCAAAGCTAAATGAAACTACAATGCAAGGATAGCACAACTCATGTGAAGAAGCAAAAACTTAGGCTCAACCGATACTAACCGATAGTTGTTGAAGAAGAAAGGTGGGATGCCTACCGGGGCATCCCCAAGCTTAGATGCTTGAGACTTTTTGAAATATTACCTTGGGGTGCCTTGGGCATCCCCAAGCTTGAACTTTTGTGTCTCCTTAATTCCTCTCATATCATGGTTTCTCTTTTTATCAAAAGCTTCACTCACAACAAACTCAACAAGAACTCGTGAGATAGGTTAGTATAAACCAATGCAAAACCTTATTATTCTCTACTGTAACAAATCACTAAAATTATTAGTCAACATTCAATACTAAATGCCTCTGCATATTAATACTCCTATCATCAAATAGAATCATTAAACAAGCAAACATATGCAAATAATGCAACCATAACAGCAATCTGCCAAAACAGTACAGTCTGTAAAGAATGCAAGAGTATCAATACTTCCCTGATTACAAAAATTATTAACTAAAATTCACACTGTAATAAATTTATCAGATCTTAATATGCAAAAAGATTCAACGTTATACCATTCTCTGACTTTTCTAGGCAATTTTTGCAACAGCGGTAAACTTTCTGTTTTCAGACAGCAACATGTAAACTAGCAAAATAAGCATGGCAAAGGCTATCCTTGACTTTTTTATTGAACCTAAAGAGGAAAAACATTATTCTAACTAACAGAAAGCAAAAACTAACAAAATAAAATGACACTCCAAGAAAAACACATATCATGTGGTGAATAAAAATATAGCTCCAAGTAAAGTTACCGATGAACGAAGATGAAAGAGGGGATGCCTTCCGGGGGATCCCCAAGCTTAGGCTCTTGGTTGTCCTTGGATATTGCCTTGGGGTGCATTGGGAATCCCCAAGCTTAGGCTATTGCCACTCCTTATTCCATAGTCCATCGAATCTTTACCCAAAACTTGAAAACTTCAACCACACAAAACTCAAAACAAAACTCGTAAGCTCCGTTAGTATAAGAAAATAAAACCACCACTTAGGTACTGCAATGAACTCCTTCTAAATTAATATTGGTGTAATATCTACTCTATCCTAACTCCTCTATGGTTCATACCACTTAATACTAGCCATAGACTCATTAAAATAAGCAAACAACACATAGAAAACAGAATCTGTCAAAAACAGAACAGTCTGTAGTAATCTGTATCAAATGTATACTTCTGGAACCCCAAAAATTATGAAATAAATTGCTGGACCTGAGACATTTGTCTATTAATCATATGCAAAAAGAATCAACCTAAAGTATCTCTCCAGTAAAAAATGGCAGCTAATCTCGTGAGCGCTAACGTTTCTGTTTTTTACAGCAAGATCACATAAACTTCACCCAAGTCTTCCCAAATGTTCTACTTGGCACTTTATTGAAACAAAACCTATAAAACATGATTACTACAGTAGCATAATCATGTCTACACACAAAAATAGTAAGGATAAATATTGGGTTGTCTCCCAACAAGCGCTTTTCTTTAATGCCTTTCTAGCTAGGCATGATGATGACAATGATGCTCGCATAAAAGATAAGAATTGAAACATAACGGGAGCATCATGAAGCATATGACTAGCACATTTAAGTCTAACCCACTTCCTATGCATAGGGATTTTGTGAGAAAACAACTTATGGGAACAATAATCAACTAGCATAGGAAGGTAACACAAGCATAGCTTCAAGATTTTAAGCACATAGGGAGGAAACTTGATATTATTGCAATTCCTACAAGCATATGTTCCTCCCTCATAAATTTTTTCAGTAGCATCATGAATGAATTCAACAATATAACCAGCACCTAAAGCATTCTTTTCATGATCTACAAGCATAGAAAATTTACTACTATCCAGATAAGCAAAATTCTTCTCATGAATAGTAGTGGGAGCAAACTTATCAAAATAACTATCATGTGATTGAAAATTAAGATCAAGATGACACGTTTAATGGTTATCATTATTCTTTAAAGCATACGTGTCATCACAATAATCATCATAGATAGGAGGCATGCTTTCATCATAGTAAATTTGCTCATCAAAGCTTGGGGGACAAAAAATATCATCTCCATCAAACATAGCTTCCCCAAGCTTGTGGCTTTGCATATCATGGATATTCAAGGAATTCATACTAACAACATTGCAATCATGCTCATCATTCACATATTTTATGCCAAGAATTCTATATAATTATTCTTCTAGTACTTGAGCACAATTTTCCTTTCCATCATACTCACGAAAGATATTAAAAAGGTGAAGCGTATGAGACAAACTCACTTCCATTTTTTTGTAGTTTTCTTTTATTAAATAAACTAGTGCTAAAACAAGAAACAAAAATATTTGATTGCAAGATCTAAAGATATACCTTCAAGGGCTAAGCTCCCCAGCAACGGCGCCAGAAAAGAGCTTGATGTCTACTACACAACCTTCTTCTTGTAGACGTTGTTGGGCCTACAAGTGCACAGGTTTGTAGGACAGTAGCAAATTTCCCTCAAGTGGATGACCTAAAGTTTATCAATCCGTAGGAGGCGTAGGATGAAGATGGTCTCTCTCAAACAACCCTGCAACCAAATAACAAAGAGTCTCTTGTGTCGCCAACACACCCAATACAATGGTAAATTGTATAGGTGCACTAGTTCGGCGAAGAGATGGAGATACAAGTGCAAAATAGATAGTAGATATAGGTTTTTGTAATCTGAAATAATAAAAACAGCAAGGTAACGAGCGATAAAGTTGAGCGTAAATAGTATTGCAATGGTAGGAAACAAGGCCTAGGGTTCATACTTTCACTAGTGCAAGTTCTCTCAACAATAATAACATAGATAGATCATATAATAAGCCCTCAACATGCAACAAAGAGTCACTTCAAAGCCACTAATAGCGGAGAACAAACATAGAGATTATGGTAGGGTATGAACCACCTCAAAGTTATTCGTTCGGATCGATCTATAAAAGAGTTCATACTAGAATAACACCTTAAGACACAAATCAACCAAAACCCTAATGTCACCTAGATACTCCATTGTCACCTCAAGTATCCGTGGGCATGATTATACGATATGCATCACACAATCTCAGATTCATCCAACCAACATAAAAGCACTTCAAAGAGTGCCCCAAAGTTTCTACCGGAGAGTCAAGAACATGTGCCAACCCCTATGCATAGGTTCATGGGTGGAACCCGCAAGTTGGTCACCAAAACATACATCAAGTGGCACATGATATCCCATTGTCACCACAGATAATCACGGCAAGACATACATCAAGTGTTCTCATAAAGACTCAATCCGATAAGATAACTTCAAAGGGGAAACTCAATTCATCACAAGAGAGTAGAGGGGGAGAAACATCATAAGATCCAACTACAATAGCAAAGCTCGGGATACATCAAGATCGTGCCATAGAGGGAACACGAGAGAGAACACAAGAGAGAGAGAGATCAAACACATAGCTACTGGTACATACCCTCAGCCCTGAGGGTGAACTACTCCCTGCTCGTCATGGATAGCGCCGGGATGATGAAGATGGCCTCCGGTGATGGGATCCCCCTCCGGCAGGGTGCCAGAACAGGGTCCCGATTTGTTTTTGGTGGGTACAGTGGCTTGCGGCGGCAGAACTCCCGATCTATCTTCTGTCCTGGAAGTTTTAGGGTACGTAGGTATATATGGGTGACAGGAGAACGTCGGTGGAGCTATGGGGGCCCCACGAGGCAGGGGGGCGCGCCCAAGGGGGGGGGGTGCCCCCACCCTCGTGAGCACCTCCCGTATCTTCTGACGTGGGGTCCAAGTCCATCAGGTGGGTTTTCTTCCAAAAATAACTTCTCTAGTTGATTTCGTTCCGTTTTGACTCCGTCTGATATTCCTTTTCCTCGAAACACTAAAATAGGCATAAAACAGCAAATCTGGGCTGGGCCTCCGGTTAATAGGTTAGTCCCAAAAATAATATAAAAGTGGATAATAAAGCCCAATATTGCCTAAGACAGTAGATAAAGTACCATGGAGCAATCAAAAATTATAGATACGTTGGAGACGTATCAGCGTTGGAGGCGGTTCCTCCAGTCCCCTGGGGCAGATCCGCCTTCCCATGATCTTCGGCACCCACGACAACTATCACACTGAGCTGGCCGACTTTGACATTGCTCACATCAGCCTCCCGTACAACGCCATCCTCGGATACCCAGCCCTGGCTCAGTTCATGGCAGCAACCCATCCGGCCTACAACCTCATGAAGATGCCCGGAAGCAAGGGTGTCCTCACCATAGCTGGAGATACCAAGGAGGCTCTTATGGCGCTCAAGCTTGCCCTCAAGGCCACTGCGGCAGCTCAGCCTCGCGAGGACCACGACAACGGCAGCAAGGGACCAAGCTCAGCAAGGCGATGCCCTCGGGGCTGAAGAGGCCCCACCAAGCGACCAGGCGCTGGGGGTTCCATTATCTTAGGAGGCGCCTCAACCTCCGGAAGACGCATGCCACGTCAGCGCCCCCACCCTCGTCGAGCAACTGGTGTACTTCGTTAGCACGGTGTTGCGGGATGCAAGAGCACGGTACCCCATGCCTCAGAAGCTCTTACTCGCGCTCTTGGTGGCCTCGCACAAGCTGCGGCACTACTTTCAAGGTCACCCCATCAAGGTCGTCTCGGCCTACCCGTTGGAAAGGGTACTCAGGAGCCCCAACTCTGTTGGGAGAGTCGCCGAATGGAACATCAAGCTGCAGGCATTTCAGTTGGAGTTCAGCACAACCAGGGTCATCAAGGGAGCCACACTTGCCGATTTCATGGCTGAGTGGACGGACGCACCAGAGCTCAAGGTGGGCGAGGATCGGTCTCTCTCCCCAGGAAGTGAGGCACCAGATGGCTGGGTCATGTATTTCGATGGTGCCTTCTCGCGGTAGGGCGCGGGGGGCGGTGCAGTGCTTATATCACCCACTCAGGACAAGCTCTACTATGCCGTATAGCTCTGTTTCCAGCAGGGCGAGAAGGTCTCCAACAACATGGCAGAATACGAGGGCCTCATTGCAGGCCTGAAAGCTACAGCAGTACTGGGAGTGAAGCGCCTCATCATCAAGGGTGACTCACAACTCCTCGTCAACTTCTCCAACAAGGTGTACGAGCCGAAGGACGAGCACATGGAAGCATACCTCGCGGAAGTACGCAAGATGGAGAAGCAGTTCTGGGGGCCAGAGTTGCAGCATGTGCCCCGCGGCACCAACCAAGAGGCTGATGACATCGCCAGGAGGGCGTCCAAACGGCTGCCCCAGGAGCCTGGCATTTTCGAGGAACGACTCTTCAAGCCGTCGGCAGCACCACCACTTTCAAGAACAGCACAGCCTCGGGAAGAGCTCCCTCAGCCACCTGCCACAGGAGCCCCGGCCTGTGTCCCGACCTCGGGAGCGTGCCTACTCTTGGCGCTGGAGCCTCAGGAGGGATGCTGGACCAAGGAATTCAAGGAATACTTGATGCAAGGGACGCTGCCGGAGAAATAGGAGGACGCGGAGCGCGTGGCCCGGCAGGCCACGGCCTATTGCATCCAAGATGGTGAGCTATACCGAAAGCGGTCGAATGACGTTTCCTTACGTTGCATCTCCAGGGAACAGGGGAAGGAGCTGCTGGCCGACATACACGGCGGAGATTGCGGGCACCACTCGTCGTCACGGACCCTCGTTGGCAAGGCATTTTGCAGCGGATTCTATTGGCCTACAACACTCAACGACGCGAACGAGCTAGTGAAGTCCTGCGAGGCCTGTCAATTCCACGCCAAGCAGATCCATCAGCCAGCTCAGAGCCTACAGACCATCCTGCTCCCGTGGCTGTTCGCAATCTAGGGGCTGGATATCTTGAGCCCATTCCCTCGAGCGCCTCAGGGCTACCGCTACCTCTACGTCACCATCGACAAGTTCACCAAGTGGGCGGAGGTGGAAGCCATCCGCACCATCCCAGCCGGCTTCGCGGTCAAGTTCATCAAGGGCCTCGTGAGCCGGTTTGGGGTCCCTAACTACATCATCACTGACAATGGTTCACAGTTCACTAGCAATCTCTTCAAGACGTATTGTGCTAACCTTGGAACACAGATCTTCTAAGCTTCGGTGGCTGTCGGCGTTCTGGGAACGGGGGTCCCCAGACTTGCCTGCCTACGGCTTGCGGTGTGGCTCGAGTGGTGGCCCAGTATGGCCCATCTTCATCAGCTCAAACTCAAGACCCTCGTGAGGGGCCAAGCCTCACGGGGCGGACGACGCAAGGCTTCCTTAGGAGTGTCCTCGCCAGGCAGGCTCGCGAGGAGGCGGAGAGATCAAGGCAAGGGTACCTCGCGAGGTGCTCGTGACGCAAGGCGTGACGATCAAGACCAGGCGGGCGCCGGCCTATGCAGTGTCCTTGTTTCCTATTTGGTGCAAAGGGGGCAAGCACATGAGTGGAGTATCGAGGCATCGGGCAAAGGTTACCATTTTGGTGCAACGAGACCAAGAACAGCAGAGCGGCAGGATGGAGGTCACCGTGGAGCCCAAGGCAGAGTCATCGCCGGTGCCTTGGGCAGCCGAAGACCAACTTTAGTCAGGATAACTTATACTAGATGTTCCCCTTCAAAATGGCCATTGTTGGTGCCCTTCCCGCTCAATATTTGGGAAGAGGACCAGGGCCTCTATATATAGGGATAGCCAACACAGTAGAAGGCATCGAGAATATCATCTAGGGCCAAGAGAGGATCGAATCCTTCTCAAGCAAACCACCACCGCAAGAACACCTCTCGCGAGGCTGTCCTTCCCCTTGTATTGTTCATCTTCAGCCCCCTGAGGCAATCCACCACACCACACACTGGAGTAGGGTATTACACCACAATGGTGGCCCAAACCAGTATAAATCTTGTGTCCCTTGAGTTGTTCAGCGTTTAGGTTAGATCCTCGTGAGGCAATCGGATGTGGATTGGTAGGAGGAAGATCTTCGTGCGCACCCCAGAGTTTGAACCTTAAGGGTCTGCCGGAACCCAACATCCGACATTCGGCGCGCCAGGTAGGGGTACGCCAGAGCTCTCCCTTCCGTCGACCCGCTCTCCATCAACACCGCGCTCCTCCCTCATGGCGGGGAACGCACCGCCTGCTCTGACTGTCGATGCCGGCGCGGGGACCAGGGGGCTCTAAGGCCTGGCCCCCGCCTTGCGACACATGCGGTGGCCGAACAAGTTCAAGCCGGACATGCTGCCGCACTACGATGACACGGCCGATCCGCTGGCTTTCCTGCTGGCATATGAGGAGACCGTCCTCAAGGCCGGGGGAGACGACAGGGTCATGGCTAACTGGCTGCCCATGGCCCTCACTGGCATCCCGCGCATGTGGTTGCTCCACCTGCCAGCGGCTTTGGTGGCCTCATGGGAGGAGTTGTGCAGCCTCTTCCTTGCCGATTATGCTGCGCCGGCGCCCCCAGTCGTCGCGACTCTCCTTGGCGGCCCGCAGGCGCCACCATCGAGCCGCCACGTCAAGCCGTTCGTCCGCTAGATCGGTGCCGTCCTCAAGCGCCGTGAAGCCCCCCCGGGTTGGGTGGCACCCAAGGCCGATTTGACCTTCAGCTCGGACAATCACCCCTCCAACACTGCCTGTTCGGGCGCGCTCCCGATGCTATGCACCCCCACCATCTGCCAGGTGGCCGTCACCAGGACCCTCATCGACGGCGGGGCCGGCCTCAACATGCTCTCAGTGGAGGCCTTCAGCCTCCTCCATGTGCCGCCGGGGCGACTCCAACCTAGCGGGCGCTTCCTAGGGGTCGAGGGTAGCCCCGCCAACTCCCTTGGGTAGATCCGTCTCCCGGTGACCTTCGGCACCCACGACAACTTCCGCACGGAGCTGGTCGACTTCGACATCGCCCCCATCGGCCTCCCGTACAACACCATCCTTGGCTACCCCGCCTTGGCCCAGTTCATGGCGGCGACTCACCCGGCCTACAACCTCATGAAGATGCACGGGAGCAGCGGCGTCCTTACCGTGTCTGGGGACACAAAAGATGCTCTGCAGGCGCTCTAGCTTGCTTTCTAGACGGCCGCAGCGGCATAGCCCGCCAACGCTGACACCTTTGAGCCCAAGGGGGCTGCACCGGCCAAGAAGAAGAAGCTGTTCACCCAGGACAAGGCAGAGACCAAGCAAGTACCAGTCGAGGAAGATGGATCCTCTGGCGCCGCCTTCACCATAGGCGCCAATCTCAACCCTGAACAGGAAGAGGCCTTGGTGAAATTTCTGTGCGCAAACGAGGAGGTATTTGCATGGGAACCTGATCAACTAGCGGGGGTTCCAAGATAGCTGATTGAGCATCATCTGAATGTGTGCCCCAACGTGCGTCCCGTGAAGCAGAAGCAAGGTGACAGTCCACCGAGAAGCAGGTCTTCATCGTCCAAGAAACCCACAAGTTGGAGGCTACAGGTGTCATTTGTGAAGTTCGTTACCTTGAATGGTTGGCCAACCCGGTTGTTGTGCCAAAAAAGGGAGGAAAGGAGCGCATGTGCGTCGACTTCACTAACCTCAACAAGGCCTGCCCTCAAGATCCATTCCCGCTCCCTCGCATTGACCAAATCATCGATTCTACCGCCGAGTGCGACCTATTGTGCTTCCTAGACGCCTTCTCGGGCTATCACCAAATCAAGATGGCGGTAGAAGATGTGGAGAAAACGACCTTCCTAACCCCGTGCGGTGTATATTGCTATACCTGCATGCCATTCGGATTGCGCAATGCGGGCGCAACCTTTCAGTGACTGATGCACATCGCCTTGGGCCGGCAGCTCGGGAGGAACGCCGAGGCCTACGTCGACGACATCATGGTGAAGTCTTGGGAGGCAAAGACCCTGATACAGGACCTAGAAGAAAACTTCGCGAGCCTTCGCGAAGTGGACCTGCGGCTCAACCCGGAGAAGTGTGTGTTCGGAGTCCCTTCTGGCAAGCTTCTGGGCTTCCTCGTGTCCCACAGGGGTATCGAGGCTAACCCAGAGAAGGTCAAGGCACTTGAGGACATGAGTCCGCCGAAGACCCTCAGAGAAATGCAGAAGCTCACCGGGCGAGTAACTGCGTTGGGACGCTTCATCTCCAAGCTGGGAGAACGAGCCCTGCCCTTCTTCAAGCTGATGAAGAAGAAGGGCCCGTTCAAATGGACTGAAGAGGCCTGAGGGAGTCCTCGATTAAGGGGTATCCGGACAGCCAGACTATATACTTTGGCCGGACTGTTGGACTATGAAGATACAAGACTCAAGACTTCGCCCCATGTCCGGATGGGACTCTCCTTTGCGTGGAAGACAAGCTTGGCGATCCGGATATTAGATTTCCTTCTTTGTAACCGACTCTGTGTAAACCCTAGGCCCCTCCGGTGTCTATATAAACCAGAGGGTTTAGTCCGCATGAGGACGATCACAACAATCATAATCATCATAGGCTAGCTCTTAGGGTTTAGCCTCTACGATCTCGTGGTAGATCAACTCTTGTGATACTCATATCATCAAGATCAATCAAGTAGGAAGTAGGGTTTTACGTCCATCGAGAGGGCCCGAACCTGGGTAAACATTGTGTCCCTTGCCTCCTGTTACCATTAGCCTTAGATGCACAGATCGGGACCCCCTACCCGAGATCCACCGGTTTTGACACCAACATTGGTGCTTTCATTGAGAGTTCCTCTATGTCATCGCTGCAAGGCTCGATGGCTCCTTCAATCATCAACAACAACGCGGTCCAGGGTGAGACTTTCTCCCCCGGACAGATCTTCATGTTCGGCGGCTTTGCACTGCGGGCCAATTCGCTTGGCCATCTGGAGCAGATCGACAGCTACGCCCCCGGCCATCAGGCTAGGTTCGGAAATTTGAACTACATAGCCGATATCCGCGGAGACTTGATCTTCGATGGATTCGAGTCTACCTAGGGTACGCCAAACAGTCACGATAAGCACGGCTTAGACCTGCTGTCGGACAATATTCGGGATATCGCACCTGCAGAAGCCTCGGACCTAAATCCGGGGCAGATTGCGTCGTCCAAGGACGGGCGGATGGACCCCGCCCTGGAGGCTGCACACTCGTCGGCGCTAGAGCCGAACACAGACTTCATCCCCAAGGAAGCCCATATCTCCGAACCCCTGGACTTGTGTCCGGCTGTAGGTCCCAGACAACGCACCCCCGAGCCTGCCAATTCTGGCTGGGCTCCGGTAATGGAGTTCACCGCTGCGGATATCTTCTAGCACTCGCCCTTGGGCGATATGCTAAACTCGTTAAGGTCTCTCTCTTTGTTAGAAGACTCCTGGCCGTACTATGTCCGGCTCGAGTGGGAAGCAGGAGACGAAGGAATTTGTTGCCCAACCACCACCCACTTCATAGCCACGATCGATGATTTGACTGACGTGCTTAATTTTGACTCCGAAGAAATCGACAGTATGGACGACGACGTAGGAGAATAATAGTAACCACCACCCACAGGGCGGCGGATAGCCACCTCCTCATATGATATACATATGGTGGACACTCCAAAGGAAACCAATGGCGATGAGGCAATGGAGGATAACCCCTCAATGAAGAAGGCAAAGCATGAACATCATCAGCGCCGCCCCAAGCCCCGCCACAAAAATACCGGCACAGGAGTCAAAAACAATCCGGATAGCACCGAAGATGAATACAGTCCCGATCAGCATGCCCTTGTGCAGGCCGTACAGTCAACGGACGGACATTGGGAGGAGGACAACTACGTGCCCCCTCCGAAGATGAGGTGAGCCTCGGCGACGACGAATTTGGCGGGCCTGAAGATCCCGCAGAGCAAGTTCGCTTTAAGCGACGGCTTATGGCCATGGCGAAAAGCCTGATAAAGTAGTAACAACAGCTTAAAACTGACCAAGATTTGCTCACAGACAGATGGAGCACGGTCCTGGCAACCGAGGAGTACGGACTCGACCGCCACACCAAGGGGTACATAAAGTACAATTCGCTACCTCAAAAGGAGGTCCTAAAGCCCACACCCCGACGCTAATATTCCAAGGTCCGGGGCAATATGCAGGAAACACGAGGCAACATCCATAAACCTCAACGAAACAGACATAAGCATCACAAAAACAATGACGACAATCAAGACAAGGGAGTTGGTGCCAAATTCCGTGACCCCCTATCTGATCAGCGGAAACAGAACAACTCAGGTCCATTCAGCCCGAGCAACATACTCGACCAACCATGTCAAGTTCATGGCACCCCTAGAGTGGCGGCCAAGTTAACATTAGAGAATGCCGGATCCTCAAAAAAAATGGCCGGTCGGACGCCAGAAACAATGAAAGGAAATCTCAAACAACGAGAAGCCCAGGCCACCACACACGGAGAGGTCAAAGGAATGTCCCCCGCAGTACAAAAATACGGCCAACCATCTTCAATCACATCGACCATCTGGACAGTACCAAACATGGCAAATTAATTGCACTTACTATCAATAGATAGGTATTGACCGCTCGAGGATCAAACCCATCAATAACATCTTCTAAAAGATGCCGTCCCAGGTGCAAATGCTAAGCTTTACAAGCCCATCACCCTGGAGTTTGTCTTCGGATCACCGAACAAACACCACGCCAAAGAGTAAGTCTTTGGCATTGTCCCTTTATACAGTAACTAACATATCGGGACAAACCGTGTTGGCTAATGCGGTACAACATCAGGCCAAATCCACATGGCATGGTCACAATTCTGGGCATGGGCGCACTCCACCCTTAGAGTGGAAATTATACTGCCGCCGGGATAGCAAATCCTGCCCGGTTATCAAATATCTATTCGGCAGCCAAATACCCGGACACCAACTAAGGAGTCCAGGCTACTTCACGGCATGATACCCTGGCTCGACCAGGCTCCGATTGGGCACCCATGTGAAATATAACTGCCTCCGAACATTTATCTTTACAGACTGACTTTTACGCAGAAAGGGACCGGCGACACGGAATCAGCTCGGACGAGCAGGACGGGAACACATAAGTAGCCCCCCCCCCAAGGAGACGATCCGAACACACTTCGGACCCGCACACAGCCTCCTCCAGTCCGGCCACGACAGGTTTCGCCAGCATACCTCTTTTTATAAACATAAATCGTACTCATATGCATAGACATGTCACTCTACTACAATACATAGACTTAAATAACACTTACCGGCCGTTGTTACTCATTGACGCCTTTTTGTCATAAACGGCACCCGTACATCGTGTTATGACCCACTATGCCAGGGGCTTCATAATACCCATAATATGGCAGCAAAGTCCGGCCACCTTCTCGGTCGCTCGGCACCCCGAACTTATATCACTATATGCATCAGCTTCGAATCATGTCTTGGGTCATTAGTTGGGTTTGCCCGACTCCCGTGTTTTGGTACCTTACTTTCCGCTATAACGGCTAAGGTAGCACTAGGAGAACTACTGCGATTGTGTCCCGGTTCTTCCGGAGGAGCACCTCAGTAGAGAAAGCCGAAAACTGACTGTCATGATACGGCGAGAGCTGGTCAGCTGTTCGAGAGGTTGTAAAATCTTTAAAGATTTATTCCGCACAACGCCATAATAAAATGCAGAGTGCGATGGATCGGTCTTCTGATCAGGCGCTATTAGAGCTCCTCGTACGGTCTTTCGAATACCTGGGGTTGCGCCTACCATACTCGAATTCCTATGGCTAAGTGAGAGTGATAAAGCCCTATAGTCTGATTGCCTGGTTTGTGGTGATGAGCACCTCCTTAATGGACCCAACAATGGGATAAAGAGTGTTCAGGTATGTCCCAAACACCCCCGTATTTCCTACGTGGGGGCAGAAGTCGATGACTGGCCAACTCTCAGGATTTATATACACTAAACGGCCGCACAGGAAAGAACAAACGTTCATATAAAAGGCAATAAATAATAAAAGTGCCATTATCCCGTGTTACAAAGGACAGCATGACTGCCTTCAGGGAAATATAGTGTCTTTGGTACACTGATCCGCCACAAGGCGAGCTCCTTTCAGGACACATTCATAGTATAATTCGAGCTTGTGATGCTCCTTACCCTCTGGTGGTCCCTCAGTCATCAGCTTCTCAGCATCAAGCTTCCCCCCAGTGCACCTTCGCACGGGAAAACACCATGCGGGCACCCTCTGTACAAACCGATCGCTTAATGACTTCGAGCCGAGGGCAAGCACCAATAATCCGCTTCACGAGTCCGAACTAACTGCTTGGAATTGGCTCTGCAGGCCACAGCCGGACAACTAAGTCCTTCATGGCTAGTTCAACCGCCTGGTGCAGTTCGACCAGCTATTTCAGCTGGTCGATAAAAGGTACCAGATAGTTCGGCGCCAAATACTGCGACCAAAAATGCTTCTTCGCAGACTTCTTCTCCTCAGATCGATAGAACTAGGCAGCATCAGATATGCTGCACCGCAGGTCTACAAACGCCCGTGGAGAAACACGAATTCAGTTCATCACTTAGAGTTCCTCCCATTACTACATAAAAATTGCTTTGAGAACAAAACACCTTACCAGCCGCAACCCTTCGTGCCTCTTGAATGTCCTTCAGAGCACCTCGTGCTTCTTCCCAAGCATCATCTGTGGCTTGGAGAGCCTGGGCGAGTTCAGATTCTTTCCCTGTTAGACTCTGCTCGAAGGTCTCGCCTTTCTTCACAGCCTCCTGGAGCTCTCGTTCAGCTTCAATGACCCTGGCCTCGTGCTTCCCACGAAGAGCCTGCTCTACGGCGACCTTCTTGTCGGCTTCGGCCAAAGCCTTCTTTAGTGCCTCAATTTCGGCACTAGCTCCTCAAAGCATACAACACAAATATTTCCATCAGGCACACCTACTCATTCGTGCCGAATTTAGGACAAGGTTTCGACATACCTTGCTTGCCCTCCAACTGCTTCTTCACGCGGCCAAGTTCTTCTTCGGCCCATTCCAGACTCTGCTTAAGTCCGGACACCTCTGCATTATGAGAAGCGGTCATTGCTACAAACGCCTGTTTTCAAAACAAAGGGATATATGTCATTTACCGAATCTCCTGTGAAGTGGAAGTTTGATCCCCTGTCCGGCTCTCTCTCTTTCATCGGACAGTGCATCAGGGGCTACTACTCATACTATGACAATCTTCAAAGGTTTCTAAAAGCATACCTCATAGCCTTTTATAAGGCTAAGGCAAGATTCATTGAGTCCGCTTTCAGTGGACTGAATCTTTTCAATCACCGTGCCCATGAGGGCGCGATGTTCATCAACGATGGACGCACTCTTTAGCGCCGTCGATAGGCCGCCCGCTAACTCTGCTTGGACAGAGGTGGTTGGCGGAGCAGGCGGGGCTCCCCCCATCGAAGGTGGCTGCTCGACAGACCCTGGAGCTTTAAAGGCCTCCAGGACTGTGTCCGGCTGCCGGCCCAATCTAAGGTCACCCCCGCCTTCGATAAGCATGGGAACCGTTGCTCCCATATACCCGGCCCCAGAGATATGCCCCCTAGTCCGGGTCCTGCTGAGACGACACCTCGGTGTCGCGCCTAGGCTTCAGGGAAGGTGCCTTTGGAGGCGTCTCGCTCTCCAGGGCGTCTGAGCTCAGCGAATCCTCCGATGAGGACTGTCTGCCATGGGTCCTCGCCGGGCTGCACAAAGTATGGAGACAGTTGAGCTACTACATTCTAATGACCTCGGGCATGTAGGCGTGTTCGAATTTCATATACTCACGACTTTACCAGGGGCTGGCCCTGGGATCCCACTCCGGGCTGATATGGGCAGCCGTGGTGGACGCCTCCGGGAGGGAACCTTTCCCCCTCTTTGGTGATTTGGCCTCTAGGGATGAGGACGCCGTCCTTTTCTCCCCTCCCCATGTGGAGGGCTCGTCTTCTTCCTCCTCCTCTTCGTCTTCGGAGGAGGGATGGCCGCTGGAGTCTTCGGATTTTTCGTCCGAAGTGTCGCGGCGACGGAGGCCGCTTCGGGTCTTCTTGACCTTCTTGGGGTCCTCTTTCTTCGGCTCCTTGTAAAGCGCTGGGACCAGCATCTTCGTTAGAAGAGGTCCCGCCGGTTCCTCCAGCAGCGGGGCCGGACAGTATATCCGCCCCGCCTTTTTCGTCCATTCCTGGGATTATTGTAGAAAGCATGATAAAAGCATCTCCCCTGGGACATACCAGCTAAAAAATAGGTGGACAAAGCACAACAATGACTTACCGGACTGGCGGAGCGGGATAGTTGATACCCGCGGTCCTCGGCGGAGCCCGGCCATGGTTTGCCGGACTTGAAGAGCACCTTCCAGATGTCCTTGTGGGAGGAGCCATAGAGCTCCCATAGGGTCTGGTGCTCGGTTGGATCATATTCCTACAAAGTGCAGGCTCAACGCTGACAAGGGAGAATCAGGCGGACTAACATCACTTGAACTACGTTGACAAGTTTGACATCCTTATCGACCACCCGCTGGACGCGCGTTTGGAGCACCGACAGCTCGTCGGATGAGGACCAGCTCAGGCCCTTCTCGGGACAGGACGTTAGCCGTAGAGGGGCTCCAGATCTGAATTCAGGAGCAGCGGCCCACTTTTTGCCGCGCGGTTCGGTGATGTAGAACCACTGCTCCTGCCACTCCTTGACAGAATCGTTGAAGGCGCCCGTTGGCCATGTGACCTTAGGCATCTTGCTCACCATAGCGCTGTCGGATTTCGGGTTCCGGCATACCCTCTAGATTCGAACACTGGGGTGCGCGCGGAGATTTCGCCCTCTGCCTACCTGCACATCACCGCCTCGCTATGATCTAAGCAATCAAAGGAACAACACAAGAGACACAGAGTTTATACTGGTTCAGTCCACCATTGTGGTGTAATACCCTACTCCAGTGTGTGGTGTGGTGGATTGCCTCTTGGGCTAATGATGAACAATACAAGGAAGAACAACCTCGCGAGGGTCTGTTCTTGGCTGGTGCAATGAACCTCTGGGGGGAGTTCAGTCGCTCTCTCTACTGGTTTCCTGGTGACGACTGGATGCCTCTACCTTGTGGGTGGCTAGTCTTATTTATAGGCAAAGGCCCTGGGCCACTTCCCAAATATTGAGCGGGAAGGGTGCCAACAATTGGCCATTTTGAAGGGGAACATCTAGTACACTTATCCTGACTAAAGTTGGTCCTCGCCTGTCAAAGGCTCTGGTGGTGACGCCGGCTTGGGCTCCACGATGACCTCCATCCTGCCGTTCTGCTGGCCTTGGTCTTGTTGCACCGAAATGGCTGCCTTTGCTTGATGCTCTTGCATGTGCTTGCTCCCTATACACAAAAGAGGAAACAAGGACTCTGCGTAGGCCGGCGCCCGCCTGGCGCCCACCTGGCTTCGGTCGTCATGGCTGTGTCATGGGCACCTCGTGAGGTACCCTGCCTTGATCTCTCCGCCTCCTCGTGAGCCAGCCTGGCGAGGCTGCTCCTGAGGAAGCCTCTTGTCGTCCGCCCTGCGAGGCTTGGCCCCTCGCGAGGGTCTTGAGCTCGTGCTGATGAAGATGGGCCGTGCTGGGCCACCCCTTGAGCCACGCCGCAGGCCGCACGCAGGCAAGTCTAGGGACCCCCATTCCCAGAACGCCGACAGTAGCCCCCGGGCCCAAGGCGCGCCCGGACTTGGCTGAGGAGAGAGGCGAAGGGGCAAGCGCGAAGCGCCGCGTGACGGTTGGTTGTACGTGGGTGCCTCAGCAACTGCGCGAATCGACAAAAGAGCGGCACCTGCCTAGGCTTTGCTTCCCTTGCTTCCTTCGGTTATTGCCCAAATCCCCTTTCTTGCGCCCTTCCTCTCTGCCTCCGAAATCTTCAGATCTACTTCGACCACGCGCCCTAGCAAGTCATGGCGCCTCACCAGACCATGGCCGAAGCTTGGTATTCGCCCGCCTTGGACTCGCCGAACGTGTCGGAGGTGAGCCTTGCCCGGATGCGCCGGATGGTGGCGGCGCAAGGCATTGACAGGGCGAAGGTGTTTAAGGCCGGCTCCGCCCCTCCTGAGGCCCAAGGGGGCACCTTCTACCCGCTCTTCGTAAGCGCCATTGCTTCTGGTCTGGTACCTCCTTTTTCTGAGTTCTTCTTCTCTATCCTCCGCCATTACGACCTGCAAGCTCTGCACCTCCACCCCAACTCTGTCCTTCTTCTGGCGATCTTCGCCTACTATTGCGAGGCTCACGTCGGGGTGCAGCCCTCGGTGGCCCTGCTGCGCCACTAGTTGTCCCTTCGGCTCTCTCGTGGTCCTCTCTCCGCGTGCGCGAGCTTCATCACGTATGGCGGCTCCAACGCCATCTCGAAGCCCGGGAAGAGGATTGAGGGCTTCAGGAGCAAGTGGGTCATGGTAGATGCTGGGCGCATCCACCCTCGGCTGATTCTGCCCATGGAGCAGCCCACGAGCTCCGATGACTGGTCTTGCGTGGAACTTGTGGACCCCCGCGCGAAGCCGGTGTTGGAGAAGATGGACGCGGATCTGAGGCCGGGGAACATGGTGACGGCGAAGCTGACTGGTGCGTCGCTCCTGAGGGAGTTCCTGGAGCACCAGGTGGCCCCGCTTTACAAGTACTCGCTCCCGCTGTGGAGGCCCCACCTGAGCCCCGAAGTCTTGGCCGACGAAGATCTGGCCGTGGTCCTCCAATCTTTGGTCGGAGGAGACGTGGCGAGGCTAGAGGGCGCCCCTGTACCCCTGTTTCTTCGAGATGATTGGGAGAAGGTGGTGGACTCCATGCCCGTCTTCAATGAGGACGGGCCCGTGCCCATGGAGGTTCCCGAGGACCCGGCGACCCTGGTGAACGTGTCCTCCGGTGACTCCAGCGAAGAGGAGGAAGAAGAGGAGCGGGAAGGAGGGCCTGACTCCGAGGCTACCGACGGAGAGTCGAGAGCGCCCCTCCCCCCGGCGCAGGTCCCACGCTCTTCGCCTCTTGACGAGCAACGACGAGGATGATGGCGAGCGGGGCGGCGAGAGCTTGCCCCCGATCCAGAAGAAGGACGGGACTGGGCTGGTCCCCCTCGGGTCTGCCCCGACTCCGAGGCGATCCGCAAACGTGCCTCCTGCTTCCGAGCCTCTCGAGGCTGATCCCAGCAGCCGGCTCTCAGGCTTCAAGTACGGCCGGAGGTTGCTCGAGCTCGCGAGCGGCGACCAGTAAGTGCTTGATTCTTGCTTCATTCCCTATTTTTTCGCTGAGGCTTGACGTCCGTATCTCTTGGATAGGCTGGCGCCTGCGGTGAAGAAGCTGAAGGAGGCTCCTGAGGTTCCGTCTGGGGCAGCGCCTTCGCCTGCGAAAGGAGGTGACCGCGAGGCACGGGCCTCTCCCTCTCGGTCATCCTCGCGAGGCCTGGTGGGGCTGGCTGGGGCGAGCTCAGCCCCATGGCCCAAGCGACTCCTGAGGTATCCTTGCCTGATGCCACCGCCACAACTGTTGGGGTGCAGCAAGTCCCGCCTGTGGTTATGCTGCTGTCCTCTCCTCCCACTCCACCAACTGCTGTCTCTCCGACTCCTTCCACTGTCCTGGATCGTGCTGCTGCTGAACTGGACTCGCTGCGGCAAGATCTTCTGGGCGCCGACCCTCGCTTGGTGGCCGGGCGCTTGGAGCTGGCTTCTAGCTGGATTCGCTCTGACGCTTCGATTCGAGCGGCGCTAGTTCAGGCCTCGACAGCTTGCGATGAGGAGAAGCTGGCCATCCTTGAGGCGAAGGCTGCTCACGACGCTGCCTTGGGGAAGGTGGCCGATGCCCAAGGCCGTTGCAAGGCGCTAGAGATTGAGCTGCAGGGCCTGCGGGACCATGTTGCCAAGGAGGTCCGCATCCGCCAAGAGAAGGAGGAAGACATGAAGACTCGCGAGGCGGCCGTCAAGGACCGAGACACCAAACTTCACAAGCGCCGCAACCGCCTGGGCACACTGGAGCAGGAGTTGGGGGCGTGGAAGGTCAAGCTGGACGGCAAGGCGCGGGTCCTTGCTGAGGACCGCGAGGCCTTCACGGAGATGGAGGTGAAGGCTCGCGGTTTGCTGAAGTCGCTTTACGACAGCATCCTGGAAAGCCCGCTGGCCGGCGCCGAGGATGGCCTCGCCAAGCTGCTCCCCTTCTTGGTCCGTGCTCTTGAAGATGTCACGCTTGGCCTTGGCCCTTCGGCTGAGGCCGAGGCACGTGTCCTGTCTTCTGCAGCGCTGACGTGGGTCCTTACCCACGTCTACCTTCGCGATCCCAATGTCGACCTCGACAGTCTGCTGGAGCCAGCGAGCGGCGAGCTTGCCGCTGCCGCTGCTGAGGCCGTGAAGGGTCGTGCGGAGGCCCTGCTGTCGAAGTTCCGGGCCTTCAGCACCAAGCCGAAGCGAGGCGCTGCCGGTCCTGCGGCTCCACGAGGCGAACCCGCTCTGTGCAGCTCCACCGCCAACAAATGATTCCATCGTGGCTCCTGTCCTGCTTTCAGCTTCTGCAACATGCATCATGCCTCGGGGAGGCGTTTAAACTTGTGTTTGGTGTCGTGATAACAGTTATGGACTGTAATATTTGCTTATGAATTCCTTGAAATTTGCACTCTTCCTACTTGCTTATGTTCTACGCCGGCAGAGCCCAGCCCTACGCATACCTCAGCCGCCGTTAGCCCCGACTGGAAACTAGGACGGGACCAAGGAGTGAGGGGCTACGTGACAAGTTAGGCTCCTGAGTCGCGATGCTCAGGAGTCCCCCTTGGCGCACGAACAGCAAGTAGGGAGGTGATATGTGTGGGTGAATCTACCATTCTACGTCTACAGAGCCCAGCATGTCGTGGTTCTAAGTCTGACAGTAGAGTGGGGGGTAGGTATGGAGAGGCAAGGTTCTAGCTATGGAGAGGTTGTAAACACAAGAGATGTACGAGTTCAGGCCCTTCTCGGAGGAAGTAAAAGCCCTACGTCTCGTAGCCCGGAGGCGGTCGAGTGGATTACGTGTATATGAGTTACAGGGTGCCGAACCCTTCTGCCTGTGGAGGGGGGTGGCTTATATAGAGTGCGCCAGGACCCCGGCCAGCCCACGTAATGAAGGGTTTAAGGTGTATTAAGTCCGGGGCATTACAGGTAACGCCCCACATAAAGTGTCTTTAACTATCATAAAGTCTACTTAACTACATGTCGTTGCAGTGCAGAGTGCCTTTTGACCTCCCGGTAGTCGAGTGAGTCTTCGTGGTCGAGTCCTTCAAGTCAGTCGAGTGAGTCTCTCGTTGGTCGACTGGAAGGTGACCTCTTCTAAGGGTGTCCTTAGGCAGGGTACTTAGATCAGGTCTGTGACCCTACCCTAGGTACACGACCCCATCATTAGCCCCTGAATGGATTGAGGCTTTGAGTGATGGAGGAGTTGATGCTGTTTCCGATTAACCTTTGCACACTGGTCGTGCGTTGTTGTGAATCCAGAGAATCTCTTCGTTGATAGTGAGCAACTTGTCTTCAGTCGACTCGATCCATTCTTTTCTTTCGTCGTTGATCTTTCGGGCTTCGTCGATTTCCGAACAACGGATCGCAGGTAATCCCGCGCCTGACAGACTGATCTGCCGTTCGCGGATTCCACGGGATGCGAAATTTAGGGAAACGCGCGAAGCGGAGCGGACCGCAGCGTTCGGATGGGACGGGACATAGACACCTCGATCCCCGCGCCGCTTTCTTCGCCACGTATCCCACCCGTGTAACAGTTCCAGGATATGATTAGATCGACCGGGCCCACCTGTCATCCACTCAGAAGGGATCTTATAAATGCGCCCGGCGAGGGTTTTCTTTGAGCAGTGCCTCAGCATCCTCTCTCTGCCCTCTCCATCTCCGCCCAACGCGTTCGCTCTCACCTCCGCACCACTTCTCCTCACGCGCCTCGCCGGTAGCCATGGTCAAGGAGAAGACGGCGGCGCTGGAGCGCGCAAAGAAGGCGTCGGCGACGGAGAAGGCGAAGGGGAGATCCACCAGCCGCGGTGGGTCTTCGTCTAGATCTCGCCTACCAAAAGGCTGGGTCCAGGGAGATTGGATCCAGTCGACCATCACGGAGAAGGACCTCCTCGACATGGCCAACGAAGGACTGATCCCTCATGGAGCTGTGAGGCTTCCGGGGAAAGAGTGGCAGCCCCAGCCGGAAGAGGGTGAGTGCGTGCTTCTGGCTACCCATGTCGACCGCGGGTTCTCTTTGCCGCCGAGTGTTTTCTTCCGTGGTTTCTTGAACTTCTTTGGAGCGCAACTCCACCACTTCACCCCGAATTCTATTGCCTATCTTGCCGCGTTTGTGTCTATGTGTGAGAGTTTTCTGGGCTGTCGACCGCATTGGGGCTTGTTCAAGCACATATTCACATGTCGCTCTCAGACCGTGAAGAAGGCGAGCCCAGGCGATGAAAGAACCCGAGTGGTCCAAATGTGTGGAGGTCTGGGGATCCAGGTGAGGAACAAGAGCACCTTCCCAGCCATGACATTTCCTGAGTCAGTCAGAGGCTGGCAGTCGACCTGGTTCTACTGCCAGGATGAGTCGACGCCGGGGCAGTCGAGTGGACTTCCTCAATTTGCCATGGACCGAGTGAACAAGCCCTCCTCTCTGAAGTTGATTCCGGAGGAGAAAGCTGACGTGAAGATGCTGATGGAGCGCGTAGTTCAGTTGGTTCGGGAGGGAGTGACGGGTATGGATCTCCTGGAGGTTTTCCTTAGGCGCCGAATCCAGCCTCTTCAGTTCCGGAGCCATTGCATGTGGTTGTACTGCGGGACTGAGGATGTGACTCGGGTCAACCCAGAAACAGTCGACGATACCACTCTGGAAAGGTGGATGGCCGCTGTTACTGGGAACAAAGATAACCCTTGCGGAGCCAGAAGGATTCCTCCACTCGACTACAATAGCGATCCAAACAAGGTATGCCTGCTCCACTTCCCATTGTGTTCTCGTCATATTTATCTCTGTTTTCTCTGCCGATCGGTCAACTGATCTTTGTCTTGTTGTCCATCAGGCCCTCACTGAACTGTACTCAATGCCCAATGGAGCGCAGGCTCCGACTGAGGAGGGAGAAGCGAGCGGGGGCGAGAGCCAGGAGGAGGAGTGGGACTCGGACGCCGCTGAGGCCGATGATGATGACGATGACGATGATGATGATGACGATGAGGACGAGGAAGAGGAGGAGGAGGAGGAGGAGGTCGCACCACCGCGCTCGGAAAGGCGGTCGAAACTTGTCCATGATCCTGCGACCGAACGCGGCGAAGGGGTTGCGACTGCTACACAGTCGACCAAGCGCCCTCGGACTACCTCTCCGGCGCCGACTGAAAAGGCGTCAAAGCAGCCCAGGGTGGCCCCGTTGAAGCCGACCAAGCACCTGCCGAAGATGAAGGTGTCCATCCGCACCATATCAGGGTAATCATGTTGCTTAAGTCTTCTTGTTTTGTGTGAACTTTGTCTCTAGTTGGCGCTGGAGTTAATCGATTGATTCTTTGGAGTTGCAGTGCTGCTACTTCTGAGACCTCAGCCCGGGCTGATGACCATGAGATGGAGGACGCAGCAACCTCAAAACCAGGTACTATACTCTTAACGCCATTTTTAGTCGACTGACTCATGATCTCTAACTCTGATTCTTTTCTGTAGCTCCCTCCAATGTTGTTATCACTCTCCCTGATGATGATGAAGATGAGGAACCCCTGAAGCACAGAATGAGAAGGAAGGCGTCTGCCAGCAGGGCGACCCAGGATGTGACGGTGCCTGAGACTCTGGTCGCGGCGGAGGAGAACACCACTCGACACACCGTGTCCTTCGCAGATCCACTGACGAGTGCCCCGCAGCCCTCCCTCTTCACGACGCACCACGTCCCAGAGGACCAAGCTGGCGCGGCGAAGGAGGTGATACGCCAGGCAGGAATCATGATGGAGCAGTTGAAGACCATCCGGAATGCGAGCCAGGCAGCTTACGACGCCAGTTCTGCCCTCCAAAGCAATGTTCAGGTCAGTCGACCACAGTTTGTTCTGCTAGGATATGCTACCAAAAACTTTTCCTTTCCAGAATTTATAGTAGTCACCCACTGGGTGTGTCGATTTAAACTCCGTGTTAGCAGGGGCACGCTAAGTGCACCCGCTGGGTGTAGTCCCCAAGGCTAAGGTCGACTGCTGGCAGTCGGCCTTAGGCTTTATAATTTCAATCTTTCTGTCATTCGACTATGGCGACTGGATTTCACAAACCGGTCGACTGGTCGACTTTGTCTTCAATAGGATTAGTGGGGGCACGCTGAGTGCACCCACTGGGTGTAGTCCCCAAGGCTAAGGTCGACTGCTGGCAGTCGGCCTTAGACTTTATAATTTCAATCTTTCCGTCATTCGACTATGTCGACTGGATTTCGCAAACCGGTGGGGGCACGCTGAGTGCACCCACTGGGTGTAGTCCCCGAGACTGTGGTCGACTGCTTGCAGTCGATTACAGTCTTAAAGAATATATCTCTTTTTTTTTGAGGTCGACTGGTCGACTCTATTTTCAACAGGATTAGTGGGGGCACGCTGAGTGCACCCACTGGGTGTAGTCCCCGAGACTACGGTCGAATGCTTGAATTCGGATGTAGTCTTAGAAACGCGTGATTTTTCCTTTTCCACTCGGAAGTGAACTATATTTGACATTTAGTCGATTGGTTCTTCGCAGAACTCCTGTGATCTTGTGGCTCGCTATTCTGAGCTGAAAATAAGCACGTTCAGCTCGAGCTGAATTTGAAGCTGGTTCAGGAGAAACTGACGAAGGCAAAGGAGGAGACCGAAGGTATGTTTGGTGAGACCTTGACGACTGCTTTTTCCCTTCATTTGTTTCAAAATCTGATCTTGCTGTAACTTGCAGGTAAGGTGAGGGAGGCCCAACGGAAGAAGGACCTTGAACTAGCTGAGAAGGTTAAGCTTGTTGACGAGAAGTTAGCTTCAGTCGCCAAGCTTGAGCAAGAAAATGCCAATCTGAAAGCTGCTCTTGGGAAGAAAAAAGATCTGGAGGCCTTCCTGAATGGTCTTGCCAAGAAGCTGTTTCTTATGCTTGAAGGTAAATCTCTATGCTCGGCACTCGTTTCCAAACGTGGTTTTTTTTTCATTCGACCATTGTCTTGACTCGGTGATCGTCCTTGGAGAATTTTGTCAAAACTTTGAAGAAGAAACTAGCCGGCTGGAACCAAACCTTGACCCCGTCAATTCTCCGATAACCGACGAAGTTGCCATGAATGTTTTCCGACTGGAGTCCCGTGTTGTAGCTGTCGTGGACTATCTTGCAAGGCTGAAGGTCGCCACATCTCGCATCGACTCGACGCTCTGGCCCGGGGAGACACTTCAGAACGACCTCGAGTCGCTGATGGCTCGCTTGAACACGATCCTTGGTCGAGTGTAGGAGTGGAAAAAATCCTCGGCTCGGTGTGGTGCAGATGTTGCTCTGTGTCTGGCCCGAGTCCACTGCAAAGATGCGCGAGAAGACAAGCTGGCGGCCCTCCAGGTGGCCAACACCAAAAAACACGACTTCAGGTCCTTTATGGAAACTTTCCTTGCGGCTGCCACTCGGATCGCAGACGGAATTGATCTTGATGAGTTTGTTGCACCTTCCAGCCCTCCACAGGAGGGGTAAAAAACTTCTTCTAAGCTCGACGCTTTAAATTTGCCTCGGTATGCCGAGTGGAATTGTAACCGATAAACCTTAACGGGCTTAGCGCCTGAGCACTTTCGGTTCCTTTAGATATCGATTCGAACTTGAATTTGGTGCTTGAATATGATTGCTTTTGGCTCGAAATGTCTTTTGCAGGTTCAAAGCAGGGCGCCTTTACTGCAATCGACTTATTCCTTAGTCCACTTAGGTGAGCACTGGGCTGCGGCTAAGCCTCCGAGTGGAAGTCTGGCTTACCACTCGGTAGGATTTTTATAACTTAGGCGAGCACTGGGCTGCAGCTAAGCCCCCGAGTGAGAGGTTTGCTCTTCACTCGGTAGGATTTTTATAACTTAGGCGAGTACTTGGACTGCAGCTAAGCCTCCGAGTGGAAGTCTGGCTTACCACTCGGTAGGATTTCTGATAACTTAGGCGAAACGGATTCGCAGCTAAGCCTCCGAGTGGGAGTCTGGCTCACCACTCGGTAGGATTTTTTACAAACTTAGGCGAAACGGATTCGCGGCTAAGTCACCCACTGAGGGGAAATTTTATTGGAATAAAAAGTGACAAAAATTATGGAGGAACTATGACACTATTATTTTGAGGTCCATGAACTATAGAAGTACTTTATTGCAACTCATCCGAGTGATAAAACTTAAGTGTAAAATGGGCGGAGCAGATCCGCGTTCCACGCTCGGGGCTCGTCGATATCATGCTCGATGTTGTAAAGACGGTACGCCCCGTTGTGGAGAACTTTGGTGACGATGAAGGGTCCTTCCCAAGAAGGAGCAAGCTTGTGTTGTTTCTTCTGATCCACTCGGAGAACTAAATCTCCTTCTTGGAAGGCTCGACCTCTCACATTTCTGGCGTGGAAACGACGCAAATCTTGTTGGTAGATGGTCGACCGGATCAGAGCCATCTCCCTTTCTTCCTCTAAAAGGTCGACTGCGTCCTGCCGCGCTTGTTCAGCTTCTGCTTCGTTGTAGATTTCAACTCGAGGAGCATTGTGGAGAAGATCACTCGGCAAGACTGCTTCAGCTCCGTAGACCAAGAAGAATGGAGTTCTTCTGGTCGACCGATTAGGTGTGGTCCTCAATCCCCAAAGCACCGAGGGAAGTTCGTCGACCCAAGCTCCAGCTGCATGCTTGAGATCACGCATCAGTCGGGGTTTCAGTCCCTTGAGAATCAGGCCATTGGCTCGCTCTGCTTGTCCATTCGAGTGCGGGTGAGCGACTGAAGCGTAGTCGACTCGGGTGCCTTGAGAGTTACAGAAATCTCTGAATTCCTCCGAGTCAAAGTTCGACCCATTATCCGTAATGATGCTGTGCGGGACTCCATATCTGAATATTAGTTCTCTGATGAAGCTAACAGCAGCACCGGCGTCAAGGTTCTTGATTGGTTTAGCCTCGATCCACTTGGTGAACTTGTCGACTGCCACCAGTACATGCGTGAAGCCGCTTCGCCCTGTTCTCAAAGGACCGACCATGTCCAACCCCCATACTGCGAAAGGCCAGACGAGTGGGATGGTCTTCAGAGCCGATGCAGGCTTGTGCAACATATTCGAGTAGAACTGACATCCCTCGCACTTATCCACTATCTCCTTTGCCATCTCATTCGCCTTTGGCCAGTAAAATCCGGCTCGGTATGCTTTGGCCATGATGGTCCGAGAGGACGCATGATGACCACAGGTCCCCGAGTGGATATCATTGAGGATGAGTCGACCTTCTTCTGGTGTTATGCACTTCTGACCAACTCCAGTCGCGCTTTCTCTGTATAATTGTCCTTTGATTACAGTAAAGGCCTTAGATCGACGGACGATCTGTCGAGCCTCTTCCTCATCCTCCGGAAGCTCTTTTCTCAGGATATACGCGATATATGGAACTGTCCAGTCGGGAATGACCACCAAGACCTCCATGATCAAGTCGACCACCGCTGGGACTTCAACCTCAGTCGGATCAGTGGCACTCTTGGGCTGTGGAGCTTCTTCGGTGAAAGGATCTTCTTTGACTGACGGAGTGTGTATATGCTCCAAGAACACACCACTCGGAATGGCTTCTCTCTTGGAACCTATCTTCGCTAGATCACCAGCTGCTTGATTTTTCAGTCGGGGTATATGATGGAGCTCCAACCCCTCGAACTTCTTTTCCAGCTTCCTCACTGCACTGCAGTATCCAGTCATGGCTGGGCTTCTCACGTCCCACTCCTTCATCACTTGGTTGACCACTAAATCCGAGTCACCATAGACCATCAGGCGACGGACGCCGAGTGAAATGGCCATGCGCAACCCATATAAGAGGGCCTCATATTCTGCCTCATTGTTGGAGGAATCAAAGTGAACCTGGAGCACATATCTGAGCTTATCTCCTCTGGGGGAAACCAGGACAACCCCAGCACCGGAACCATTCAACATCTTAGAGCCATCAAAGAACATGGTCCAATGCTCCGAGTGAACTTCAGTCGGCTGCTGCTGTTCAATCCACTCGGCGAGGAAATCTGCTATTGCCTGGGACTTAATGGCTTTCTTTGCCTCAAACTTGATATCAAGGGGAAGAAGTTCAATCGCCCATTTAGCCACTCGACCAGTTGCATCTCTGTTGTGCAAAATCTCTGATAGTGGAGCGTCGCTGACGACTATGATGGAATGATCAGAGAAATAATGAGCAACCTTCTTTGTGGTCATGTATATTCCATACACAAGCTTCTGATAATGAGGATATCTCTGCTTGGATGGAGTCAAGACTTCAGACAAATAATACACTGGGCGCTGAACTTTGAGAGCTTTTCCTTCTTCTTCCCGCTCGACCGTAAGCACAGTACTGACGACTTGTCCTGTGGCTGCGATATAAAGCAACAGAGGCTCTTTGCTGATTGGAGCAGCAAGCACCGGCTGGGTGGAGAGCAGAGCTTTTAGCTCGGCAAACGCTGCATCAGCTTCTGGAGTCCACTCGAACTTGTCTGCCTTCTTCATCAGTCGGTAAAGAGGCAATGCCTTTTCACCGAGTCGTGAGATGAATCGACTTAATACGGCCAAGCATCCAGTAAGCTTCTGGACATCGTGCACTCGCACATGGCGTTTCATTCGGAGAATAGTGCCAATCTTCTCTGGATTAGCGTCGATTCCTCGTTCGGAAACGAGAAAACCGAGTAACTTGCCACCAGGAACTCTGAATGTGCACTTTGATGGATTGAGCTTGATATCATACCTTCTGAGGTTGGCAAATGTTTCGACGAGGTCAGCGAGCAGGTCGGAACCTTTTCATGACTTGACGACGATATCATCCATATACGCTTCCACATTCCGACTGATTTGAGTGAGTAGACACTTCTGAATCATTCGCATAAATGTGGCTCCAGCATTTTTGAGGCCGAATGGCATGGTGATATAGCAGAAGCACCCGAATGGAGTGATGAAAGCTGTTTTTACCTCGTCGGGTCCGTACAGACGGATCTGGTGGTACCCGGAATAGGCATCTAGAAAAGATAATCTCTCGCATCCCGCGGTCGAGTCAACAATTTGATCTATGCGAGGGAGAGGAAAATGATCTTTCGGGCAGGCCCGGTTGATGTGCTTGAAATCAATGCACATTCGGAGCGACTTATCCTTCTTAGGAACCATGACGACATTAGCGAGCCACTCGGAGTGGTATATCTCTCGGATAAATCCTGCCGCCAACAGTCGAGCCACTTCCTCACCAATGGCTTTTCTCTTCTGGACGGCGGACTACCGAAGATGGTCTTTGACTGGTTTTGCAGATGAGTCGACTCTTAGGCGATGCTCAGCCAGTCCCCTGGGAACACCTGGCATGTCAGCGGGCTTCCATGCAAAAATGTCCCAGTTCTCACGGAGGAACTGGATGAGCGCTTCTTCCTATTTCGGGTCGAGTGTTGTGGAGATGTGGGTGGGAGATGCATCGGGGTCGGTCGGGTGAATGTGAACAGGCTTCGTCTCCCCGGACGACTAAAATGCAGATTCTGTGGCGGGTTTCTCGGATCGCAGCAAATCACTCGGATCTGCATTTTGCTTGTATTCTTCGAATTCGACCGCTGTCACCTGGGAATCGGCAATCTTTGAGCCCTTCTGAAAGCACTCTTCTGCCTTTTTCCGATCACCGGTGACAGTGATCACTCCTTTGGGGCCGGGCATCTTCAATTTGAGGTACACGTAACATGGTCGAGCCATGAACCGTGCGTAAGCTGGTCTCCCCAAAATGGCATGATATGCACTCTGAAAATCCACGACCTCAAACGTCAACTTTTCTTTGCGAAAATGTTTCGAATCACCAAACACCACGTCCAGAGCTATTTGGCTGAGTGACTCGGCTTTCTTCCCTGGTATAACCCCATGAAAGCTCATGTTACTGGTGCTCAGTCGGGACATCGGAATGCCCATTCCTTTCAGTGTGTCTGCATACAACAAATTCAGCCCGCTACCACCGTCCATCAGCACTTTTGTCAGTCGAGTGCCTTCGACAACTGGATCGACCACCAAAGCTTGCCTCCCAGGGGTGGCAATATGAGTCGGGTGATCAGATTGGTCGAATGTGATGGGTAATTGGGACCATTTCAGATAATTTGCTTTCGCTGGGGCAACCATGTTCACCTCTCGGTTAATGACTTTCAATCGACTCTTGCTTTCCACATCTGCAAATATCATCAGAGTGGAGTTGATATGCGGATATCCTTCCTCACTGTCCTCCTTGTCTTTGGCCTTGTCCGACTCCTTCTCCTTGTCCTTAGACTGTTTTCCCTGAAACTGCTGGATCAGGAGTCGACATTGGCGAGTGGTATGCTTCGGGTAGATGATATTCCCCTCTTCGTCTTTCTTCGTGTGGATGTGACACGGCATATCCATCACGTCGTTCCCTTCTTTATCCTTCACCTTGTTAGGGTTCTAGGATCCTTTTGGTTTCCCTTTAAACTTTCCTTGAGTCACGGCCAGAGCCTCTCCAGGAGCTGCCGGTTCAGCCTTCCGCTTTTGTTTCCGACTGGTGTTTCCCTTTTCCGACTGACTCGGCTTGTGCTTGCCGCTTTGGAGTCGGTCTTCTTCTTCGCCGTTGGCGTACTTGGTAGCAATCTCCATCATCCGACTCAAGGTCATGTCACCGGTTCGACCAAATTTCAAACTTAATTCTCTGTTCTTGACACCATCCTTGAAGGCGCAGACTGCCTGATGATCAGATACATTCTCCACAGTATGGTGCAAAGTGATCCATCTCTGAATATACTCTCTGAGAGTCTCATTGGTCTTCTGCACACAGACTTGCAGCTCCGTCAATCCAGTCGGTCGCTTGCAAGTTCCTTCAAACGTTCTGATGAACACTCGGGACAGATCTTCCCAAGTGTAAATGCTGCTAGGAGGTAATTGAGTCAACCATGCCCTGGCAGAACCTTCCAGCATGAGGGGCAAATGCTTCATGGCCACCTCGTCGTTTCCACCACCAATCTGAACTGCCACTCGATAGTCCTCAAGCCAAGTTTCAGGCTTAGACTCACCAGTGAACTTGCTGACTCCTGTTGCCAACCTGAAATTGGGAGGGATAACTGCGGCTCTGATAGCTCTGCTGAAACATTCAGGACAAGAAACATGCACTCGACTGCTTGTGGGCGCATCTCTGTCGAGTCCACCTCGATGGGCTCTGTTCCGGTCGACCAAACCTTGCACAATAATGGATCGCGCGTCGAAGCCTGGTTCTCGGGGGTCGACTGGAACTCTTCGCCCCGCACTGGGCTGACGCCTGTCATCTTGCTGCCGAGGAGCGTAAGACCCACCCCTCGGAGGGGAATTGGGCACTCGACGCCTATCATCTCGGTCGAGTCGATCATCATATTGGTCTCGCCGATTCTCGCGCCCTTCACGCCGCGGAGGCGATGTGGGGCTGTGAGCCGACTGAACCGTATTCGCAGCGACGGATCGACTGTGAATTCTGTTGCGCGACTGCGGCATGGCCGAATTCTGATCTCCTGCTGCCCGGAGCAGATCCCTGATCTGCATCAAGCCTCTGCCAGCTTCCGACTGAGAAGGCTGGATGGACTCTGCTATACGGGTCGCAGCTGCTAAATTCTGGATTGGGGTTCGATATACCTGAGTCGGCGGGAAGAGTTGACGTCGACTGGTGTCGGGAACTCGTTGCCGCGCGCGCTCATCGAGTGCTCGCTGAAGATTCTCCAGTCGAGTGCGTTCGGCCAAATTGGCCAAACGTGCCTCCTCCAAGGCGCGAGCCTCGGGGGTTTCTCCTGCGATGGGAGTACGCAGGGCATCCACGTTCCTGCGGCGAAGTTCCTCTCTTTGCAGAGAGTCGAGTGGCTCGGGCTGGTACTCTTCGTGGTCTCGTGCGGGGTCGCCTCCGTCTCCTGCTCCACCATCACGGGCGAAGCCAGGGGGACTGCGGGGCCCGTCGACCATCAGGACTTCCACCGCTGGATCACTGCTATCGCACTCGGATGCAGTCTCTACGGAGCCAGTCGACAGATCGAACAGGCCGTAGAGGGATTCATCGGGCTCGATTGCCGCAACTTGGGTGGTGGCCGACTGGCGAGCCACCGCGTGCCTCACCCACCGCTGAAGCCTCGACCGGCCCGAGCGCTTGCGCTGGCGGAAGACCGGGAGGGTGACCGATGGGGGAGTCGACCGATACGGGGTCGACGGTTGCCGCAGCAGAACGCCGCGGACACATGCGCGAAAATGCGTCGCGCCGCGGACGGGGAGCGCATCAACGTCGAGTGGAGCCTCCTGGAGCTAGGCGGAGTCGTCGGCGATGAAGGTGAGAGCGCCAAGACGGATCTCTCGACCCTCGACCAAAACTCCAGCAGCCACCATGATGAAAGTATTCGGAAGAATCGCAACTTCTCCACAAAATTGCTAAAACACCGGCCCCACGGTGGGCGCCAACTGTCGTGGTTCTAAGTCTGACAGTAGAGCGGGGGGTAGGTATGGAGAGGCAAGGTTCTAGCTATGGAGAGGTTGTAAACACAAGAGATGTACGAGTTCAGGCCCTTCTCTGAGGAAGTAAAAGCCCTACGTCTCGGAGCCCGGAGGCGGCCGAGTGGATTACGTGTATATGAGTTACAGGGTGCCGAACCCTTCTGCCTGTGGAGGGGGGTGGCTTATATAGAGTGCGCCAGGACCCCGGCCAGCCCACGTAATGAAGGGTTTAAGGTGTATTAAGTCCGGGGCGTTACAGGTAACGCCCCACATAAAGTGTCTTTAACTATCATAAAGTCTACTTAACTACAGGCCGTTGCAGTGCAGAGTGCCTTTTGACCTCCCGGTAGTCGAGTGAGTCTTCGTGGTCGAGTCCTTCAAGTCAGTCGAGTGAGTCTCTCGTTGGTCGACTGGAAGGTGACCTCTTCTAAGGGTGTCCTTAGGCAGGGTACTTAGATCAGGTCTGTGACCCTACCCTAGGTACACGACCCCATCACAGCCCCCTGCATACCTCAACCGCCATTAGCCTTTCGGAACTAAGGAGTGAGGGGCTACGTGACCAGTTAGGCTCCTGAGTCGCGATGCTCAGGAATCCCCCTTGACGCTCAAATGGCCTTCGTACCTTGGCTCCGCTCGGGGAGAGACGCGTGACAAACCAGGCCCGAGGGGCCTGGCTGGGTGGCGTACGTCTGGGCGTGACCCAGGCGCAACCCCGTGCCCAGCCCCCTCGCGCGGCACTCCCGAGGGGAGGCGTTGCGATGAGACCAGATACTAAGCTCTGGGATCCCTGAGGTTAATGCGGCCAGGGGTCACCCTCCGTTGTTTATCACCAGCGCGGAGCATAGCGCTTCCGTATGTGTACGGGCATAGCCGCTCCTCGACAGTGTCGTCAGCCAGCGCGGAGCATGGTGCTTCCACTGGTGCGTGGGAGGGGGCTCCCCTCCGGGAGGAGCCCCCAGGGCGTGTACAACCCCGCCCTGACACGTGGCCGACACGGTAGGGCATGAGGAGGTGTATCTGGGCACCCGTGAGCCAGCGCGGGACTCACGGGGCCCTACCTCAAGGCGGGTTGCGCCTGGCACTGGGCCTTAACTTGTGATGTGTTCCAGCAAATTGACGCTCTACGTCCTCGGGTCCCGACCCTTGAGCGAGTCTCAGCCGTCGCTGGCTTGTTAGGGCGCGATGCCGTGGACAAAGCCAGAGGGTGAGGGCTGGAGAGCCGGTAGGAGCCCTCAGTCGCGATGCTTAGGTACCCCCCCTTTAACGCGCAAGCTTGGTTAGATGTCGATGCTCTACGTCCTCAGGTCCCGGCCCTCGAGCGAGTCTC